>NC_089650.1:22995927-23298957 GCF_037042795.1 Molothrus aeneus | reverse complement strand
CTCTACAGACAATTTCACAGAAAAAAAAGGATATTTGAGTTAAGCAGATTTTAAGAACCCTATGACTTTTATGTTCAAAAATAAGGAAGAATTATTCTTTAAATGCTACTACATGTTTTAAATGATACCAAATGTTACCACCAATTCTATCCCAAAGTAATGATATTGTTAGGGATGGTCCAGGACATCCAGAGGACTCATTTTTGGCACTACTTTTTCACCTTTGCTGAACTCTCGCATCTCTTCTTTATCCATGTCTTCATGAATAACATTCATATATTGGAAAACACTCAAGGGCATGTTTTTGACCCACTCTGATCACGGTGAGTCCTTCCTCTCGTCTCCCCCTCCTGCCCTTACTGGCACAAGACTGGGCAGGGCAGAACCTCTGCAGCTCATATTCTCACAGGTGTTTTAGGACTGCTTCAGCTATTCTGGAACAGGCAGAGTTTTTCATGGCAGTTCTCATACTGAGGTGTTTACATCTGCTTCACAGGCACATCTGGTTATTTCTTCTTGCCCATGTAAGATCAAAAGCTATAATAAAACAATTACTAAGTTTTCCAATGAATGCAAATTACTGAAGTGTTTCTTTAAACAAGTGATTATTTCTTTGTTTTTTAGAGTTCCCGTAATCCCTGATTTTTGCCTTTTTGCATTTATGACTCATGAAAATAGAAATTCTTAAATACAAACAAAACTATTAAACAAATTCTTCAGAAAAGATGTTGAAATGGCTATCTCTAGTTGCAGTATAAGACAGTTGTGATAACAGATGAGAAAAATAAACTTGTATTACAAAGAAAATAGATTAAGGTGTTATCTGGTTCCAGGTTGCAGGTGTCCCAGATAAGCTGATCCAATTCGCAGTTGAATCCTACAAGAACTCGTCAGAATGACGAGTCAAGCTAAGTCAGAATGAGAATTACTGTGCTGTTTTGGTATCTGAGAAGTTATCTTCACAGTTCTTTAACTGTCTGGGAGGTGGGGTCTTGGATAGTCAGGCAGTAAAAGAAAATTAAATAAAGAGCAAAAATCTCTAACTATTCATTTCTGTTTTACTCCTGCCTTTTCATTTGTTTCTGCTGCTACACAAACAGCCTGTTACAGAGTTCCAGCTTCAGCTGAAAACAACACTGTTCTACCTGTTTCACAGTTTAGATTTTATAAAATATAATTTCTATCAGCATTAAGATTTACATGAATACAGTATGTTTTTTCTCTCAAAATACTTTTTGTAGTCATTATTTCACATACTGATTACTTTCAGCTGAATTTGATAGAGATGTAGCAGTAAAGATGCATCTTTATATCCACATATCTTTCTGTATCTGAAAGATAAGCTCAGTCTTAAATAACTTTTGAGTAACAGCAGCTTGAAATAGAATAGTGGCCCCAAACAGTTCCTATACAGAAAAGGCTGTGGCCAGTGGACACCACTTGCATTTGCTGTTTGGTATCAGCCCACTGGTAAATCAGCATGCACGTGGTGGTCAGCCAATATGCATAAATCTAATTAACTTTGGTAGGTACTGTAGGGCATGAGTAGGACTTTGGGAATAGCAGGGAAATGGGAGGAAGCCAGAAGTACTGAGTACAGTAGTGAGTAGATTGTAGACACAAAAATGGCCTGTGAGTATCTGGGGTGAAGTGGCAAAGGAAACATAAGATAGTAATCTCTAGAAAACCAGGTTTTATTACTTCGGGTGCTCTTGGAGCAATTTGTCTTACATACCTTTACTTTAGGATTTTTTTTTTTACTGTCAGCCTTTGAAGCAGAACAAAAGGATCTTATGTACACATTGTATTGTATTGAAAATTCAGCTGAGAATTTTGATAATAAAGAGGGAGTACATGAAGTTCTCAAAGTCCAGAAGTTGGTCTCCTCGTTTTTCAAAATTACTGTGGAGGTGCAAAGCTGTATATTATTTCCCATGAGTAAAGATTGATTCTGGAAAAAAAAAATTCATTTGGGTTAAATTACCTGAGGGGAAAACTGAGAAGTGAATCTCACATTGTGCAAAAGAGAAGGTGAAGTGAATCCACACCAAGCTCCTGATTAAGATGATCTCATTTAAGGTCGTATTTGTCTAGTGTGCTCTCCTACAGACTCATCTCTCCATGCCATCTCTGTGACCTTAACATTTTATTTATCAGTTTATTCAATTCTGCAGCTCTTCAAAAACACAGATGAGGAAACCAATATTGCCTCCTATCCACAGGGTTTGTTGGGTTTTTCAAAATTTATTCTATCTAACCTATTGAACATAGAACCGGTATTCATACTTAACATAAGTGGCCTCTTAGAGCTAATTTTCTACTGCATTTTATCTTCCAGGACCAAATGTGGGAGTATATGATACTTTCAATTTCTAACATAGTATTCAGTAACAGTTTTCAGTAAGCATGGTTTACCAAGTAGATGGTTCCAACTGACTCTTAATGGTAAAGCATAACAAAAAAGCCTGGAACAGATGTGAAATTCTACTGCTGCACTTACAAAGATATGTTTTTGCAATTTTTTGTGCAAGAATTTTGTAGTTTTCAGTGAATTATCTAAAAGTGAGGCATATCATAATGAATACTTAAATATCTCCACGTAATTCTTTGTAAGAGAATGAATACTGTTACTGACAGCATCTCACCTGGCTAATCATCTCTTAATCAAGTGTCTTTTATCCTCCCTGCACTTGCTTACATACTGTAGATTTTTAGAGTGCTAAAGAAAGTAATGGAAATAAATATTTGCCTTAAATGTGCTCTTACATGTTTCTGAGATGCTCTTGGTTTTTATTTTCATGTAGCTTCATAATACACAACAAAGATACTTTCTTCAATAATGCTACAAGAAGTAGAATTGTACACCATATCTTACAAAGAGTGAAATATGAAGAAGGGAAAAACAAAATTGGTAAGTACTGAGCAATGTGCTTTTAAATATGCCTTTAAAAAAAGAAAGAAGAAGTCTGCCTGGCCTCATAAGAGGCTCTTTTCCTTCCTTTTTAATCACCTTGATTTTGACTGTTTCCATCTCACCCACTGCTGTGGTAGGGGCTTTGCCTTGGAAGATGTGATCATCTCCCTGTAATACCAGTCAGCTTTCACAGGCACATCACCACATGGGATTTATCACCTCTGCAAGGGAAGAGGCTGATTTAAACATGAAATATTAACAGATTAGGAGCAGTGAAGCAGACAGACTCATGCAGGAAAACTTTTATTCTTTCATTAAAATGTGCTTGGGAGGATGGCAAGATTTGTGCTGCTTTACATCTCAGGCTACAGGGCTTCTCCCTGGATACCTATCCATCTCTAAGGGAGATGGAGGACTCTGTATCTCTGGTGTTGCTGTAAGTCAAAGGAAGTTCACCATTGATGTCCTCAGTGCAAAGAATGCTATAACTGTGGCTACATTTTCAATTAGAGAGTGGACTGGAAATTTGGAGAGGCACACATGCAGGCCCGGGAGAGCAGGCAGTGACAGAGGAGGGATAGAACATGAAATAGTGGCCACCTTCTGCCAAATCATACAGAGCACATACAGCTTGAGTCCCTCACAGAGACAAATGTAGAGACAAATCTCCATAAAATTCTGCAATCTATTTCATTTCCCTGAAATAGATTGAACCTCACCTTTCCTGAAGAGGAAAATATCCCAGAACTTCACTTCTTTCTTTCTTTCTCAGCTGCTGGGATGAGGGCAGCAATAGCCCCGAGCAGAGCTGATGTTGCATCTTGCCCAAACACCTGCAATCCCTGCCTACCTAAAGATCCCAATCTCCCTCACATGTAAACTTGTGCTGTACCTGTAGTAAACACAACCTTGCACTGATCACTGGGCAGAGCAAAGCCCAGCTCTGCCGTCCAAGTTTTACTTTTCTGACAGAGACATTGGAAGAAAACATATTTTGCCAGGCAGATAGTGATGCTACTGCTGAAAGTGTTATTCATGTTGACTTAATACTTCTCATTGCTGTGTTCTTGCTGCTGTCTGTCTCCTGTGAATTAGGAAAGGAATCAAGACTCTATGCCTCTTGGTCAATAGGGTTCAAATACCTTCAGGTTCTTCATGTGGATTGTTTTGCATTGCTTGGTAGCAGTACAGTCTTATTTTGGTGATTTTCCAAGTGCAAAGCACCAATCATCTCAGCAATCATTATTTCTCCAGGCTCTCATTGAAGAGAGACATGGCCTGAGTGAGTGGGTTGTATGGTTACTTTTTTGTGGTAGGATGGATAGGAATGATTTTATTTTCTGGTCTTTTAATGCTGCAGCTTGTCTTGTTCCTTTCTGTCTGTTCAGCAATTTTCATAAGACATAAGCTGAACACATTTTAAAAAGTTGTTATCATGTGGAATTGTGAGTTTCTGTTGCTTTAATGGTCTGCAATTCAAAAATGTCAAGACCTATCCTGAAGATTTTAGCTCCCAAGATATGCAGCCTTTCATCTAAATAGCTTTGTTAGACCATGTTTTATAATGTCAAACTTTAAACCTGGTGTAAAGTCTCCAATTTCAGTGAAGTTACTCTAAAGATGGATTTGGCAAATTAATCTTTAAGCCTCTAGCATAATAAATGATAGATTCTGATTAATATTGTATTATTTCTTAGTTATCAAAATCAGGGGAAGATTAATTTTTCTACATATATTGTGTACTGTCAATTGGCTTCCATCTTAATTTAGCCAGTTTATGAAAATATGTTTTGCTTTTTACTTCACCATTTTTCTGCTCCTGTTGATAAATAATTGAATACATTTGATTCTTAGGTCTGAATCGATTGCTCAGTAATGGCTCCTATGAAGCTGCATTTCCTCTTCATGAGGTATTTTGCCCTTTTTTTTTCCTTTTTGAATGGACATTTCCCACAAAATTTATTAATTATTAATTGTGTAATTATTTATCCTTAACCTTATTAATGTCTGCCTCTGACATGCTTCCATTTAGCAATGCTTTTTTCCTTGGGGAAAAATTAGGGGCATTTCTTGCAAAAAGAGATGAGGAAAGAGGGTTGTTCCAGTTCTGTTCTGTAAAAACTCTTTGAGTTGATATATCAGTATGCTTTCAGAGAGGAAAACCACCACACTCTGGGGTGGCTTTTTGAGATTCTCCAAAGATTTTCTTTGCATTTATAGGCTATGACTTGAATATAATCTATTATAAATTTCTTAGTAAGAATATTCTCAAATCTTAGTGACATCAGTTGATTTTTTTTTTTAATGCCATATTTAGTTTTTGGAGCACAAGTATGTAGTTTGCATAAATTGTGTTATCCATGCTGCTAGTAAGAGAGATTTCTTAAATATTCATTTTTGCTGCTGTTATTCATTAATGTCCAGATTTGTATTTTAGGGAAGTTACAGAAGTAAGAATTCAATAAAAACCCATGGAGCAGAAAACCACAGACACCTGCTCTATGAGTGCTGGGCTTCCTGGGGAGTGTGGTATAAATACCAGCCCCTGGATCTTGTAAGGTAAGACTTGCCTGCTTTTGCTATGTCACATTAGAGATGCTTTGAGCACAGGTTGTTTCACTTCTGATAAAACCATGAAAAGCTTATTTAATTCATGTGGTTTTTAAAAACTGATCCTGAAGTAATGGGAAACCATTTAGTTCATGGTGACACTACATCCGAAGAAATATTTAGAGAGGAGTTTGTAGAAGGACCTGAAAGTGAAAGTTTCCTTCCAGAGTTTCCTGACACCGTAATTTGTAATGAAGTGTTTACAGGATATTTAAGAGGAAAAAAAAAAAGGAGGAGAAGGATCTGTGGAGGCTGGGTATACTTGATTAGACATCTGTCCATAGGAGGTGTTCTTTCTCCTTGGAGCATGGCTTTGGTGAAAAATAGGCTCTCACCAACTAGATCTTCTTTTTCCAAAGAGCAACCACAGAATGAGCTCTGGAGGAAGTTTCATGATGCTTACAAATGGCACAGAGCAGAGCTTACAGTTGCTGATTGTGCTACTGTGTTCACAACACTAGTGATGGAAGTCTCTGCTGTACCACTGCCCTTTAACTCAGACCAGCTACATCACCAATGTCCAGATTTTTGTTAATCTTGGAAGTAGTCTGCAAAGAAGAAAACACTGAGAAAGTTGAGATGTGATTCCAAGTTCTTACAGTCCCTTTAAATAATGTTTTCAAATAGCCTTGCATGCACTAATAGAGGATTACATAGATCTTGTGCATATAGAGAGAGCCAGAGCCTTTACTGATCATGATGGCAGAACTAATATTGGACAGTAATTGGCATTTTCTACGTGAAGAGAGGAACATGGAGCTACAAGGGCCTGTTAATAAAGTCTTCAGATGTACCAGGAGCACTGAAGATAGATTGACCATCAGGAAGGGTCATCCACAACATTCAAATGGTCCAGCTTATTAATTGCCTCTTTCATCAGTCCTGTGACTAATAGAAAACTTTGCTCTTATTTATTCTCAAAATTGTTTCCAGATGAAAGATTTGTAGAGGGTAGCCCTGGAGACAGACAGTGTTACTGATTAAGGCCATATAAAACCTATCCATTTCATAAAGCAGAGAGTTTCTTTTCCATGGATAAAAAGCTAACCAAGAAATACAATAAAAATTTTTACTGATTCATGTAATTTTTTTACTCCTTTATGAAATAATTTATTAAATCTCATAATTTAATCCCAAAAAATTTTTTTATTTCTTTTTTTTAATAAACTGGATAGACATTTGGTTTTTTTTTTTACAAATTACACCATAGAAATTGCTGATTTATGGAAGAGCCAACAGTTATACTGAAGGGGTTTTTTGCTTTTAATTTCCCAGTACACAACAAGATATTATTATCACAGTACAAACAACTCATCTCTATAGAGTTTTATAACCATTTTTCCATAGTGGTCAAGGCTACTGTTCTTCATCATTTCTTGTTTATGAAAGTGCTCTTGAGGCAATATCTGGTGTTTGGTTTAATTTGATGATCAGGCATCTGAAAGGTTTGTGAAAGTATGAGAATAAATGGTAACAGAATAAGCAAAGTTAGAGATATGATTATTCTAGACCTTGATAGCAACCTTCTTGCATTGCCTGGGTTTAAAGATTTTTAAAGAAAGTTTATTTTTTCATGAGACAGATTTTTCAAAATCTATTTAAAAAAAAGGCAATTGCTATAGACGCCCTAGCTGAAGTCAGGAGTGTCCTGCTGTTGTTGAGAGCAGGTGTTTACCCAAAGAGGAGAGGGACAGGGGGAGCTGTAAGATTCCCTGAGCATTGGCAGCAGCCTGAGTCACAAGACACCAAACTCAGCAGGTCCAAAGCTGCAGCCCCAGCCCAGCCTGCCATGTGCTGCCTGGAGCACATCCACAGCTGTGATGAATTCACTGAAGGAGGGTGACAACAAAGTGAAGGGAATGCCTTTTCCTTCTCACTTCACAGATGCTGGATTACTCACATTTCCTCAGCTCCTGCTGAGTTTTCAGAGGATTTGAAGATTTGGGAGGAGCTAAGGAAATGTGAGTAATCCAGCATCCATGAATGAATCTTCCCCTTCTACAGCCACTCTCAGCAGTTCACATGTCTATTGAGCTGGAGACTTTTCCTTGAAAAACTGATGACACCAGCAAGACCTGCTGTTCATTTCACTTGGAAGTGTCTCAGTGGGCACACTTTAAAAAGAAGCTTTTCTCAGTGCCAGTTCTACAGCAGGGAAATATCTTTTTTCCCCCCATAATAAGAATTATGTAGGATTGTGCTTGAAGGGTGTAGTGTGGTCATCTGTACAAAAGGAGCGACTGGATGTTGCTTCTTCCACAGACATCTGGCCAGAACTTACACTGCTAGCTGACATTATGCTTTAAAAAGGCTAAGAAATAAATTAGATGTAGATAGTACATTTATGTCACCAATAGATGTGCTATTACTACCCTAAAGTCAAGTTACCACAATGGTAAGTGAAAATATTCATACTCCAATGCTGTTTTATTTTTTCCTTAGATGTTAAAATGAAGTTTCCATCTCCTCTGCTGCCAATTTGGCAACTGCAGATTTCATTTAATCTCATCAGCTGGCTGTTATGGAGATACTAGTCACTAAAAATAAATGAGGAGAAGTCATTTGAGGGAAATTGCATGATTCTGCTTCCACTCTGCTTTGAAACGTGGCAGTACGATGGCACAGAGTTGGCATAATTTACAAAGCCACTCCTATTAGACAACAGATGTGGTACCACGACTTTAATTATACATCTCTTGGAATTTAGTGTCCATAGATGCTTTAAAAGAATAATTTGTGACCTTTAGAATTGATTATAATTCGTATAATTGATTATAATTGATTATAATTCTTCTTATAATTAAAAAAGAAACAGGTCTCAGTATATTTATATGCTTTGGGACCATGTAAATCAACAGAAACAGTGGCAGTGATTCCTGGGGGCTTTGGATCACCTCCTTCACAATTCTGTACATTGTTGCTTCCCTCTTGATTGTGCACAAATTGCTCCTGCTGCTGCTCGTGCATGTAATTGACAGGACAAAAATGCAGGGAGGAAACTGGTTTTTAAGTGATTGTAAAGGTATCTAAATGAACTTGGAAGCAAAAACTGATACCTGAGTAATCTGCATTTTGCTCCATGTTTCCATTAAATATCTTGACTGCGAGCTGACTACTCCCTTTCAGTCTCCTGTCAAGCCTTCCTACCCACCCCATTGCTTCTGACATGAGAGCTTCATATGTCCAAAACACCTGCTGGAAAGCTCTAGTTTCTGTGGTGTAGAAAGTTCTGTACAGGATTTCATTCTTACCTGCAAAAGAGTTAATGAAAATAGATAGGTCCTTGGCTTGAGCCCTGATATGTCTATATTCTAGATCCATGACTTCCTCCTAGGCATATCAAAAGCAAAATATTCTGTAATGAGAGTCATTAAGTATAGGATAATCCAATATCACATTTCATAGGTTGGAAATTAGACTTTGTAGCTTAATACTTTCCAAAAATGTGCCTTATTGATAAATATTAATATTGAAATCTTGACCACTTAAGTCATAGCTCTACCACTGAAATGGGTTGAGGGGATATACAGTTCACCATTAGGGTAACTGGTATTGAAGGGCTAGTATACAGGCTAGCTTACAATGAGAAGCTGAAATTACATTTTTATTATTATTTTGTTGTTGCAATATATATAAGGATAGGAGAGATGGATTATTGTGTTAGGTGCTTGGGGATTTTTTATGTCCCTCCTTTTTAGGTTAGTTGTGGAGGAAATTTTCTGTGGGAGAACCATTAAAGACTCAAACAATTTTTTTCTGTCCATATTAATAATCTGAAAAATTGGATAGTAATTAATTAGCAAAGTTAACAAGAACACAAAGATGTTATCAACACTGGAAAATTTCAAAGAGGCCTTGAAATGAGTAGAATGACAACAGGTTAGATTTAGGTATAAGTCATGCACAGTGATGCATTCTGGGAAGAAACTTCTGGAATTCTTTGTGTACATTGCTGAGCCCTGGCTCAGAAAGAACTGCCATCACTGAAGCAAGCTATATGAAATTTCTGTTCTTGACATAGTGATAGAAGAAGAGAAGGAACAAATTTGTTCTTCAGACAAATATTTGGGGCAAATTGAAGAGGGTGACAAAGGCATCCACACATTTTTCATCTCCTGAGGGTCATGACGGTCCAGACTAGCTGAATTACATATTGGAGTAAATGTGGAACTCCTCTGAATATGGCACCTAGGCCTCCAAAGACCTTCTCACTGGCATAGTTTGTTTCCATAGCATTTAACTGAGTGGTATCTGAGCAGAGACTAAAAGGAGAAATATGCAAACTATGGGGCCAGAAGACTTGATATATTAAATTGATCCTGATGCAATTTACAGTAGTACAGCCTGTGCCTGTAGAGTACCAGCTGTGTTGCAAAGGGCAATAAGGGAATATCGATGTTGTTTATCGATATTTAAACCAATATGCATCAAAGTAATGTCAACATCCTACATTTAATTTTAAAACCCAGCTCAGATGCCTTTTCCTTTCTTTTCAGAGATGGGTTTCTCCCCATCATGGACAGCCTTCTTTATGCACACACTGAACTTTGCTTGGGTCTTCATCTAGGATGAAGGTGTTTGATTTCTAGATCAAAAGGAATACTATGATTTGCACTGTTAGATTGAAGGGCTCAGAAGGGTAGGGGTTTATTTTTGCCATTAATGCTTGTCAGCTAGAGGGTTGAAACAAGGAAGCATTCATCCTTGAGTGTAGAGAATGAAGTAAAAAATAAAGCTTGATGAAAGTTAGGTGGACTTCACTCCTTTGAACAATGTACGTGGAGAAAACTAGGTCATCCATATTTAGTGGAAGTAAGCTCAAATGTGAGTTTGCATTTTTGGAGGTGCAGGCACAGACTGACATCCTGGATGTCAGGAAAATAATCAGGCCAAAAGTTTCATGTACACTCTTAAATCAGGTCTTAAAAAGCAGTTTGCAGTGTGTTTTTTACAATCAGAGCTGCTGCCCTTGTCAGAACTGAGCATGTAAGCGTTAGCTTACCATCTCTTTAGTCTGGGAATTTGAGTCTGTTGAATGACAGAAGAATAAAAACAAAATGACAATACTTGGCTTCTTATACAGAGTTGGTAAACTCAAATGAAAATAGTCACTGCAGATCAGTATCTTCCATCAGAGCATGAGCTCAGGCAGAGAGATGTTTCCCACACTGGAAATTTTTAACAACAACTTGAAAACTGCTAATTTTGTGCAGTCCAGACCAAGTGTCCTCCAGTGCACCCAGTGCTAGAGACAGTCCTAGGGCTTTCCATTCTGGCTGAGAAAATTTGGCCAATGATGTTTCCTTGGTAGAGTAGAGGAGCCAGCAGTGCTGGCTGTCTGCACTTGTTCTCTGGATACATCAGAAGTTGCATCATTAGGGTGGAAGAGAGTTTCCAGTAGCAGCTATTTTCAAACTGAGTGGATATGCAAGTTTAAGTTGTCTACAAAATGTCTGAAGCACAAGCATACCATCCTGCATCATTCTTTAGAACCAGCCTTGCAAATAATCCCCTAAAATCTACTGTGCAGAAATCAATAGGACAGTACATGAGCCTGCTCCTCTGCTGATGAGTTCAGCAGGTTTTTGTGTGCTTGATGAATTCTCTAACACATAAATAAAGGGTTGGTTGTGTTTGGGAGGAGGTAAATTGCTAATGAATATGTATGTAGCAAGATAAAACTTTCTGGCTACTTTGCTGCTAGTTTTTGAGTAATATATCTAATAAATCAGGATCAGTTCAGACTGCTTTCCTCAAATCATTGCAAGATGATGGACCTCACTTGCACTTCACTTTCCACTGCAGTAGAATCGTGAAATTAGTTTTGCAGAAACTGAGCTAAGAAAATAAATAATCAAATGAAAATAAACTGTATTGGAGAATGAACTCTGGCTAATTAATTTCTTAGAACTAATTTGAGCTCAAATAATTTTTGCTGTTATACAAGCTTTAGGGATAAAATTTATTTCAATGCAATTATTCAGGCAGTAAAATCAAACAGCCAGAATCAAAGCACACCATCAATTTCCCAAATACAAAGAACTAGCTTTCTAAAAGTAACTCAGTGTTTCCTTCACGAGGTCACCACTTATCTAACTGTAAACTGTGGTTATTGAATTTTTAAATTAATGTTTTAAGTTCATTACTGAGGCAGGTCCCTCAGTGTGTATTTAGAAGCTTAGTTGAAGGCTTTTAATCCTCTTTAATCTACTCTTCAGATATGATAGAAATATTTTTTTCTACTAATGAGCAAGATTAAGTAGATTATTCTAATTAGCAGGTAACTTTGTTGTGTTTTGTTTTAAAACAGACGGTACTTTGGTGAGAAAATCGGGCTGTACTTTGCCTGGTTAGGCTGGTACACAGGGATGCTCTTCCCAGCTGCCTTCATTGGATTATTTGTCTTTTTGTATGGAGTCACCACTTTGAACCACTGCCAAGTCAGGTAACGTGGGAACTTGTAAAAAGAAATCGCAACTGTGGGTTATTATGAATAATTTGAGAGATCTTCCCACAAGCTGTTAATTATTTCATTTTAAGCTATTGAATGAACAGTCAAGAAAAGACTGCCTAGTTGTCATAAGGTACCTGGTATCAAACTTCCCATGTTTTATGCTCCTGAATTGGATGAGAGGAAATTCTTCTTTCCCAGTTCCAGTTGTTAATGGTGCTGGCAACTCAGAACAAAATAGGGGAAAAGCAGACTCCTCCATTACTTTTTAAGAGGCCAGCACAAGAGTGGGGAATTTTCACTCTCTATAAGGCTTTTCCCAAAGATCCACCACAGAGAGGCATTCCTCAGATGAAGAAATCCCTGGACCTTCTGCTGAGTGCTGCATCTCTAAGTTTTTGTGCACTTGAGTCACAAGAGTAACTTCGTCTGAAGTTATCCTCACCCTCCTCCTACCAAAGGTCACTCTGACTCAAGGAGAAGCTGGAAATGGTAAAGAGATACTACTAGGTTGTCCCTGGAGAACTGCACTCTGCAGCTATGACTAAACTCTGTAGTCTTAGACAGTCAGCAAATATTAATTATACACATGCCGTTATGAACATCTTGGCTTCAGTTACAGACCAGTTTTGTTCAATAAGTAACTGAATATTGGCAAAGCCTATCAATCCAGACAGATTATTGTGCAGATTGTTGTAGTAACCAAGCTATTAATTTTTGTCTTTTCTATTTTTCCAGTAAAGAAGTCTGCCAAGCTACAGATATCATAATGTGCCCTATATGTGATAAATACTGCCCCTTCATGAGGTTGTCAGACAGCTGCATATATGCCAAGGTATGTTCTAGGCTATGCAAATAGAGATACTTCCTGGTAAAAGCATGAATTTTGCCTTTTGCATTTGTCTTTAGTGAGCCTGGGTAGATGAAATCTTGAAGGGACAGATCAAGTTCAGCCAATATTAGCACTGTCTTTAACCAATGTTTAATTTGGGTTGTAAAATATTTGAATGCAATCTGCACTTTGAAATTCAGCAGTGTCAGAGGTCGTGTCCTAGAGCTATGTGTTACTGTGTCCTTGACATCAGCCTTTATCTTCTCATCCATCCTCTCTGTGTGGCTCCATAAAATTAATGCTTTGGGTCTGAAATGATGCTCACATCTGGTGTTGGCAGGGGTCAGTCCCAGCCCAGGCTGGCAAATAGTCCTGTCAATTCACAGGTGGATTTCACATGTCAAGGGAAGGGTCCTCAGGATTGTCAGGCCAGCTAAACTCATGATCACATTCATTTTAGTTAGGAAAATAAAAAATAAAGGCCTATTATCACAAATTTATCACATTATTAATATATCTCTCAGGTAACCCACCTCTTTGACAATGGAGCTACTGTCTTTTTTGCTGTTTTCATGGCAGTGTGGGGTAAGTTTTCATTTTGATATTAAGTAATTGCACCATCCTTTTCTTAAAGAATATGATGCAACATAGGACTTTTTATTTTCCAGCACATTTTTATCTGACACTAAGAAAAAGAATATAGGCTAGAGACTTTTCTGTTTCTGCAAAAGGAAGACGCAATTGGTTAAATCAAGATTTTATTTGATAATAATTTTTAAATTCAAACAGAACCATGAATGCAGTTATGTAGTGTCTACATAGTACATATATATATATATATGTATATAATTATATATATATATTATATAATATATATATAATTATATATATATATAAGTATATATATATATATATAATTCTGTGGGAATTTCTAACCATTTTTAAATCCTTTGGTACTAAGGCCTTCTCTCTATTAGTGCTCAGGACTTCTCCTAGCTTAGGGCAGCTCAGTTTAGTGTCAGTATTAAAATGGAGTAGCATTTTTCCCCACCTTACAGAAAGGCAGTAAAACTTAAACCATGTAAGCTGGTTGCAGTGAAAACAAAGCTCTGATGAAATAAATAAAAGATTTCATTGAATGGCAAATTGATCCGAGTGTGGTCTAACTGTTGCCATGGAGGCTGAATTTTGCTCATAGAAATGTTCTATTTTTGACTCAACTATTTTTCCTACTATGTCATGTAGGCAGAATTGAAGGCAAGAGGAACCAGTAATTTCTGGCAGCACAAAAAATTATTTTAAATAATCCCTGAACATGCCCAGCCTCTTAGCTGCTACCAAGCCATTGTGAGAGAAGGTTAACAACTGTAGAAAATGGCTCAAGAAGGGGACTCAAAACCAGCATCCAAGTCCTTGAGCTACCCAGATTGAGTCATTGTTCTCCTGTTCTTACTCACACATCTCCAACTGCTTTGGAAAGGTGTCCAAGTAATTATAATCGATTTTAAACTGCAAATCTCTTTACTGAACCACAAGAAATATCCAGGAGGCACCATTTGAGCCACCAGAGCAACATAGATTAGCTTACCTGTCTATCTCAGTTCCTTCCTCCAATCAAGCCTATTTATGCCATTTCATGTAATACTAAAAATATTCAAATATTACAAATCACACTTAAGAAAAATCCACAGATCATGCAGTCTTTATGTTTCTGCTTGATATTTCATCTTTGTTTCAGAGCTACACAGAGCTAAGGATCACCAAAAATTTCTAAGCCTTAAAGATTTCCCTTAGATACTTACTCAGCTTTTCCAAACTCTTTCTCCAAGTAGAGAGTTTCCAACACAATATACAGGCAGGGAAATCTCTAGGTAGGAAAATTGATGGGTTAACATTGCTGAACATCTCTGGCAGTGTTCCTAACTGCTGGTGAGCATTTCTTCAGAGTGCAGATTTTGCACCAGTGTTTTTGTTTCTCCTTAACAATAACTGTTTTCAGAAAACAGCTGTACTCACAGCATGGTTTCTGTGTCTTAGCAGTGCCCAGATCCAGGGCTGAAGGAAAAGCAGCTCTAGGTAAGGGGAGTCCCTCACAGAGGTCACCATGCCCAGTTCTGCCTTGTGGTCACTGCCTTTGAGACGCCTGAGGAGGCTGAACATGCCTGCTACAAAATGTTGTAGGCCCTCTCCTCTCCCTTTCCTCTCTCCAGTCAACAGGAACCACATCTCTCTCTGGTTAGCCTCTCCTTCCTCCCCTTCCTTCAGCATCACTGTCAGACCCCCAGACCCAATTCCCTCCAGGAATCTCCACACCAGCCTGCCAAGACTGAGCAATGCACTGCCCACCCATGCACCTACAGCACCAAAGTCCACAGTGAGATGAAAAAAAAATACAATAGAAGCTGCCCCCAGATGATTTGGCTATTGGAGAAGAGACTCTAGGAGAGCAGCTGGGGTGAGAGCTTTCCCCAGCACTTCTGTTGGCTTACACTGTGCTTGGGAGCTGACTGGCAAGAGGGAGGGAGGGCAGCACCAGCAGGAGCTGTGAGTGTAGGGTATGGCTTGGGGAATGGGGCAATCCTCTGGCTCCACACAAACCACACTTCCTTAAAGAAGAGTTTGCAGAGAAAACAGTGAGATTGTGGAGATATTGTCCATGCAGATAGGGCTGAAGCAACATTCAAATAAGGGAAGTCACACTTTCCAGGGATTTTCTGCTCCTGTATTTAGGAGCTGGCTTACTGCCTGTGTTAAATGGGATTTCAGTCTGCAGTAGGCCTACTGGCAGCTGCAGGCATTGCCATCATGGCAGTAAATCATAGAGGAAGAGAAGAACCAATGATAGCAGTTTGATTGTGGAAATGTTTTTTCTGTCAGCATGAAACAACTGGCAAGCTCAGAAAATATTGGCTGTGAAAAGTTCAGCCTTCCAGATGATCCAGTTTGACAGACACTGACATATTAAATAATTATGGCACTGTTTTCATAAAAAGAGAATGAAAGTAAAAAGAAAAGGCAACTAGAACCGTGTTACCTCTTTAGCCAGAGCTTAGATGCTGTTTTATTTTCTAAAGTATTTTCTTCACCATCTTTACATCCATTAGTAAGCTCCCATGTTGAGAGAGAAGCCTCAGCCATTTGCTTGGGAGTTTCAAAACCAGCTGTGGCCATTGGTCTTTCCATGAAGAGGTGATCTGTTTGGTGCTTTCATCCTTTTGCTCTAAAGACATCTTTAGTTGATGAATTAAGTTATCTGCTCCCATTTTAAATATAAATAAAATATATCTCCAAGCGATGAACAAACTTCTGTGGCCAGGCTGCAGAGAGGAATTACTGTGACAAATGCTGGCAGGGGGTGCTTGATTTGTGGAGCAGCAATGAGCCTGACTGTAGGGCTCTGAAGCTTGGGGACCCATCTTTCATAATGCTTCATTGTGGCATTAGTGAGACCCATCAAAGAAAGGTTGGAATTGTTAAGTGTACCAGGAGACACTGGAATAGAAGTACACTTCTCTTTAAAAAATACATTGACCCTTCACCTCACTTATTTAATTTCTGCCTGGTGTAAGCAAAGTAAAAGTAATTAATAAAATAAAAAAAAAAGCATGATACTTACTAAAGTATACCCGACAGCCATATGACTTAAGGAAACTTTCATTTTTAACTGATTTATCAAAGGACAAAAAGACTCCCTTCAGTGCACTTAGGGAATTCATTATCAGTTTGTATAATTTTTTCTGTATTGAAGGTTCTGTTGAAAGGAAATACTCTTTCAAATAGATTGAAGCTATAAATCTTTGTTGTTTATAGGGAAAAAGTGAGTCCCTGTAATCGCTAACATTTTTTAATTTTTTTTTCATTGGTGAACAGATTGCCATTGATGCTCACTGAGATGCGATCATCTCAGAAGCTGGAAAATATTTTTTTCTTGATGACATTTTCCAGATGTTCAAAGCTTTCAAAAATAGGGAAGCAATATCATGGTTTGTGTTTCTGTACTAGGGAGAAACACTTCCACTTTGTTCTTTATGTATGCCTTGAGAAATGTTTGGCTTTATGATAAAGTAGGTCCCATATCTAGGAAAAGTTCCTCTCTTTTTACTGCCTAAATTAGATTTTTACCAAAGACAGAAAATGAGAGAAAGATGTTAATTCAAAAAAATGTTGACAATTTAAGTGAAGGAAAAAGTAATTCTCATTAAAAAAAATCTAGGTAAATTTGACACTCGGTTGACTCCAGCATGTTTCAGGAAAGCCAGATGGAATTGTAGATTTTGATTTTCCAATTGAGGTACTGGGGAAACCTATTGCAAAGCTGTTACTGCCTAGATGTTTCCAGAAACTCTAGAGCAAAATTCTGTAACTGTTCAAAAGGAAAGTCCAGCAATTTATCATTTCTAAATCCATGCTGAAGGCAGAGTAGGCTGGTGGTAGTTTCTCTCTCTGTGCACATCTTTGGGGAGCTAAGGGCTGGAAGATAAATGCTTTTTGAAATTTTTTCCTGTGTAGCATGTTTCCTTTGATAAAAGAAGTAGCTTTAGAACACTCACTGAAAGGCAAAATTGGGAGGGCAAAAAGAGGACTGGCATGAAGAATTTAACACTTTTTTCAAGCAATAACAAAAGCCAACATAAAACAAATTTTCTGTATGTATCTGTTAGTCTAATAAAAGATATTACTTTCCTACAAATCTTGCCTCTAGCATAAAACGTTGACATTAATCTGCTCTCCAAGGAGATAGAATTTAAGGGTGTTCTTCAGCAGGACTCCCAGTATATAGAATATATTCTAGGAGTCAGGATGGATATATTAAATGGTGCTCTGAAATACAATAGAGAGAGGATTTCTGAGAGAAGGTCAGGGTAAAGCTATTTCCTACAAGAGGCCATTTGCATTACGAGATAAGATCACAACTTGTTACAAAAGCATCTGAGGAAATGATGTTAAGACAGCTGCTTGTACAAGTGGATATTGAGGACCCAGCTGCAAGGTGGAGTTCTGAAGTAGGACAAATGTAGTATAGGAAAAGCTAGTAAAAGATCTGGGAGCTAAGGCCAATAAGAAATGCAAAATTCCAAGCAGGAATTATTGAGAAAACTCAGGATCTGGTTCATACAAATGGGAAAATACAACTGTGTCCTACTGAATGTCAAAGTCAGAAAAGAATGCCGAAGTTTGTATAAGGTATTTATAGTTAAAATTACAATTAGAGAATAAGCAGAGAAATTTGAAAATGCAGTTCTTTTAGAAGACCTCAGTAGCACAGTGAATCAATCAAAGATAGTTATTTATAGCACATTTTAAAATATCTAGCAAGGGAAAGCTGCATACTGACCTGAATAGAGAGAGAAAAGTGTAACACAGTGAAAGCTAAAACAGCACTGTACAGAGCATCATATTTGCTACTTAACAATTAGAAAATAACTTTCTAAAGAAGCTTCAAGAACTTCACATACTTACTCTGACAGGTGCTAAATGTGCTAAATACAATATGCATAAATTCCTCACTCCAGGTGTGGGAAAAACAAGAAAGAAAAGAAGTATTGTTCACTTCTTCCTCCTAGGTTTCCAAGCAGCGCAGGACTACTTGTTTAGCCTGAACAAAATAATTCAATATGAGCTGACAGGAGAGAAGCAGTTCTACCAGGAAAAAATCAAGGAATGAACCATGTTTGTGGTTCAGTAGCAGGGGAACCTCATTAGTACTTACTGGTTTTGCTGATCACAACCAATTATACTGCAGCTATTACAAACATTTATAGAAGCATTAGGCTCATGACTCTCTATTTGACTAAAATCAAAGTGCTTGTGACTTGGTGTAACATAATTCCAGCTTGCAGAACAATAATTACGTGATATATGAAAATGCCCTCAAACCAAATATCTGCTTCCTTACACATGCTTTTGATACCTTACCTTGTCTGCTTGTACTCTTTATTTCCTAAGCACACTTTCACTGCACTAGCTAGTACAATAAAACATAATTCTTCCTGTCTAAAAATTAACTTTTGCCAAACTGACGCCAGTACTTAGTATCAAATCCCATTTTCATCAATATGCTGCAGTAGGGCAAACAGCCCATTAAGGAGACACTTTTATGACTGGATGTGAATTATATTGTCAGATGATTGTGACACTGTTACAGCTGATACTGTGCTAGCTCATGAACAAAGAGGTTTATGTTCTCTGGGTATCAATCTGCTGCTTCTCAGTGAGCAATAAAGGGCAGGCTTCCTCTCCACTTCACAGTGGGAGAAGAAGCCTGTCCATTGATTTGTGTTAACTTTAGGTAGTTTCTACATCCTTTACATAAAATAAATGTTTAACACTGCTATAACTTTAAGCAGGCTAAGTATTAATCTTTGGATTATATTATGCTATTACTGTTTCCTTGATTTTTTTTTCCATCACAAAATGAAAGCACAATTGTCATATCAAAGTGGGAATTTCCTCAAAAATCCTTTACATTCGACTGGTCTGTCAGTGCTCCGGGAAAGCCAATACCTTTGTGTCTGATCACTCTGCCAATGTCCTGTTACTCTCCACTGAGCTGCCCACTGGGTCAGAGGATGGTTCCACTGACTTGTTCAGGGACACACACCAACAGCAGAAGAAAGACCCCCTCCCAGGTCTTCACATTCAAGTATTGCCCACTGCTGACAACTGCCAGAGCCCTTGAAGGACTCACACCAACAGTTTAGGGGACAACACTCTTTATTAATATACACAGTGTGAGTGGAAAATTGTGACAGGTTAAAATTCAAAGACAGTGACAATGACAGTA
This sequence comes from Molothrus aeneus, assembly GCF_037042795.1. Classification (NCBI taxonomy): domain Eukaryota; kingdom Metazoa; phylum Chordata; class Aves; order Passeriformes; family Icteridae; genus Molothrus; species Molothrus aeneus. Next base: position 23,279,366 of record NC_089650.1, on the reverse strand, counting down.
GCTGACTGCAAAAATGAATTCAAAGCAATACCCAGACAAGCTCTAATCACCAATCAAACCTAGCTTAAGATGATCATTCAGTGAGCATAGAATACAATTATTACCCAATAGACATTCCTTAGGAGGAGGAGACAGGTTCAGCCCATCCCCTGATCCCAGAAGATATGATGGAGTCTTCTCTAACTTTTCCCTATTCTTAACTTACTTTTATACTATTTGTTTACATTTAGATGAAGCTTGAGTGGCTCTAGTGATACATACCTTTGCTATTGATAGGTGTAAAATTCTCTCATTTCTCTCTTAAAGATATAGTCAATGAAATATAAAGTGTATGCCCAGTGAGGGGAGGTTGTACCCTGAAGGTGGGTAAATTTGGGATGGAGGTCTGTGTTAATATTACAGTTAGGTTTTAATGAACCCAGTTCATCCAGGGACAATGATTTCACCACAGTTTCTGACTCAGCAACAAGACACCTTCTCTTATCTCCCCTGGCTGAGGGGTGCTGTGCTGTTTATTGTCTGCACAGTACCATCAGGTTCCCCTCCCTGCAGGGATTACTTCAGAGCCTGACCTCTGTGTCTCCATTCTGCTCCACCCTCCATTCCATTCCCCTTAACATGTGCTAAATTTCCAGATTGGGTATATGGGGAGTCATGGTGGAATGGGTTTCGGGCATGCCACCCACATTCCATCCAGGCAGCAGCAATTCTATTTTACCCTATAATTTCTGTACTGTTCTAACTTCTGTTCAGAATGTGAATACAGCCTCCCAGCTTTCTCTAATTTTACTCCCAGTCATCTTCCCATAGCAGTCATGTGCATGTTACTCCATCTTGAACTCCATCAATAAGGGCTGTAGTACACAATGTTTAATTATCAGACATAAACACCACACTGCTCATACGAACTCACATACTGTAAAAAAAAGGAGTTGAATTAAAAAGGTGTAAACCAGAAGTTCCCATTTCCCCAGTAGTACTCTGCACATTTTCAAATGCACTGGACTGTGCTTCCTCTGGGTTCTGGTTTCTGTGTCATGTAAATGGTCTTCAAAGAAAGAAAGTTACTCCACTATGTGCAATGGCCCCAAGAAACCTCTAGCTTCATCAGAAATCTGCTTTATCGAGCAGTGATGACTCACAGGAATGGTTTTATTCTTTGAGAGCACTCCCTTGGTTGGTTAGAAATTAAACATTCCCATTTAGCACTAAATGAAATCTCTAAAGCCTCAATCATACTTGAAGCAAGCAAACTAATCCTTAGAAAGCAATGCTTTTTGAAAGCAGTTTTGATCATCAGCATGATTTGCCGTTCAAAGGAACCCATTTATGCAAATAAATTAAAATAATGTTGCAGCTTCATTCAACAGTTCTGTGATAGTCATTAACATTTTCTTACTTAAAAACAATTTTGCATCTTTTTCCCTACTTGCTCTAGCCACTGTTTTTCTGGAGTTTTGGAAAAGAAGGCGAGCAGTAATTGCTTATGATTGGGACTTGATAGACTGGGAAGAAGAAGAGGTTTGTATAAAAACATGTAATCCTTAACCTTTAATACAAAATTATTTGGTTGAAAATGTATGGTTTTATTTTGCATTTATTTTCAGTTCATTCTTTAAATCTTTATAAACTATGAAGTAAGGATTTTTCTCCTCAGATGTTTCCTCTGGAATGTAAAGAAACTTTCTCCAGGCCAAACTGTCCTCTTTTTTCACACTTTTGTCAATCTAAATTAATTTGAGAGATTTCAGGGAAGAAATGCACTATGGGAGAAGTGCATTTTTATTTTGAAAGGTGGAAATTATTGACAGCCCAGTGTACCGTGAATTTTGGCAAATGAGCTTTTATCTATACTTTTAGTTTGTCACTGAGAGTATTGATGGAAGGAAAGCCTTTGAAGCTTGCACCAGCTTCTGAACCTTCAGATGCTGGTTATCTCATAGAGAGAGAGAGAGAGAGAAAGAGAGAGAGGACTTAATTCATTCTGTGTTGGTACAGGAAATCCACTTAGGGAAGGCGCTAAACTTCAGAAAATAACCTTAATCTTTTCCTCTCTAGTGGTCACCAGAAAGAAAGCACATGCTCTTGGGACTGAGAACTCAGGTCTAAATAGAACTAGAAGGTTTTATTTTGCAGGATAAAAACAAGATTCAGTGTATGTTGAAGAAAAAGTGCTACTCCAGTGGGATTTGGACATATAGGTGTCTATAAACCTGCTCTCCTTACTCTACAGAAGCTCTTAGAGTGATGGTAAGAGGCTGCTGTAGTGGTCTCAGTGAAGTTGAACCTCTACATTGCTGCTTTGGTGGAAGATTTTCTTTTTTATCAATCTTGCCAGCACAGAATCAGACTTCTGAGTTATGGGATTTTTGTGTGTATGAGGCAAAGTAGCTCAATGAGGCCATGAAATGGTGGAATTGCTGGTAGGATTTTCTTTTAAATGCTTAATTACTAAGAAAATAACCCAAGAACGTAACATGAAATAACTTACACATCTGGAAATTGATTTCTCTGTAACAACAGGAACTTTGTTATCTGTGCACATATGCAATCAGTTCTGGGCGACACCCCAGGACTCTCTTCCTAGTTATAGGAAATACTTTAATATTGATTCAACTCTTCTGAGATTAGCAAGCTGCTCTTGCCAAGGCTGGCAAGTCGCTGAGACAGTCCTGCCTCAGGCTCACACAGTGGTCAGGATTGGCTTGCAGGGATCATGTCTTCTCATGGCTAGTTGCAAAAAAAGCCACTGCTGCTGATGCTGACAGCTAAGAAAAAGTTTTACCAAATTGCAACTTCCGAGTCACAATTATAGTTTCCTCTGTGTCCCTGGAATGAGAAGGAGCCTTTAAACAAACAAAATAGAAAAGTAAGTACAGTATGAGACCCTCTCTATGTTTTTTCCCAGGAAGCCTGGTCTTGCAGATGTTTGTAGTTTGGGATCTTATATATCTTCATCTTTCACCATTTAACCTACATGGATTTGGGATTATGCTGATTTATAAAGCCATCCACCTGAATCTCCTATGATCAGTTCATTTACAAATATTGAATTTCCTGGTAAGGTTGTCCTTAAGTGACACTTGTTTCGGGTTTTTTTTGATAAGATACATTTCTATTCCTCTGGCAGATTATTTCAGTTTGGCCTGCAGGATGATATTTGCATGTTGGTAATTTTCAGAGGATACTTGCTCCCTGTTGATGTCAGCTGGTCTTTTATTCTCACACCAGAGTTCTTCCAGTAAGCTGTGTCAACAAGACCTCTGTCAGGAGCAGTGGTGATTGTTCCTGCTCCAGAGCTATTCAGTGCACCTCCTTTCAGTTCTAGAGGGAATCTTATAAGTTTCTACAGCAGGAAGAAGAAGTTTTCTCAGAAGCAGTGTGCCAGATTGTACCTTTCTCAAATTAGAGGATAAAGATGCCCATAGGAACTCAGCAGGCTGCTTCTCAACAATTTGTGTGTCCAGTAATTAGAACATCAGTATCTCATTGGCATTTGAGGCATCAGTTCCTCCTTTGTTCAGCATGCAGTGGCATTCAAAGAGTAGCAGCTGATTGCCTCCCAGAGGTATCTTTGTGAAGATGCTACAGCCCCCAGTGCCCAAACCTATGGCACAGCTAAGCATGTGCCAGCTTCGGGGTCAGCCCAATGGGCACTGCCTCCTTTGCTTGAGTATCTAAAGCTGTAGTTTTCCATTGGAGCTGCACTCTCCCCCTGAGAAAAACACAGTTTGGAAGCAGGTGCTCCAGAGGAAAGTGTGGGGAAAAAATGTGGAGGCCATTTCCCTGCTCTGTGGTTCAAAGCCCACCTCTTCACTTTGCCATTGTCTTCACCTGCAAACCACAGGCTTTGCTTGGAGACTTACTTCTGGGGATGCTATACTTGTACTGGTGATCAAGATTCAAATTTTCAATCTACAAATTCTTTTTCTGGGCTATAGAGGACAATATGCTTGGACTAGGAAGGATGGGACTATTTCAATAATTTACTTGTTGAAGGATTAGAAAATTCTTGGCGAAAAAAGGAGGTATTTCACAAAAAAATTTAGAGTAGCTCTTCAAGAGCACAAATACATGGTCTAAGGCAATTCACATTACTCCATATAATGTGTAATGTGAATACACACATATAGGGTTTCTCTTATGAAATAGGGTTTTCTTATGAAAAATTTGGAATTATCCATGTGTGAGAAATGGAAAGGAAGGAGAACAGTCTGTTTTATGTAGATTGGAAAAGATTCATCTTGTGGAGTTTCATTGGGAAGTTGTATGTCAGTGAGACACCAATGAGAATTTTTACTCCAGAAGGTGAAAATTTTTCTCCTAAAGTGCTACTTTCTAATAAAATCACTGCTAATTAAATTTCCTCTCTGCTTTCCATTCAGTTATCACTAAAAAAAATCAGCTGATGGCTTTTATTAGTTATTTCAAAGACATCGGTTAAAGAGTTCTAATTACCATTTTAAATCTCAAGCTATTGATAATGAAGATTGTTATTTTATGAACAATATGTGTCTAGCCTTTGCTTGCTTTAACTTTCATTGTCAAATTGAAAAATAAAGGTTTTCTTACGAAGGGATATTTATTATTTCCTAGCAATAATATACTGAAAAAACAGAATTTATAAGGCTTCCTATCTCTTTGTTATCACCTTCATGTTCTAAATGAAGAGACAAATAAAGGAAACAATGAAGACAATGGAAAGGAGAATTGCACTTATTCAGATATGCAGCCTTGTGAATTCCTCACCACTTTAGATTCTCATCCAAGAAAGGTATACAGCAACCCCTGCAATGTTGAGGCCTCTCAGTCTGGGGATTTGAGCTGAGAGTCTCCTGCCTCTTTTAACCCTACATATCTGGATTTCCTGCTCTTGCAAGCCAGGTGCAAAGTGGGAGACATGGAGAGCAATGGCATCTTGGGTGGGCATGCCACAAGAAACAAACTGCATGCAGTTCCTGGCACTCCCAGATGAAATCTGGCTTCTGTTGCTATTTGTAGCATATTTTTTCTGTTTCTTCAGTGTCACTTTCTTTGTATCATTAACCTCAGCCAGACATAGTACTGTTTACTTGCCCAAGCATTGCTGAGTATCATTAAACAGGTACAAAATGTCATGCCAGATTTACAATTTTTTTTTGAGAATGTCTAAAAATAGCATTTGCATTACTTGCATCACTTGCATCAGCTGGAGATTTTAGGACATGTGGATATGATAAGAACTTCCCTACATTGCAGATTGTAAAAGATAATCAAGCCTTGGCTCAGAGAGGGATGCAGAGAAGTAAAGGTTTCTTGCCTATGACAAGCCAGCTGGCAGAGCCCTTGCGCAATCTACAGGGTAAAATTCTCAGAAGCCCTGCTTCACATCTATCACACTCTGTCCTTTTTCATGCCCCTGAGCACACAGGAATGCTCCTTACATTGTTCCTTCTGCCAGACTATGGTCTGCTCAGATTCCTTCAGCCCTGATGTGGCAGGAACAGCTTGAGCAAAATAGAATAAGAACAAGGTATTACTCTGCCTCCACAGAAACATGCTTAGCCTTTTTGTATAGCTGAGGTAAGGCTGGTTCCCTCAAGCACATAATTAGTTACAGAGGCATTGCAGCTAGGCATACATGCCTCTTCATTTTTTTTTATAACTTGTTACCAGGTTGCTGCATGAATTTGGAAATTAACTGTGTTGAGAAAGCTCTTCAAAACTTGGAAGGAGGAGAATGAGACATGACTTCTTCCCCCCTTCGTCTTCAGGGAATTTTTAAAAAAGGATGTAGGATTTTAAGATATCTCACCTTTATTCACATTCTGAAGACTTGTGTGAGCAGTTACCATTCACCTATTTCAGTGCAGTCATTTAAGGTCTGGGCATTTCCAACTTCAGTCAGTCAGAGTTCAGTTACATGCAGCTGAAGGGCTGGAAGTGACAGAAATGTGTAAGCTGGTTCTTGTCTGCTCCCTTGTAGCCAGCTGTACCACAGAGCAGCTCTCCAGTATACAGTAGAGTACTACAAACACTGCTCTAATATCTGCCAGCATTTGTGAGAGCCCATCCACCCAGCCTGGTGCTTTATCTCACCTCTGACAGTGTCCTGGATGCCAGACTGGAACAAGGTGACACAGCACACGTGGCTCTTGGTGATGTTAGGGCAGAGGGGTAGCACTACTGCAGGTGTCACCTGCACCAGGGGTGATCCTGTCTTCTGGCAATGCTGTAAACAGATGTAACCAAATCTCTCCCCAAGTAATCTCCAGGTTTCATTTCACAAGAGGGTTTTTGCTTTGACGTATCTGCTGCTGAAAGATGTTCCTGCTAATAATATTGTCCAAGTTAAGAAGTAATTGAGCAGCATTAGATGGCATGGATCCTTCTTCAAATGCTGAGAAGTTTTGTTGGTAGTGGAAGCGTAACCAAATGCCTAGCAATCAGCAATTAGGCTTGGGAAAAGGAGATTTGGTTAGGGTTTATTTTTGTTCTTCTTTTTGTTTTTTCTTAGTTGTAAATTTCCAGTATCAATAGGATAATGTCAGACTGAAAAATTTTGTGGTATCAATCTTAAAACGATTTGTCTTGCAGCCACATAGTTTTGAAAGAGCATTATTTAGAGGAATAGCTAATTGGGGATTTTACTAAATACTTTCAATACTTACTTTTATGGGTACAGTGATTTATTCTAGTTCTCATGAAGGAGACCTGATTTCCCAGCTCAGCTTTTATAGTAGCTGTGCCAGCTGCTGAATTCAAAGATGTAATTCCCCAGAACAGTGATCTGATAAAAGATCTGAAGTTTCCTACAGAGTTTTTTCTAGATGTGCTGTATGTGAACATTATCTGTCTGCTCTTTTAGGAGGAAATACGTCCTCAGTTTGAAGCCAAATACTCCAAGAAAGAACGAATGAACCCCATATCTGGGAAGCCAGAGCCTTATCAAGCATTTGCAGATAAATGCAGCAGACTCATCGTTTCTGCATCTGGAATATTTTTTATGGTTTGACAACATTTATTTATTTAAAAGTACAAAATATCATTATCTCTGCTAGTAGAGTAGGTAAATATTGGATATGACTGCTTGAAAGTGGAATGAGCTCTATGCATGTTGAAAATCTACATAGCAAATCACTTGAGTTCTGTCAAGTCTTACACTGGTTCACTCTTCACTAAGTCTCACAGATAGCTAACCCCTTCCTTCAAGGCTGCACCTGTGACACTGTATGTAGTGACACAAGCCAGAATAGTGACACTATCACATTCAGGCACCAACTTGAGTTGGCTGAACTAGCTCACTGGTAACTTTGCCTGTGTAGGCAGTGCAGAGTGATGGGGAAAGCATAGGAGAAGCAGTTTTTCTTTGTAAACTTCCCAGAGAACATAAATAGGACGCCTAGAGTGCTTAATGATGTTAATAAAATCTAGTTTCTCAGTGTGTTGAGGACATGAGGAAAGAGTTCATATTCCTAGTGCAGCTGAAATGGAGAAACCAATGTTCCTTGACTAAAATGATGCATTTATCCCTTTAGTTATGCAAAACTAAAAGGAGCAGCAAAATCTCTCCTAATAGAGAGCTGCATGCACTTCTGCAGAAACACCCCCATCCCCTAATTTCAGTGAAGCAGATGTGGGCTGTTATTCACATGACAACAGGAGTGGTAGTGCTGCTCTTGAAAGCACAGTGCTGGTCTGGAATCAACAGACTGTTGCGGAATTTACTGGGGCTTTTCCAGGAGACAAGACAATGATAGATGTGTACAGCCTCAGGAGCTGTGGAGAGCCAGGTAAGTGAGCAACAGGGCAGAGGACATTAGGAAATTGATGGCTCTAAAATTGTCCAAAACTATCTAGGTCAAGAAAGGCAAGAGCATTATTGAGATGAACTGTGCTCTGGTACGTCAGGTGGATGGACACCCTGACTCAGCCCTTGAGGACACATACTCAGGACTGCAGTCTCTGCTCAGAATTGATACTACAACTCCCATATTTTGTGTATTTTCCCCATGTTTTTTTTCTTGAAGGGTGGCAGTAATTTACCTTATGCAAACTCAATCATTAATCTTCTTAGACTAGTGATAGATCTTACTCAAAGTTCCAGAGAGAGTAGCCTTGCATTAAATTGTGTGTACCACAAAATATTGTCCCCATAACAGCCCTTAAAACAGGACAAAAATTATTTTCACTGAAGTTATTTTTACTGTTGGCATAGCATGGGCTTCCAGCAAGTTAGAGAATCTACACTTTTTTAACCATTTAGATAAGATCCTTTTTTTTATTACACCTATAACAGGAGATATACACTTACCAAACTTCAAGTTAGAGCAGTTCTCAAAATTACTCAGCACAGACTCTCACAGTGTAGCAAATAATACAGCTCAACTGTTGCATGAGGAACATTAAGTCATTAAGCAGCAGCTGTGGCTTTCTCATTCTAATTGTCACATTTGCTGAAAGTGTCATCAGACAGGAAATCACAAAAGCAATCAAACTGGTTACCTTCTCTAGATAGAAACTTCCCAAAACTGTAGGAAGAAACAGCTAGCTAGGCTGGCCTGGCAGGGCTGTTTTTGAGGCAGTGCTTACAAATGGAGACATTTGTGTGAAGAGTGAAGTCCATCAGTTCACAAAATCCATCCCAAGTATGATACCATCAAGCTGCAAAGGCAGCTTGAGACTAACCCCTACACATCATGTGCAGATAAGGAAAATTTCTAATTCCCAGAGCTGGCAATACTGTTTCCCGCATTAACACTAAGGGCAAGGAAGATTTTCAAGAAAATGCTTGAAACTAAAAGTTATTTTAATATTTTTGGTGATATTTTTTGTTATGAGACATAACAAGAACTTAACAAGAAGAAAAATTATCATGTTGACACCTTCCTCTGGAATCAAAAAGAATACACTTTTAAAGTCTTTAATTTCATTTAATTTTAAGAGTTTCAGGGACAAAGTAACTCCTGTTGCACTGGAAGTTTTCAGGTTCTTCTCTCTGATTTTTTCCTTCCCTTAGATCTGTGTGGTGATTGCTGCTGTTTTTGGCATTGTTATTTACCGCGTTGTGACTGTCAGCACTTTTGCTGCCTTTAAGTGGGCTTTAATCAGGAATAACTCTCAGGTTGCAACTACAGGGACTGCAGTGTGCATCAACTTTTGCATCATCATGCTACTGAATGTGGTGAGTAAAATTAACATATCCAAAGTTATACCTAAGCCACCAGAGCAGTAGATGTTCTCAGTCAGCAGACAACCAAATGCTTTCATTTCTTTTTTTCAGCAGGAGTGGAGTGTCATGCTGAGCCAGACATGGAATTATTGTTTATGGACATCATTTACTATTTATATAAAGTGCAATTCCAACCCCAAAATATTATGCAAAGTATGTTTGAATATTCTGAAAATCTTTTAGGGAGATGATCATACCCTTGCTTTATCCTCTGCCACTTCTTTCCCTTTTACATATATGCAGTTTTCAGTCCACTTCATTAATACCCTTCTTTTTAATTATGTTTTGATGGGTTTTTTTAATATAGTGACAAAGCTAATTCATATTTACACTAATTTCAGTAATTCTAATTTCAGCTGTCATGGTGGTTTTCCAGTGAGGATATGCATATGCAGACCTGTGACAGTGTTCACAGGGGTTCTTGGATGAGGGAAGAGATGAGAATGTTGACTCCATGTTTCAGAAGACTTGATTTATTATTTTATTATATATATTACATTAAAACTATACTAAAAGAATAGAAAAAAAGGTTTCATCAGAAGGCTAGCTAAGAATAGAAAGGAATGATAACAAAGGCTTGTGGGTCGGGCTCTGTGTCCAAGCCAGCTGGGCTGTGATTGGCCATTAATTACAAACAACCACGAGACCAATCACAGATCCACTTGTTGCATTGCACAGCAGCAGATAACCATTGTTTACGTTTTGTTCCTGAGGCCTCTCAGCTTCTCAGGAGGAAAAATCCTAAGGAAAGGATTTTTCATGAAAAGACGTCTGCAACACAGACCCAATGTCCATAAGCAGAACTCTCTTGAGCTGAAAGCTCCAGAAGGCTTGAGCAGACGTGATTTGTTCCAGAGCTGTCCATGGCCTTTGCCAGCGTGCACCAGAGACATGGCCTGGGTGCGCTGCAGTGGAGCTGGCTGATGGCAGCTATTGTTGTGGGCTGGTTTGGAACCAGACTTGGGACAAAGACAAAAATGGAATTTCCATGTGGCAACAGTCCCAGTAAGAGAGTAGAGCATAGATTAGATGGGGAATGAGTTCCCTCCTTCCACTGAGATGCTGATACTCCTGTATGCTGTTCTGATAGCAATGTGTCTGCTCTTTGTTGCTCTTGGCAAGATGTGTATGGCCTTCCCCTATCAGGTTTTGTCAACTGACATTATAGAAATGCCTTTTAGGGGAAGGAGGGTTCAGCCTACAAACCAGACGGGCACTGGAGCCAGAGTGTATCTCTGCCTACTCAACAGCAAGCATCCTCTGCAAACAGCTTGTTAGGCTTCACTCCAGAAGATACGCTGATTTACTTCCCAGGGAAAAGATGAGATGTTATTTCAGGTCTGCTCATTTCCAAGGCTGGCTTAGAGACTTCTTTCTTCTCTATGCAATATCCAAGCATTTACATAATCTAAAAATTCTTTTTGATGGGTCCTTTTTTATATGGCAGGAAATTCCAAGAGTGTTTGCTGCAGGACTTTGCTTCTTTCTTTGAAGAAGGAAGAAGGCAAGACTGGATTAGTGACTAAAACAGTCTATCCAGAACTGTTGTTTTTCCTATGTTTTCCCTTAGGTGGGACTGTAGGCTGAGAAAGGACAGAAAGGAGGAAGCTGATTTTCTGTCTGAGATTGTACTGAGGGCTCTCTTCTTTTATGTCATTTTTATTTTATTGGGTTTTGTCTCTAGCTTTGGGTGATTTTCTTTACATAGAGCACACAATAAGCATAAAAGAAAAAAATTGAAAACTATATATATATATATCTATGCCAGTGCAACATCTATTTTCAAGCTCTCGGTGTAAGTCATTGTATATGCAGTGAAGCAGCAACAAAGAAATGCTGCAGAAATGAAATTTCTTCATTCCCAAAGAGTTTAACAGCTCTGAGATTTTTCTTTTAAATAATGGAAGATTGCTTGAAGGTGCCTTTTGAGAAACTTTGTTTTATTTCTTAAAATTATCAAATAAGTGGAGCACTGCAAAGATGGATTTCTCTAGCCTCATACGCATCACCATTCAACAAACACCACAACCTTGGATGTGGATATAGCTCATGGAAGAAAAAGATCCACAAATATGAAACTGCAGGAGTTTTTCAAAGGAAGGTTTTAGGAGCATAATCCCTTGCTTCCCATGATGGATTAATGTAGTTTACTGAAGGGCAATCGTGGGATTTCTTCTGGGAGAAGAAAAATCCCCAGGAGCAATTCAGGTAGTAGAATCCTGCATGAACTGTGATTCAAGAAAAGCGCCAGAAGAGCAAGAAAAGATACAGTAATAAAACCAGAACAGGCCAAGATGTGCATAGCAGTAGAGAATTCACTGCTAGAAGACTTGAAAACCAGCAGTGATTTTGATACAAGTTGACAGCCTAAGCCTCTCAAAGCATCAGGGGAAAGGTCCAGACCACAAGTAAATTCCAGACCAGACGTTCTGAGCACACAACAAAACAAAATGACCCTCGAGCATAATGTCTCTCAGATAATCTTGCAGCCTGACCTGGAAACAATCAGTAGCTTTACCTAGGCTATGTAAAACTGTTAATTCCAGTAATATTGCCCATGGAAAATATGAACAGAGAACAGAATATGATCCCAAACAGGGTCCCTTAAGGGTAGTAGTGATAAACGACAGTAGCAGACAATTAGATCCAATCATTGTTAACAGAATCTCTAACACAGTCTTACTGTTCCAAATGGAATAGCAACAAATTGAAATTTTAATAAACCCTTCTGTAGAGCAGTGAACATTTGTAAAAAAACCACACTCCCTGCTGGGATCAGGATATAAATGACCCAGACATTTAGCACGTTTACAGTTGCCCTTAAGAGATGCTTTTAAACCCAGAAGAAACTACCTTTGTCATTACTTGAAACAAAACCATTTACTCCAAAGGCAGTGGAAAACTATTCTAAGCATGAAGTGGTTGTTAACATGGATGAGAGATTTCAGGATGACTTCAGCTCTTAAGCAGGCAGTTTGGCCTGTAAACAATACATAACTCAATTTAAGCAAGAGATTCTAGGAATAACTGCAAATAAAAAGAAACTTTGCTGATAATGCACTGTAGGAGTAAGTAAATACTTGAGCTTGAAATATGAGAGGCTTTGTATTCCTGCAGGCATCAGTGAGAGTTAAGGACATTTAGCAATTTGTAGGAATAGGCTCCAGACTCATTTAAAGCAAATGGAAATAATTGAATTCATTTACTCTAATACTGATGGCGTTGGTGATGTAGTTAATAGGTTCAAAACTCCTTTGCAAATACTGATTGTGAAAACCCTCCAAGTTAGTTTTGTAATCTTAACAAAGTTTGGAGTCTCCTGGAGAGTTTGAGAGCATGGTACCTGAAAGTGCAGAAAGTACCACTTAGGATCTGGAAAAATGACACTGGCTCAGAGTAAGAAATGTGTCTGGTGGTGGGGATTACTAAAGATTTTCTCTGAAGTAAACCTGACACCCCAGTGTTTTTCCTCTCAGCACCAAAGTGCCAAGCAAAATCAAAAAGCCCCAAATAAACAACATATCCAACATACCATAGCATGCTCTTCTAGAGCGATTTTTCCCTTGTGAGGTGAATGTTCCATAAGTAACTAAAACAAAAATCTCAGTCATGCTGTTGTTTCTTCTTTTCTTTTTGGAAAAGTTCTCTCACCCTTTTTCACTCTGTATATAAAATAGGAACAATGACAGCATTTCTTCTCCATATATTATGGATAAGCATTAGATATAAAAACTCTACTCTTCCTTGTTTGATTATATCATTGTTGTAATATTATGTAGTTTTATTGTCATTATCAGAACATCACAGAAATCATCTGCATGTCAGATTTAACATGTTCTCTTCCTAGATTTAACATGTTCCCTCCATTTTTGAGCTGGCCATGTAACTAAGAGGCTGTTTCTTCTCTGTTACAGCTGTATGAAAAAGTTGCTCTTTTCCTGACAAATTTAGGTAAGTAATGTTAAATATAAAATTGAATAATATTGTCCTTATTTATTGGTCCATAGACCATGATAAAATTCAAAATGTCTGCATAAATATGAAAAATCCTAATTAATCTGCAATCTATAGGAATTAATGTTTTTCTTATGTTTGTAAAAAGAAAGTATATAAACTAAACTACTGTGCCATTTAACCAGTGGTGATAAGTCATCCACCTTTGTTCTTGTTTCAACCCCCTACCATCTAAGAATATAAAAAAATTGTTTACTATAAGTACATGTAGAATTTTTACCTTCGAAGAAAAGACATGAGTTTTCAGACAGACTTAGCACTCACAACCTCCAGGGTTTGTAAACATGGAAAAGGGGAGCCACTTCTAGAAAACAAATTCATAGCTTAAAACTAAGGTGCTGATTGGCTATCAAACATCTGCCTTTAAGAAGGGCAGTAAGGAGGGAAAATGACGAGGTGAATCATCAACTCTACCTACACCTAAACTACATGACGCTCTAAATTTCAGTGATCCTTTCAGCTCACTTGCAAAGGCAGTCTTTATGCTAGAGCAAGGAAACATGTTTTCTAAGGAGAACATCCACTGTCAATGGGGTAACAACAGGCTGTCATTCATATACCCACGGCTCAGACAGGATCTGTGAAGATCCTGATATATTATCCTGATATATTTGGAAGATTGCAGTAGTTGGGGGCAATTGGCAAGGGCTCCTTAATGTCAAGAAGCCTGAAATGAGACTCTGGCTGAAGGCCTATTAAGCAAACCATATTATTGCACATATACAAGTGGTTTGAGGAGGTTATTTTGAGCTCCTGAAAACCAGTGTACATTGATGATGCTCAGTAAATTATTTTGTACCAGACAGACAGATGTTGATGCTTTGATGCTCAAAGGAAACAACTGATTTTAGCTTCTCACAGGGCTTTTCTACATCTGTGTAGAAAAGAATTCTATTCATTTCTTAGTAAACTGAGAGTCCTCATTTGTATGCTGTAGTTTTAAAATATTTTTGCTATCCTGTATCCATGGAGAAGATATCTGCTAGCTACAGCTGGGAAATATGACTTTCAAGTTTGTGAATTGTACAAGCTATATCCTGACAGCCTGGGGACAGACAGTAAGATATATTCTAGAGACCTTGAAGCCTGATTATTTTCTGTTAGGTTGTCATCAAGGTAGGTCTGCTTTTTGCAGAAAGCACTTGTATGAAAATTCAGCAGGTCAAGTTTTTTCGATCCTGTTCAGATGGTTTTGTGATTTTTATTCTGGTGGCCAAAGGAACTGATTTGATTTGAATTATCTTTATCAGTGTAATAAGCTCAAAGTAGAACTGGCAGCAAAAGTACATTGAAGACATTGAGGATGTCCTTCTTCAGCTTTTGCACGACCTTTTTCAGAACTCACATCTGTGCTCCTCCAGAGCATCACCATTGTCTCTGATGGGCATGTGAGCAAAGCTTCAGCTGCAGCAGCCTTGTTATAGTCAAACTTGTCCTTCCTGCAGACTGGCATCTAATGAAAGGACAGCTCCAAGTAAAGAGAATCAAATTTATTGCTTTTTCTGTACTTCTAGTACTTTACTGGAGGCTGCTTGGGAAGCAGTATATGATTACTATCATTTTGATACTCAGAATCACCATTAGTAACTCCACTTCTCTGATTACTCCTGTTCACAGGAATGGTCAGCTAACAACAAGCTCCTGCCAGCTGGAAAGTAGTTCCAGAATATGGAACTGGTGTGTTGGCATGGACATTGTTTTGTTAACTTCTGTCTTGATATTTCTTGAGATGGAGAATAAGGAACAGTACCCAAAGACAAGAATATGTCTTCCCCTTTCCTGTTAGCCTTAGCCCATCCACTGAAAAATTTTTTCTTGGATTTTTGTGACAAGCTCCCTGGAACAAGGAAGGGGAGTCATGCAGCAGCACTCCTCTGATATATGTGGGCAAATCCATGAAACAGAATCACTAGGAGGATTTTCTTCAGTTCAGTGTGGCATCAAAAAGGCATTTAAATAGCTTTGGTGAAGTGGCAATATCATTATGGTAGGATACAGAAAATTATACAAGAGAGGAGCCTGAGCCTGTAAAGACCACTTAAATACAGGTGGGATGTTTAATATATACATTACCTTGACCACTTTCTTACAGTCTTGGGGGAACATACATATATATGCAGACACCAGAATAGATTTCTAAGTCTCTACAAGCTCACTTGCTGAATCCTGCTTCTGGGTACAATTTCCTCTGCCAGGTTATATTTTGAAAACAGCAGGCTAATTTACAAATATCTTGCCAGCTCTTACAGCTGTGTGCAGCCTTTGTGCCAAGGGAAATTGATAATCTGAATAAGCTTCTGAAACTCTGATCATTTTCTTCACAGAGCAGCCTCGTACAGAATCGGAGTGGGAGAACAGCTTCACTCTGAAAATGTTTCTTTTTCAGTTTGTCAATCTGAACAGCTCTACCTTTTATATAGCATTCTTCCTTGGAAGGTAGGATTGATGTCTGCACACTCATATGTGCAAAATGAAGTAGAGAGAAGAAATAAAATTGTTTGTAATGAAACAAAATGGACCATATTATCACACATATCAAAATGCAAATTCCAGCAGAACAGATTGCAGTTTTGTACTCCTTTCAAAAGCCCAGAAACAGATGCAGTTTTCATTTCCTATCACCACATGGTCTCAATATTAACTTAACAATTTCACTATTGGAAACAGATGCATCTCACAATACTATACATGCAGGTCATTTCACTCTGGTTTTATGTGTCTTATTTGTACACATAAATAAAGGATAGGATAGGATAGTTCAGTCGGAAGGGACCTGCTCTGATTAGATGATCTGAACTGTTAAGAGTGAGTTATGAGCTATCATTTGAGGGGGGGTTTCCACATATATATCTATTATATATTATATTTTTATTTTATATTTTATATACATGTATTTTTGTGTATTTATGTGTCTATCTAAGTATATATTATTTGTTTATCTCTTCCTGGTAGTCTCCTAAAAAAGGACCTTTTTAGTAGAGAAGGTTTGAGTGGAAGAATCCATTAGTATGGATTATTTACATATGGGAAAAACTTTGGGGGAAAACACAGGAGAATAGTTAGAAAATTATGTTTTTTTACTTAAAACTAAAATTTTCACTGATTTCACAGGAAGGCAGACATCACAGAGCATTTTATGTTGTAAGGAAATGGACTGGCAGTTGAAAGCCATTTTCCAAACTGATGTGAGCAGTTTTAGTCAGATTTTCCCTCTGCTCTGCCTGTGTTGAATATCCAACAGCAGAGCAATGGTATTGAAACAAAACTGCAGCAAAAATATCTGTAGTCCTTCATGAGGATTATTCCAGGAATACCCATAAAACTTTTTACAGCATAACATCTTTTATAGTTACACCAGTCACATTAAGATAACACCAGATTAAAATTAGAGTGTGAGCTTTCTTGTACTACTGTGAACAGACTGCTGACACAACATAGTTGATCTATATTCCTGTGTTAAAGATTTACAGGACACCCTGGTGCCTACTTAAGGCTGATAAACCGGTGGAGGCTGGAAGAGGTGAGTGTTTGATAGCTGCATGCTGATTGATCTGCTGCCCACAGATGCCATGGATGCAAGCAGAAGCAGACACAGAAATCTGCCCAGGCAGTTTTGAGTGTGTTATTGGGTTTTCAGTGGCTGTCTAACTCCAAACTATTGACACTTCCATCTGCTGCAAACACATCTACATATTGATATATATATATATATATATATATGTATGTATTTCCTTTTCAAGGCTAGCAGTTCTAGTGTTGGCATCACATTCAAACAGTGGTATCAGATGGTTTAAAGATTCCTCACATTGGAAATATTTTATCCTTGGAATGAATCAAAGTCAAATACAAATGTGACAACTTTTTTCTTCAAAAAAAGTCCTTTCTTCTCAGTTTTTCTGGCCTTGAAGATCAGAGAGCTAAAATAATAAAGTAATGAATGAAAAATCCAGACACATAAAATGTATGTGAAATTTGACCAAAACAACTAAACAAACTTCCCAAACAAGCTACTGGCATAATGTCTCATGTCTATAAAATCAAATTAATATGAAAAGCAATGAGAGTTTGGCTTTGCAAGTAACTCAAGGAACCAATTCCATTTTATTTATTTTTTTAAATAAATACATTCAGAATTCAAAGCCCATTTGACAGTTATAGGAGGTGAACAGAAGCAGTTTCTGGACCAGTCATTTACTTTCCAGTGCTGCTATGTGCACACTGAAATCCTGTGGTTTCTCTCCTGCTTTACAGATGAATAATTGAAACAGCTTTGCAGATAAATGACAAATGGCAAGTGGAAAATGCCTGCCAGCTTGAATTTTCAAACATATCTGGATACATAAATATTTTGGTTAATAAAGGCCATTCAAATAATAGCAAAACAAACAAAAGGATTTGAATTTTAATAAAAACATCTTAATTTTGTTGAGAATTCTGTTAATTCAAGGGAAGAATCTTTGATAAATAGGCCAACAGAATTTTGCTTAACATCCCTCCAAAATCTGTCTGGAGCTAAGCTGACTTGCTGCTGTCAAAAGAAAACAGTTCTTGTCTTCCTTCCTCACTCTGAGACTTGCTCCTTCCTCTTCCTCTGCATTGGTTCTCACTTGTCCAGCCCTGTGAGGAGCTATTCAGTTCATTGTATCAGCAGTAAACTTCCTTTTTCTGGCTGAATCAGTCTTCTGCTGATTCAATGGGCTGATTCATTTCACAGAGGGATCAGAGAACATGGAAAGAGACTCATCTTTGTGCAAGAGAAGAGATGGAAGGAAAAAAGAGCAAGGTGCAACAGGAGGTGTTACAGGTTGGGTTAGTTGCTGGTGGAAGCTACTCTGAGTAGTCCCTGTTTAGCTTTTCTTAGAGAAAAAAAGAGTTCAATAATAAAAAAAAAGAGTCTAATAATGAAAAAGTTATTGACTATATCTCTGCTAGGTCTTATTAGAAATAACCTGCTTTAGAATACCATGTCCAGATATTCCTCTAATACCCCTCTCTTCACCTGTCAAATTTTGCCAAGTCTAAGACATTTAGTTACACTAGTCCAGTGTCCATGGACATGCTCAGACCACAGTTTATGTATTATTGATGTTATGGTTGTAATATTGCTGCTACTTCATTTACACTGCACCCACCTCTCTCAGGGTATATTCATTCATGTGAACGATTCCTAAAAACAGAAGGATGATGATTTAGTAATACCGAGAGAGAAGAAAAACAAAACAAAACAAAAAAACTAACAAAAAAACCCAAATCCCCCCAGAAACAACAAAAAACCCCAACCCTGTCACTCTGTTAATCTAAAGAGATGCTAAATTAGGTCAGCAGACCTCAGCAATGATCCATGTTCTGAGAGCTGGATAACGAAGTATGTATAAGAAATTAATGTCTCATTTTATTCCAGGTCATAATTAATTTTTCTCCCTAAAAGTTAGAGAGAAATAATTCCAGTTCTGTGGCAGTGATTTGTTTGACATATCTATAACACCCAAGATTGTAAAATACAGTTTGAACGACACTGTTTGGATCTGCAAAGTAGAGAACTTTTCATGTCTTTCTGTTTTTTCCAATACCAGATAAAAAATTACCTAAATTTGTACTATCTGAAGATCTCTCCCAAAGCAGCACCACTGCTTCAGGGTCTGGAGTCACTGCTAAAGCAAGCAAGCACTCAGCAAGAAACACTAAGAATTGTTGCTCAGCAGTGAGAGATTTTTAGTTCTTCAAGAAGAGAACAGCTTTGCATGGTCTATTCAGCTGTAGATGTTAAATAGTACTCAATTAATAGTTCTAGGTCTATCCTCTAGGCATAAACTGTTTGGTTTATGTGCAGCTAGGAGGAATTCTCTCTTCATTCTTTGGCTTGATGCACAGTCACCCTCCCCAAAAGCAATTGAAATCAATGGAGAAACTTGGTGGCCTTTGCCCCTGCCCTGCCCACAGTTGCACAGCACATTAGAAGCAATGCTGTGAAAACTGCATTGGTTTCAGCTGACTCTGACCTCTGCAGAGAATTAGGTGATAAGCTTAAAATGCTGACAGTATGATACAGTGTCATCTGTTCCCATGAGTTTACTCTTCTTTCAAAAATAAGGAGAATGCATGTAATTCTCTTTTAGTAAATGATCCAGTATCATTTATAGCATTAATAAATGCTTTAAAACTCATTATAATTCTTGTTTAACATTTTTTCTTTTTTTTTTCTGTAGTGCCACCCTAGTGGATGCCTTATTGATCTCTGTATGCAAATGGGCATTATAATGGTGTTAAAGCAGACATGGAATAATTTCATGGAATTGGGATATCCGTAAGTAAATATAATACCTATGCTTCTGTAGGTCACAGAATATTAAGTTTATGTTTTCCTTACCACCAGTTAATAAAAGCAGGATGCAGTAGTCATTAGAACAGAAAATCTCCCCAAGGATACAGAACTCCAGACATATAGATGATGTTTGGGGCTTTTTTTCCAGACTGGACACAGTTTGCAGAAGTGAAAGTGTAATATAAATATTAACAAATAAGTAGTACATGGGAAGTACTTTATTTTGTTAAATTGTATTCTGTGTTCTTAAACTCCTTAAAAAATACTGTGTGACTACTATGTTGCTTACATTAAAAATATTATATGTATCATTTCGTAGCTATACTAGTAAGGTCTAAATTCTGTTTCTTGTTGGGTGACAAAAGATGTCTGAAAGAGCAGGTATGAGCTAGAAAAAATGCACTGCTGGCACATACACTCTGAAAGATAGAAAAATGACTGGTATGTAGACAAGTTCCCTTGTGATTTTCAAGGTAACATGAAGCTGTGCCCTAGCTAAAAGGTTGGAAATTACTCATTTCTTATTGGTTTATTCCTTATTGATTAGTATTTAATGAGCATGTTTAATATGATTAATATAGGTTTAATATGATCAGTGTAGTTTATGCTAGAGAGAGTGTGGATGGTCATCAAGGGAAATTAGCAAGAGTGAAAATCTAAGAGAGAGCTGACACTGTCAGAAAGTTTGCCCTTGCGAAGTTCAGAGGGATTTGCTATTTCTCCATCCTTCCTGGGCCTAGCACTCCTTGTCAGTATCTTGCAGCTGTTAGGGCTGCAGGGATGGGCAGGAGGGAACAGTAGCAGCAGTATTGATCCTTCTCTTTCCATTCCCTACCACTTTTGCCAGTTTTCACTAGAACTTTCTGCTTTCTATTAATACAGATTTTGAAACTTAACAAAGAGCACAGAAGAGAAATAAAAGAATGTGATTGATAGAGATAGGAGGAGATTGTTTAAGAACGAGTGGTTTAATAGGAATAAACTGCTTCAGGTGAAATGAATCTTCTCTTCAGAGTCACAAGGAAAACCACAATATAAAAGACACGGTCACAACACTGTGAAACGCTTCAACTTATTCTGATGAGAGATGTGTTTGCTCTCCAGACCCTTCAGTCCATCTTCTAGCCCTGAAATGCTGCAAGCAGATGCATTTCCTTTTTGTGTGAAAAACACCTTTCTACTAAGAGCTTGATGGCAGCCAACACAATGTGGATGGCCAGAGGACTTGGAGGCAGCCCTGCACTCTGTACCTGAATTCAGTTGAGCTGCACTCAGTTTCACCTACACTTCTTTAAGGAAGACAGGAAAAGCTGTAATCTTCCTGATAAATTGCGTAAATGGAAACATAATCTTTGAGATTCAAGAAAACAAGCAGCTGTCCAAACCCTTACCCAAATCTAATGACTACTGGCAGTCACTTTGCACCATTCACAGACCAGACCAGGCCACTGTGAGGGGAAGAAGTGAAGCATTGTCAGGAAAAGGACTGAATTATTTGGGTGATCTATCATGCTTTTTCTTACTGAGACAAAGTGGCCAACCACAACTTCAGAGAAAATCTGTCATTGTGATGAAAATCTGTCATTTGGGGTTTTTTTTCTCTCTACAGTAACACTTAACTAGTGTCCTTTGTTGGCCATACCAGTGCAACTCCCTGAAAAGGTGTTTATTTCAGATGTGAGAATTCATTTCACTTTTGGCTCACTGCCTTCCTCAGTGCTCTTACACATGCATTTCTTTGGGAACAGTATCTTCCCCCTGATGTCCAGTACAGGTCCCCCATTTCTTGAGATGGAGATAGCTCCTACGTCAGCCATCCATCTCTCAGCCACCATGGTAGTTCAGACATTTCTTTCTGCCTCTTTCTCCTCTGAATATTTGGCTGCAGACACCATTCAGGTTTCCTTTTCCCTCCCAGGATTGCCCAGAGACTGTTACCCTGCACTCTGTAGAGCCATGCAGAGATGCAGGGTCACACACAGAGGAAAGAATCCAGCAGCATTATTACCACTCTTATTTACTGAGCTCAGCTATCTCCACACAGCACTGCATTCTGCCACATAAACAAACCATGAAGTGATTTGCCATTCTGTGCAGAGAAAAATAAGTAAATAAATACTGAAAATATGTCAAAATCCTTTCATTGTTTTAACAACATATAGGCTGGGATTACAGCTCATCAGCTGCATCTGTTTTCATACCTATTATGCTGTGTCATCATCCACATGTATTACCAATGCTCCGTTTTCCTGTACATTGGGAAATGAATTTTGCAGCATATGTTGTGCCCACTTAAGCTATTCCAATTTTGTGATAAATAGCCATTCATATTCTTTACTTTGTTTCTTTTCTTTAATTTAAAATGTAGGCTAATTCAAAACTGGTGGACCAGGAGGAAACTACGGCAAGAGTATGGCACACAGGGAAAAACAAGCTTCCCACAGTGGGAAAAGGACTATAATCTGCAGCCTATGAATGCTTATGGACTCTTTGATGAATACCTAGAAATGAGTATGGCTCTAACCTTCATTCTCTCTCTTTCACTATATTTTAATGTTGTTGGTATTTTGTTGATGTGGGCTGGTGAATTCTTTTAATTATCACTATATGAAGCTAAGGAGACTGCAAAAAGGTTTCATTCTCACAGGTCAGGTGAGGAATGGGAGTCAGTTTTTAAGAACCAAACCAATGTAGTTAAGCACGTTGCTGATGATTTGCTAACCTCCCATTTATGAAACATTTCCCATTCTGGATTTGTTTCTCAAAACCAGAGCCCAGTTCTTTATCTGCATACATTTCTGAAGAACTTTGCTGTTATTTTCTAAAAAAGTTGTCCTGTGTTTTTCCTTTGAAGTGTGTGGTACAGACCAGCATGCTTATTTATGTTTAAAATCCTCCCTCATTTACTACCTCACATGAACAAAGTAACTTACTGCCAAGAAGGCATTGCTCTATCAAGAAGAGAGAGGAGAATAACTGCTCAAAAAAAGATATTTTAAAAAATGAACTTTTGCCCTATGTGACTAAACTGCATATGTCATGATTGGTTTTTCCTTTTCTGCCTCACACAATTCTTTTCAAATTAATGGGAAATCTGATACTCTGAAAACCTACCTCTAGAAACTTAAACAGAATTTCAAACTGTTTCCCATCTGAACTATTAAAAAGAATGCATTCATCCCTAATCTTTGCAAGTATTGAGAGATCCTAGCTGATGCTGGAGTAAAAATGTCCCTTCCTAAAAGCGCAGTTTGTCCCCCTCAGAACTTCATTCCAAATTACAAAATTTACATCGTG
Organism: Molothrus aeneus; assembly: GCF_037042795.1. Lineage (NCBI taxonomy): Eukaryota > Metazoa > Chordata > Aves > Passeriformes > Icteridae > Molothrus > Molothrus aeneus. Next base: position 23,256,522 of record NC_089650.1, on the reverse strand, counting down.
CTGTTCATTCCAGGGGTTTTTTATTCTTTCTTCTAACTTATGACAAGGACTTGCTGTAAAATTGCCACTAGACCATTATATAGTAGGACATATAAAAAGTGTCTGTATACTTTGTATATACTGCTTATTTGCATACACTCTTTGGTATTTTAGACCTTGGGATTGGATCCTAACTGTTATTCTGTGATATTTCCTTTTTTTTCCCCCCCAGTTCTTCAGTTTGGGTTCACAACCATTTTTGTGGCAGCTTTTCCACTGGCACCACTTCTGGCCTTACTAAACAATATTATTGAAATTCGGCTTGATGCTTACAAATTTGTTACTCAGTGGAGAAGACCTTTAGCTTCAAGAGCCAAAGATATAGGTGAGCTCTTTGTTAAGAGGTGTTTGTTATATATATGTGTTATTCATCAAAGCTTTGACCACTTCAAGTAAGAGCAGATTAAGGTATTGTCAGTCATCTTCCCAATTAATAATACACCCCTTGACTGTTCAAAAAAACTTCAAGTATCTGATGCCAATCAACTTATGCAATTAATAGTCTATGATCTTTTAATGATTTTCTGGAGGATTTAACAGCCAGGGTGTAAAGTGATCAGTGTCCTCTGCAGGTGCTTTTTTATGGCAGACACACTGTGCCAACACAGGCTGCTGCTCAACTTGAAGACAATAACCAGACATATCAGATGAAACATGCAAGTCAAGTTAAAGTGGCCACCATCCTGTAAGGAACCTGTATGATTTATGTTTATCTGGCCAAAACCAAGCTCCCCTGTGACTCAGGGGCCGTGCCCACCAGGTCCCTGGTGGGTCAGACAGGGTGGGTCTGGATCCCAGCAGACAAACTTGCTCTCAGAGAGTCACATCTGCATTGCTAAACACAAGGTCCACACAACCTGAGGTCATCCAGCCACACACTATTGCAAAGGATCTCTGAACTTATTTTGACTACAAATCTCTTCTGTCCTTGCAGTATGCAAAAGCACAACACCTTTAGGAAGAACTCAGAAACAAATTCATCTGCCCAGCACTGAATCCCTGGTGTTTTCAGAGGGGCAAATAGGAAACCTCAGTAACTTAACCAAAAATATTGCAAAAATCCATAGCCCACACCAAGAAATAGCAGAAGCTCAGGTTTTGTGCTCTTAGAACATTATACCATGTGCCTAAAGTCTGTGTCTGATTAAAGCTTTGAATGAGAACAGTGTGGGTTCTGGCACAAGCCTGGACAACAGCCATACATGGTATACACTAAGACATAATTTGTAAAAAAAACAGTTCTATACTGTAATTAATAGAAGCACAGAAGAATACTTTTTTTTTCATGTTGATTCAGATGTGATTTCTCAAAATAAATTGCATTCTAGCAAAGTTTCAGGGGCAATTCAATGCCTCATTAAATCAATGGGTATGTCTAACCTTCCTTTGGTGCGATTCACAGTGATGAGGTCTCACTGTTCAATAAGAAAATTTATTTTTACTCAGTGACTCTTGGATAAAAACTACATAAAAACACTTTGTGAAGTGGAGGAAACTACTTCAGATCATGCAGTATTTCAGGCACTTTGGTTCTTGTTTTTCCTGGAGCAAACATGCTGTCCTTGTTGAACAGGCATCTGGTACGGGATCCTGGAAGGCATTGGAATTCTTTCAGTTATCACAAATGCATTTGTTATAGCAGTGACATCAGATTTCATCCCTCGCCTTGTTTATGCCTACAAATATGGACCCTGTGCTGGCCAAGGAGAAGCAGGACAAAAGTAAGGCTTTTCTTTTGGAGGGGGGAACAGATGTGCATGAAAATCACTTAGTACTTGAATAGATGCAGTATAACTATGTTCTGATTCCACTAAACCAAATGTATTGTTTGTGTTTAGGTAACAGGTACCAGATACCATAGGTACTGATGCTCTGCATATTCACAGAATGGATTGCTGAGTGACTGTGATCCATGAGGTTACTTCAAGGCAAACGTGGCAGAGCTATTTCAGAGATTTTGTGTGTGTGACAGGATGCTGCCCAAGCTGTACTTCCCAGCTGGTAGTACATGGATATAATACTGTTTTTTTTCTGAAGCAATGCTGATATGAATCAGTAAAGAATTGTTGAGTATCTTAAACTTGTACACTGGGGAGTTTCCTGATGTAATATTCAGCATGTATTACTTTAAAAAGTAATGTCTAGCAAGAGGAAGAAATTTCCAACTAATACATCAATATATACTCACAGAGGAAAGCAATTTGTTTTTCTTCTAAAACTAGAGTTCTTAGATTAAATCTTCCAGGAGACATTTGTGATCTGAATCCCTGCTGCCTAAGTGGATTTTCTCTCAGTGTTGCTAAACACTGAGATTATTTTAGCATGTGCACACTACCAGGAAGCATGAGATAGTTACTGCATGGCCACTTGTGAAATCTCAGCTGCTGTGCTCCGGGAAGGTCACTGAATCCAGCCAAACACAGACACAGTTTGCAAATGCTCAAGCAGTGCCATTAGCAAGGAACCCTGCTGTACAAAGAAACCCAGGCTAAACAGTAGACAGGGACAGAGAGCTTGCATTCTGCTATTGGACATATGGTAGATTGATTTTTTTACTCCCTGCTGCAGAAAGTGAGTTCATCTGTTGCTGCTTCTTTGACATCTTTTGACTGTCAATACATTTAATCATGCTGACAGAAGAAGGGCATCTGGTGTGGCAGCTCCTGATTAGCAGACCTGCCAACTCCTGTCCTGCAAGGATTTGGGCGTTTTAGCTGGGGCTAGGAAGGATGTTCTGTTTACTTTCATGAAGAGTTCAAATCCCTTCAGGGGCAAAGTGGTCTGGTGCCAGTTGTTCCTGAGCATGTGCCTCTGCTCTTGCCATTATAAAGATCTACAGGACATTGGGGCACTATAAGCAACTCTTATTGCTAAGGAAAGCATAAGGAAGGATTTTCTAAGGACTATTGTGGATGAAAAACAATACCTTTAGAAATATTTCTCTTAGGACTCAAATATGACTCAGTGGCTTTGAAACTAGTTCTGCACAGGGGAAGTAGTTTGGCTCACAGTTTGGCTCTTATCTTCTTTTCACAAACCTCTAGTACAATGTTTTCACACTTCTGCTTTCACACTTCATTTCTAGATGAAGCTGTCAGGTAATAATATTTTGAAGGAGCTAACGTGTATTTAAACTGTTTATGTCAGCATTCTGAATAATGTTATTAGTAAGTACTGTTACAAAAGCAGGAACATATTCAGAAATCCACAGGAATAGTGAGTTTTCTCAGATTAAGGAGTGAAGACCCTCTGTTATTGAATAGCTTAAAAGAGAGAGGGACTCTTTTCTTTCAAAAAACATCTGTAGGTATTAGATCCACATGACACACAATGATACTAGAAAAATACTGGAATTAAATTAAGTTCCAAATGTAATCAGTATGGAGACAAAGCCAGATGGTGTTTGAATATAATTTCTCAAACACTGTCAAGTCCATATTTAGGAAAACCCAACCCAAAACCAAATCCCCCAACCCTTACTGTGCATTATACTCTACACCAAGATACGTATTGTGTCTACCCTTACCTGTGTTTGGGCAGTGCAGCATGACCAGCACAACACATTTTGGTCAGATCTCTTCAGCTTTACTAACACAAACTTGACACCCACAGCCCTTCAACAGGGGATAATTTCTCCTACTCAGTATTCTCTAAATTTTGCCTGGCCCTCACAGTGTTCAGTCACGCTGGGATCTTCTAGAACGGAGTTCCTCTGATCAACTGGGCATTTTCTAAAAAGCTGTTTAAGTGTACTATCTTTCCATCTGATTTAGTGTCCCTTTGTGCTAGTACCATGAGTGTAACAGTGGGAATATTTTGATTATCTTCCTAACACTCCTCATTATTTTCTCTGCCCCTATTGTTCACCATTTAGGTGACTTTTCAAAAGTAACTAGTCCCAATCTTCACCATTCCTTCTCCCACAGAAATCTACCATTGCTTCACGTTTATTGTTCATCTGACCTACTTTAGCATTTCTTTTATATTGCTTCACCATCCCTTTCAAATATTAATAAGCACCAAAATTGTACTTTTGGATTTTATGAAACCCAAAGGACATCCTCCTGGGTACAACAGTTTATGGAAAAACCTTGCTGTGTCCTGCTGACAGCATTTTGTCCCCTCTAGGTGTATGGTTGGCTATGTTAATGCCAGTTTATCAGTATTTCTGGTGTCTGACTTTGAAAACCGTTCAGAGCCAACATCAAATGGAAGTGAATTCTCTGGTTCACCATTAAAATATTGCAGGTAAGTTTCTGTTCAACATACTTCTCTGCTTTAGGACATTAAATAGAGAAGCATAATAATAAATCTGGAGTTGAAACTAAATTTTAGAAGTTAAAAATTGAAAGTTTTAACTGTGCTGTTCAGAGTCATGCTCTTCTTGGTACTGTTTCACTGTTACCTGCATGATTCCTTCCTCAGATAAAAGAGAAGCCAAAAAGTTGGTATCTGGAGGGTGTTCCTAATGCAGGATTTTTATGGTGTCATAGCTTGACTCAGACACAATCATCATGGATAAATATGGTATCAAAGGGCCAGTAATAGGGGCCTGATTACTTAGGTACCAGTGAGACCCAATTGTGATGAGATGATATCACAGGGCATGCACAGGAAGTCAAGGTTGCACAGGAGAGGCCACACTGAGGTGTTCCACAGGTCTGACAGACATAAACAGGCTCTGTCATAAGCTGGCTTTACGAAACCTCAAATCCAGCATTTCCAAATTGTGGAATGGGTAATATGTTTATGTCATTGCTTACTGGTGTAATTATTAGTAATAATCATATACTTGTGGTTTGAATCAAAAGAAGATGAGCAGTTAATCATCTGCACATCTTTGTCCTCAACAACAGATTGGAGAAATTGCAGTCTGAGAAAAATCTGTAATGGCTGATTTGTACCTGAGTGAATTTGATGGCCAAAAACCCCCAAGGGTCTACATAAAGGTCTTAAATAGTGTCCCAACCAAAAATACCAAACAAATACAGCTACCATTTTTTAATTGCCATGTTACATTACAAGCATGAGACCTGGTAGTCTTCAGGAGATACACTTAGTCCCAGTATTTTTCATTGTAAAGAATTAAAAATCCTTTTATGAGTGCCTAAAGAACAAAAGATACTTTGTGATACCACAGAGGTCTGTGATACAGCAAAAGTCAGTGATACTTGCAATATTGTGATGTTTTTATGAATAGGAAGACTTTTGAGTGGTATAACATAATAAATGGGGGGAGGGGCATGAAGATGCTGCTCCTTCAATTTTAAGATGGAAATCCCACAATAAAAAAAAAAAATTGTCTGCTCAATATCCCCTAAACAGAACACTATTAAATTTGGTGTGATAAATCTCCAAAAGATATATCTGTCCTTTTGGGAGACACTGAATTGTTGTGTATATCTACCCTTGAAAGAAAATTAACATCTTTCTTTATCTGAGTTTATCAGCTTCTTATCAAATTCCATTCTACTAAAGCATCATTTTAATTGCACTTCAGAGCAGACATTAATAGGGAGGTTAGGAAATATTATGTTCTACTGTGTAATTGTGTATTGTGTAGGCATTTTTCCAGGAAGGCAGTATGTCTGAAAAAAGTCCCAGTTAGCTTCTGGTTGCCTGGAACACAGATAGTGCTGTGCTATTCTGGTTGTTTATAAAAGGTTTCCCCATTTTTTCATGGGTAACAATGGATTCCTAGTGAATCCTAGGAAGTAGAATGCTTAGAATATTCTAAAACATCCTAAACTATGAAGTCAGAATGCTACTTGCACAAGGAAAGATCATCTCAGTTTTTAGAACTTATTCTAGAAATACTGCAATTTCTGAGAGATTTGATGCTAAGATGTCAAGACAGTTCATTTCAGTCTGTATAGCACCTTCTACAATGTAAGAAGGTGAAGCTTCATGGAGAAATACAGATTGTCATAGGGATTAAATAATGTTTATTTCTTTTATTCATCTGCATTTTCATTAGTTTCTTAAAACTAACTTAGTGATCAACCTGTATTATTTACTATGGTATTTTCAATATTTTTTTACAGTGGATTTTCTGTTCCATCTAGGAAACAGATGAAGAAATGAACAATTTTTACACTACTTTTAAATAAGGTTTCCACAGTTCTATTTTAGAATTAACAAACTGGTAGTAAAAATGGACTCCAGAATATGTGACTTAAACAGATTCATGGTTTGTAAATACAATCTTGGAGTATTCCTGGATTCAACTCTCTCAAGAAATATCTACAGTTAAATTTTGGAGACCTAAATTCTTCTAAATAACACTATGAGAAAAGACAGGAGATCACTTTCTCACATGGTCCTCACCTCTTGATATACCAACAGGTGTAGTGCTGGCTCTGCTCAAGTCAGGATGAGTCATGTTTTACACCAGGGTTGGCCAACTAATTGATCAAGGGCCAGGTGGAATCCATGAGGCATTTTTATATGGATTTTGGGAGAACCATCAGGCTGACAAAACTGGGGACATTTATGGGTTCAAAATGTCCTTGAATAAAGGGAATAAAGTGTCCCTTAAATGAGCAGAGCATCTCACCCTTCTCCAAGTTCTGAGGAGATGCCTGAAAGGTACACGTTGTGCTGCCAAGGGAGATGCTGTAGGGTCAAAGCTCCTCCCATCCTCTGTATTTGTTTCAGGGGTTTTTCTTCAGACACTGGTTTGGGTCCTTTGTACCCAATTTTTATTAGAACTCCTGGAGTGCATCCTACTGGTAGGTTTCAGCTGAAAGTCAGTCCATCTGCATGAAGAAAAGCGTGGGAAGTGGAGGTGGTCAGCACACTTGCTTCAAAAGCAGGCACCTGACCTGAAATCAAGCCCAGCCTTTGAAGCACGCAGCATTAGAGTAACCTGTGCAGTTTGGACTGAGCTCATTTTTGGTGCAGAGAATGTAATGATCGAGAGGAGATAGGTTTTGGGTTTGCCTTCACCCAGGCAGCAGTGTAGAGGTTGCTAACTCCCACACTGTGCTTGTCTTTCAGGTACAGGGACTACCGGGACCCTCCGCACTCGCCTGTGCCCTACGGTTACACGCTGCAGTTCTGGCACGTCCTGGCAGCGCGCTTGGCCTTCATTATTGTGTTTGAGGTCAGTGCCCATCCAGGTGGCAGAACAAAAACAAAAAGAAAACTAATTTCCCTCTGAAGCTTTGCTTTGGGCTGATCTATGATGGCAGCTGTTGAGGTGGTTTTGTGGTTTTTGTCTTAGTTTCTTCTACTTATATCATGCTTTGTATTCTCGGCTTTGTTTTCTGAACAGTCATAGGAATGTAGGTTCTTATAGGAAAGGGCATATAACATTGAAAACTATAGCAGTGATTTGCAAAGGGGGGAAATAAATGAAGCCTTTATTTCCTTTTTTAGTAATTTGTCTAGGTTGGGAAGGCATATGCTGACTGTTGCATGAGGATAGGGGTGAAGGAACATGAAAAAAAAAATATTAAATCTGAGCAACTGAGAAGCAATAATAGTTAAAGTTACAGTATTTACACATCTAGCTTTTTTTCTTGTTTTTCTTTTTAATGCCTTTCATTCCTCCAGAATGGTTGGCATCACAAAGATGATGACAATGAAAAGGATTCAATATCTTTGTCTATGTTCATAATATTAGTTTTTACTGTCAGTATTTCAGTGTCTTTAAGGCAAACCAAAGGAGATAATACCAACTTCACATGACTGGTGTTCCCATGCTGATTTTGAAAAAAAGAGCCAGAAGAGTAGACAAATAGGATAAGATGATTTACCAGAAAAAAAAAAAAGCAGTTTTTAAGGCCTAATTTCAAGAGCCTGAATATCCCCACCAGAATCCAGGAGCTCAACATTTCTTGAGCACAAGAAGTTTAAAATATCTTTTACACTGTGAAGAAGCCAAAGAAGGAACACATCATTTTAGAAAACATTTTACTCAATCCTCTGCTCTGAAATCATAGCAACAGGGCATTCAGCACACATATGGAAACTGTAGTCACCATACTGGCATATATGTAATGTTCATGAGCACATATTTCATTCTGACTCACAGAAGAGTGTAAATTCATTCTGAACTGAGCTTTCAACACACCTCTTTGGATAACACAACAGAAGCATTTGTGTTAGAGCAAAGGTGGAGAAGAAGCATTTTCTAGATTATTATTTCTATTCCTTGTGGCTCAGCAGAAGCCCAAGGACTTCAGCAAATTCCCCATGATTGCAATTTTCAGACCTCCCCAGGTGAAGGAATATGGCACTGCAAGTTGGGGTCTATTTTTCCTTTACACTGGATAATTTATTAGTTTCCAAGGAGACCATTTCTTCCATCATCTGTTCCACACTCAAGGAAATATTAAGGGAAAGAAAGAGAGAAAGATTTAATAGAGGCCTGTTGGGCTTAATCCCTTCTAGTTTCATGAGCAGTCAGTACTGAAAGTCAGGGTATGCCTCTCCAAAAAGAACTACAAGAATAGTCTTGGAAATTCAGCCTAAGAATTTTAAAGACTGAAGAGAGTCTGGCCTCTTGATACACACTTGACATAAAGGCAGCACAGCGTAGGCACAAAGAGAAGTCAGGCAAGAAAAATGAGCCCTGTTCAAATCTCAGTGTCCAACCAAATGTGTGACCAACTGTGGAATAACTCTTAGTCTTACCGGGCACATCTGAGTTGACTTTGCTTTTTCTCAACCAAAGCCATAGGCTGGCTCATATCTGCCTCCCTCAACATGAGCCACTCTGTTTAGTGACACTACAAGCTGTCTCCTTAACTATATCTCTGGAATCAAAAAGGTAATTGCAGCAGAAACCATGACCTATTTTTTTTGAAAACACTAAGGGTTGTATTGTGATAGCCGCAGTGCTTACAATGAAGATTGCACAAAGATACAGGGGATTCAAGATAGGTTTTTTCATAAATTAAGTAACTGCCTAGGCTCAGGCCCCTTTTTGGCACTCTGAGTGTGGTTTGTTTTGGATAACTTAACCTCCTTTGAAAACGAACAAAAGTATTTCCTATCACTGCAAAAGGAATTCTTTGTCCAGGCTAAACTGACAGAAGAGGCTTTTTCCCCCTCTTTTTAGGTTTGGCAAAAAACCCTAACAATTAGAGTATTGTGAGTTTATTTATCATGAGGGAAGAATACATGGGAAAACATTTTACATTCTCTTTTCAGTGGCTTTCAAAAGAAGGGTTCTGCTTGGAGAAGAAAAAATACCTTTATTTCTCCAATCTTGAATGTATGTCCTTTCTGAGATGGAAGATTTTTTTGTTTATCTGTTCTTCCTCTTAAGTGAAGGGAATAAATCTCCAAGCAGCATTTCTGATCAAACAGAAAAGGACACTCATGCAATCCTTGGGCATCAAACTCAAGTTTTGCTGTGTCATGCCTAAAATAGGAGGGACAAAGGGTCAGTCAACTTCTGTTTAACTGTGGTGTTTGCTAAACAGGAATATGTCTTTGGATAAGAGACACAGAGTAAGAAAAAATGTTTAGGTTTTGTTTTGTATAGATATATTACTGCTTTTGTATAGATTCAACTACTTCAAATTTTGATGTGTTTATGGCAAAAGGAAAGTGTTACATCATTTGAGCCTCCTCTTCCTGCAGAGCAGGAACTAATACCAGTACTAACACCAGGCTCTGTCCAAACAACCTTACAGCAAATCATGACCTCTGGGCTTTGAACACACAGGTCATAGAAGAGTTTTGAGGCTTTCTTTTAACCCACCTGCTCATAATTTCTGCTGTGACCCACACTTCACTGAGTGGCTGGAGTTTTTGTGGGGGAAGAAACTTCATTGGTTTTTTCCCTTAAAATTTAGTCATGGATTTAGTTTAAACACATATCAGAAAGAGATGGTTTTCAGAAGATACGAAAAGTACTTGTTTTCTTCCTGAGGTTTTAAATTTTTCTTTCCTTTTTTTGTGTTCACAGCACCTTGTCTTTTGCATAAAGCATCTGATCTCCTACTTAATTCCAGATCTTCCAAAAGATCTGAGAGATCGAATGAGGAGAGAAAAGTACTTGATTCAGGAAATGATGTATGAAGCTGAGCTAGAACGTCTGCAAAAAGAGCGGAAGGAAAGGAAAAAGAATGGAAAATCTTATCACAATGAGTGGCCATGACAGGATGTGGAAGAAACTGCTTAAAAGAAGATAAGAACTCTTGTTTAAAAAAAAAATCCTGATTTTCTACAGCAGAGAGTGCACTGAAAGGAATAGTCAGTAACGTGTGCATTTTGCACGTGTGCCCCTCTTCAAAAGGGTGGATTTTGTCATAAGCCTTTTGAAATTAGAGGTGTTTCCAAGGCTTAGTCCTCTCCAGAGCTGATGTCAACACGAGCACATCAGACCAATACTAAGTCTCTGCACTCTTGCCAGGAAGTTCCCAGGCCCTGACTAAAACTCAGGGCCCTGAACTTCAAAGCAGTTACACAACTTCCAGTGCTTTACAGAACTTGGTGATCTTCCGGCTCATTCTCATGAAGTTGCTGCTTCACAAGCAGTGACTGCGCCTTGGCAACGTGGCAGTGTTTGTCTGTGTGTGTGGCCACCACCTGCAGCACGTGCATGGCAGCGTTGCTCTCTTCCACAGCGGACCCAACCGCGTTAGTTTGCATTTGCCACCGGTTAAGGTCACGTAGCTGGACCATTTCCATTGCTCAACAATACTGAAGTATTATCTAGAAGGAGATGCATGATCACGAGTCTGATCAACTGGCCTGACAATGCTGAAAAATGTAGGCATCAGAAGTGCAGATAGCCAAGCATCTAAATGTGGCCAGAGGTATCTAGCTATAGGATCATTTATTTGGAAATGACACTGTGAAAAGTTGGTAATATATATTAAAGTTTTGAACAGTGCCTTTTCAGCTATAGGACTGTCTGATGTCTGAAGGAATGAAATCAGGTTAGGGCATCTTGCCCAGAACTGCCCACAGATTTGTGTTGCCAGATCACATTGAGGCCTAGTCAGGAATTAGGGTGTACTTACACATGTAACACATCAGACAGTGTCTTAAAGACCTATCTGCCTAAGTAAAACAAACAAAAAAAGGCAGATGAACAAGGTGAGCAGAATAAAACACAGTCATCCAGAATATCTACACTTGTAGCACTTTCTGTATTCATCATTCCATTATCTATGAAGGGGTGGAGGGAAAAAACAAAACAACAGACTGTAGTATGAAACAGCTTGAAATCCTTAATGCAGAGCAATTCTGCATAGGCTGCAAATGAGACTTGGGTAAAATAAGCCACTGTCAGTATCCTTTAGCAAATTCCTTAATACTGAGAAATTTAAAATTTCTGATTTAATTAAGAAATTCAAAATTTCCAGACTATTAACCCAAAAGAGTGGACTTGTAGCTTTGAAGACATAATAACTGTTGGATAGAGCAACATGAATCAAAATACTGAGTGTTGTGAAAGCTCTTCAATCAGTTATTTCTAAAAGTTATTCTAGAAGTAATTTGATAGAAGGAGTAGAATTTGCCCTTCTGGACAGACCACACAATGCAAGATCCTACAGATGGATACCTCAAGCTCCACATGACAACAGGACCATTTGCACCAAGACAAATATCAGCAAATTAGATCTATTAACTTTTTTCCACTGCAAAGGAGAACTGTGCTATTTACATGAGAGGGGGGAGCTTTGATGAAAGGCAATATGACTTGAGGAAGGAGAGGGATGAAAGAAAATGTGAGCACCCTCCTCTCTGTAGCCACTGCCTGCCTACACAAAAAAGCAAGGAACCTCCTCCAGTAGTGACCCTCCATCCTACCTGAAGAGGATAAATGACATAGCAGCTCCCTTTTATCAGATCCTGGCCCAAGCCTGAAAGTCCCATGAGACAACATAAACACTGAAGGAATATCAGGATTAGTCTGTTCTGTGTTGTCTTGGTGCCAAACTGAGTGGGGAGCAAAAGTAGTGGCTGTGGGGTAAATTCCTGACTAATGGGGAAGTGAATTTGTTCATCTTTGCTCACAGCAGCTGTGGACACAGCCCCCAGGACAGTGGGGAAATAGAAATATTTCTGTCTCTGTAAATAGGGGGTGGGGATCAGGCAATGTTGACCTCCAATACACACATGCCAGATGGGTTAGTATTTACCATCCACCACCTACAGCTGCAGCCTGGGAATTTTGAGGCAGGATCACTGTGCAAAATCATATTCAGACGAAATTCACATGAATAATTGGATTGTTTTGGATACCCTTTGTTTAATGTCTAAACCAACAGATGACCAGAGCTTAGAAACTGTTTACTAAGTAGTAAAGTGAGACATGAGCCATGCATAAAATCAGTGTCACCCATATGAGCAAAATGGACCTTTGCAAATCCCTGCAGTAAGACGCAGCTTTGTCAATTTAGATCTCAGTAACTCTGAGAACTGAACTGAAATACAGTAGAATATAAACTGACTTCCACTCCAGAGAAACCACTGCAATAAAATGTGCCAAAACAAATAACGTGCAGCAGAAATGCAACAGCTAATAATTGCCTTTGAGAGTAGTTTTCAAGATAGCTGCATTAGGATGAATTTTCCTGACAACACATTGCTAGAAGATGTGTCCTGCTCTGCTCTAAATAAGATCATAGGTTGGCTGCTTGCCAAGCTTGTGCTGAGGATGATGCTGCAAGGGGCTCTGACCTCCCTGGCAGACCCTGAGTACATCTCTGTCACTTCAGTTTGACCAGCCAACCCATCGAGGTTTCTCTGCTGCTGGTCTGATGAACAGATTTCCCGAGAGTCCTTCAGAGCTACATAGCAGAACACTCAGGAAAGATGCCCCCTTTTTATTTCCTAGAAAAATAAAATACAAATAATAGTATAATAATAAATGGAATTTTAATAGTCTCTAGAGAACTAATTTATGCCATTCTCTTCCTGATCTGATGATGGGTTTTGTTTAAATCTCCATGTGACAGTCCTGTATGTTGTTTATTTATTCCAGCTCCACAAGAGCACTACCTTCAAGAGAATGAGAAAAAACTGCAACCTCAATGCATGGCACAGACATTTTACATAGCAAGCAGGACAGCACACATCAGAGGATTTACTGTGAAATCATCTTGCAATCAGCATAGGATTGCTCTCCATAGGCCATTCTTGACAGCAGCATGTACTTCATGAGCAGTTACACACCAGTTTTTAAAACCAAGGAAAAAATGTATATTGGGACTGTTTTTCAGCCCGTTTGCTAAGTTTTTTGCATTCTATCCCATGCTGGTTTTACAGATCTTAGAATAAAAAATGTAAATGAACAACCTGGATACTCTGACAAAAGAAAAATCTAGGAATAGAGCATCATCTACGTTCAAGTCACCAAATACTACAACAGAAAACGTGTTTACAAATCAGTTCTTTTTTATTTTAAATCTTTCTGAGGGGAGTTACATTATTGACCATATATATTATATATATATACATATATATAAAGTATATAGAGAAATTGTTTATTTGTAAATAGAAAAATTAAAATTCTATGGAAAAGAATGTCAAGTTTTCACACTTTAAAAAAAATCATCAACATAAAGCCATGTTTAATGCTTGTACAATGTGATGTAATAAACTTTAAAAATAAATAATGCACATGAAATATTTACTGCTTGTCATTCATGAGTTTCTTTCTGTTTACCTTATTTGTTCAGCAAGCAAACTGACCAGTCAGATAGAAGTAAAATTTAAATGCAGACCAAAAAGAGACAAAATCTGTCACTATTTTCTCTCCGTGGTTCTTTTGTGTGTTCACATAGTCAAATATTGTTACTGTTGTGGTTTTATGGTTGGGGTTTTTTAATGTTTTTTACTTAAACAGGTTCCAAATTGTTTTGTCTCGTGACCCTGCCAGATGCTCCATGTAATTTGGACACTGTGGAGTGCTCCCACTCCTGTGAAATGAGTCAGTTTTGAGCATCCCACATTTCTTTATCAGGAGAGTATCAGGAGAGCTTTTAGCTGAGAGAGATGAAGGATCAGGATGCAGGAGTATGGTGGAGACTCCAAGAATTATCTTGCTTTTACACAGACAAGGAAGGCCTTGGCTTAGAGTTCAGCTAGCAGAGGACAGTATATTTTCCCAGAGAAAATATTATTGAAAAACAATTAATTGTTTTAATTAATGATATCAATTAAGAAGAATATAGGAAAAAAATAAAGCCAAAAAAGTCACTTTATAGCTCTGCAGCAGTTATGGGAGGTTAGATAACAAGAAATGGGGTAGCTGCTTAGGTCACCTGCAAAGCCTAAGGGTGTTTGTCTCTAAACTGCTTACTGAAAGATATACTTCCCAGTGAAAACTCATCTTGATGTTATGATTGAGGACCAATAAATATCACCTGGCCCAAACCCAAACTTCACTTCATACCAAAATTCAAGTTAAATGACTGCTCAGTGCTTAAATAGTGACTTCAGCAATAAAGGGGAGGTAAGATGGTAATTAACTTGTTTCCTCTGTTTTAAAAAACTAAGTGAATTCAAAGCACAGAGAAGAAAACTACATTTTTTAAGTCTGACAGCCAGGAAGATTAGTTTTCATGAACAAAACAGGTAGAAGCTACAGATGATCTAAGGCAGCATCAACTACAGCACAGTAATTTCAGCACAGAGTGATGCAGAAAGGACATGCTGATTTTGTTTCACACAGCAGTGACCAGTCACCCTCTGGAGAAGCACATTCAGATGGGAATTCAGCATTTGGATTGGGAGGGCTGTAGCCATACTGGCAGGCACACAGATCAAGTGCTTGCTACAGGCTTCTGTTCTCTGTTACAGCTCTCTCACAAAGCACAGGTACACAGAGGCACACCAGTCCACTTCAGCACTCTGCAGCAGCATGGAGATAGCAGTGCCTACCCTCTTTCAGATCTATGGGCTGAAAGTACCAGGTAAGTATAAATTGTTATATTCCAAGGCTGAAGAAGTATTCCATAGCACAGAATGCAGTATCTGTTTCTGGGTCATGAAGACAAGGCACAAGGTGGAATGAGCTGCACTTATCTTCTGAGACTTGAGAAGCATAGCCAGCTGATTCAGTCAATGGGCTAATTGTCTCAGAGTAACTCAGACAGTCCCAAAACAGAGATATTCCTGTCCTGAATCCTAGAAGACTTTATTCAGGATGCTATTGTTTGTCTCAGATCTCAGATAAAGGGACACAAGACATAACTCATGGGATCTATCCCACTTGATCACAGCCCTTCCACACAGTGGCTTTAGGCACTGACCTGAACCAGAGCTACAGCAGTGGAGTGGGAAAAGGGGCTGGCCCTAAAGTCTGCACTGGATAATGCAAAAAAATGCTTCAGGAGGCATGGGGGAAAGCTGCCTCCATCACCACATAGTTTTGCGCTGGGTTAGCCCATGGAGTCAAGGCCTTGGTGGCACCCACAGAGTGTCTGGCTGCCCTCTTCTCCAGATATAGTCCCTAGAGCCCATTTTTTCACCTTTCTTTTCTGATCCTAACAGTTCATCTTATACAGTAGATCATCAAATGTCCTCTGTCACAAAGGCACAGAAAAAAATTGATTTAGATGCTACAGGGCCCCAGTCAAGGTAACTAAGCTAGCATTGCGTCATTTTCCAAGTTACAGCAGCTCAGTACTTGGCACAAATGCAGTTTAATTTTTAGAAAGCCATTTAAGGCATGAAGTCAGTTTTTCACTTGATTCCCAAGCATGACTGCCTTCTAAGCATCACAGCTCAGCTTTCCTGCAATGGCTTTAATTTTCCAGCTTAATTTTGCTGCTGTAGAAGAGTTTTAAACATTCCTGTATAGCCATAGTAAAAGTCTGAAGCACAAAAACAACACAGTGGGTCAGTCTGTTCCCCACTGTACCCAAAAGCAAGCAGGAGAAGAAAGCAATGGGGGTTTTCACTCTCCCAAAACACCAGCACAGGGCATGGTCTCACGTGGATGGGCTGTTAACCTTCTCTTGGCAGCCCCACCAGAGGATAGGCCATTCCATAAGCCCTGCAGCCCTGGAGAAGCCTCCACCATGTGATATCATCTGTGGTCCCTTCTCCATCCCAGAGAATTGTGCAGGGGGCTCTGCACACCTGCAAAACACAGTATGCACTTGCCTGATCTGAACCAACCTTGAACATGAATTCCTAGAGTGAAAACAAGGACTGCAAGAACACAAAGAAAGTTTCAGCGTATAGCTCTGGAGAGAACTGCTGTGGCAAATGCAGATGCAGCCTTCACTCTTGTCCAGTACAGCCAAAAGGGAATCATCTTTGTTAACATCTCTGTGCACTGTGCCCAGCCCAGTGCAACAATCCTAGCCCAGCAAGCTGGGCATGCAGCAGAAGGCTGCTGTGGTTCTGGTCTATGGCACTGAATAAAAAGTGCAAATAGATTATTTCCTTCATGAGGACCAGCTCTGTAAGGGCAAGACAGAGGAGAACAGGGAGATAGGGCATGAAAGGACAAACAGTACTGACTCTTGCCTCTACCACCACCAAAGTCACTCTTGCAGCTCACAGCAGTGAGCACAGAGGAGAAGCTGCAGGTAGCCAAGAAACAAGTGGGTTAAAAAAAACATAGACAACAAAACCAACAAAATAAATATGCTCTCAGAATCAGTTCTACAGAAGAACCATATAGTACTAAATATACCTCCTATACAAAAAAAACCCCACAGTTTCTTGCAATCTGATAACGTCCCACACCCTAATCTCTTCATACTTTCAATGCCTTAAAAGAAAAAAGAAAAAAAAAAAAACAAGCCAGAAAAACAACCATGTCTGGGCGAACAGTACTCTTTCCAAATAAAAAATTCACTCTGAGGGTGAAATGAGATTAAAAGCAGATATTTTCCAGGAAGCTCAAAATATCAGGCAAATATTTCACATATTGCTTTAGGCTCTGTCACCAAGAATCAGAGAGAGTGAGGAAGCGCAAGAAAAACCTGATTCCTTTCTTGACTAATGTCAAGGTCATGCAAAGGCGATAGTGCCACAGAGCTCAGCAGATGCCTGCCCCTGACCCCAGCAGAGCAGGTAACCGACCCAGAACAGGAACATCAACAGTGCTTGACATGAACAAAACTGTCCTCATGGGCTGACACGGCCTTGTGTCATATGTGAAGACCATTGACTTTATTCTTGTCACTTGCAACATCCATTTCAATGTGGCTAAAGGCAGGATTGTCAGTTCCTTCATTTGCCATGGTAAATGGTTTCCAGTTCAACACTTCCACTTTCTCTGGCTAAAAAAACAAAAGACAAAAGCCATGCTGTGAAACAGAAGAAAGAGTCTTCCTCTCTTTGACCTCTCTTTGGCCAGCAGAATCAGGCCTGACATACAGGGTTGCCTTGCAGGAAAACATGTTGGCTGCTGACAGAGCACAAATACTTATTCATTGCAGTAGATGTTATTTTTCTAGGGGCACTGAAAGTTTTGTATTGCATAAGGTACTTATTGTGTAAAATGTTCTTGTAACACAAAATGTTCTTGTCCTGCAAATTGGTCTGGGTGTGCAAAGTTCTAATTGCTGTTTTCATGTCTACTGATATGTCACCACCAGGTCTTTGAGCTATTGACTCCCAACCCTTCATCTTTGCCCCATCTATGACAGGAAGAGCAGATTAACATGCACCATTGCTTTGATGTCACATTTCTATTATGGAAATGGAATGAGATATTGAGCTCCTCATGTGCAGAAAGTTGCTTAGTTAGCTCTGATTTTTTATCTCATCAACTTTCTGCAGTATTTTTGATTCCAACCACTTGTTATTCAGCTCTTAGCCATATAAGAGACAGACACATAAAGAGACTTGTTTCTGACTCCAGGCATAAAAAAGTATGGCTGTGGACATTAGCTTCCATATGGGTGGTGGATTGTTTTGTTCTTTTTCAAAAGACTTCAGGGATTAAATTCCCAGATAGTAGAAACAGATGTTGACCCATTAAAGGCAGTGAATGACAGTAACTGGATAGCTGATCTCCAGTACTGACATGGGCAAATAGCATTACAATAGTATGGTATAATATCCCTTTTTTTCACTGGTGTTCTTATCCAGAAGCTGAAATACATTCTTGAAGGAGTTGTAAGTATCAAGAAAAAACATTTTGCAAGCTGGACCATCTTAAAGATATGATTATTGCCTGAACTACTGAACAAAGCTGAACTTGATTGCTCAGCTGATGATATTGACTGAAAAGTGATCGGTAGTTTATTTAAAAAAAATAATTTCCCTGTATTCTCCCTTCTAATGGATGTTATTACCCAATAATACTTCCCCTTCTCTTTTTCTTAGGATGAGAG
Organism: Molothrus aeneus; assembly: GCF_037042795.1. Classification (NCBI taxonomy): domain Eukaryota; kingdom Metazoa; phylum Chordata; class Aves; order Passeriformes; family Icteridae; genus Molothrus; species Molothrus aeneus. Next base: position 23,238,214 of record NC_089650.1, on the reverse strand, counting down.
GTATGAAACAGATACACTGACTAGAAATGTTTTTTCTCAAACAGTGGCCAAAGTTACAAAAAAATTCCAGCCCTAGAGAACACATGTTCACAAAAAAAGGAATCTTTGCTGAGTCCAAGGTGTGCCTTGGGGTAGCTTCCCAGAGGCCAGTTAGGGAGTATTCTAGCAGAAACATGGAGAAAACTGTCCCTTTTCTAATTGCTTCTCTGTTGTTGACTGAAGCTAAGCTATGGCAAAAGCGCTTCCTTGCCTTAGTCCCACCTGCCTTGTGCTCTCCTACTGCCTTAAAGCAGATAGTCCTATCAGGCAGCATCAGGTGCTATTCATCCTGATTGGAAAAACATGAGCCAGGAAATTTGTTTGCCTTTGTCCCCTGGAGGAAAGACTGATTTAAATCAGAGATGCACAGTTACACTTACTTGCTCAGTTTCAGACCGTGAGAAGTTGGACAGAAAATCTTCCTTGGTCAGCAGGAATTTAGGATCTGTGTTCTGCTTTAGTCCTCCTACAAAATAGACAAGCTTTATTCAGCCAGCTTTACACATGCAAGCCATGTGTCAGACCTCAGCTATGGGCACCAGGCCAGGCAAGCAGGACAGAGTCATGCAGCAAAAGCCATCAAGCAATCACAGACCTTAGGGATCATTTCTTTACAAAAATGTATACCCTGCTCCTCTCAATATATAAAATAATCCTTCAAGGTCTATTTGAAATGCCTTAGCTATTTCCCAGCTTCCTAAATCCTCCTTGGATTTCCTATTTTGGAAAAAAAAATTGAATCTGGCAATCACCAGAAAAGAAAAAATTGCATCTGTGACTACTCTGCCAGTCCAGGAGCTCTGGCACCAAGTGCTACCCTGAACCCTGAGCTCCAGTTCTCAGCTCCCTATCAGCAAGACTCCTGTCTCCAAACTCACCAGCAATTTTTATAGTGAATTGTTTAAGAGCATCCCCAAGATGGGGGGATGAGGGTTAATGGAATGTCTGGGCATTTTTAAGGCATGGAAGATTAGCTATTCTTGGGTGGGAAACAAAACTGATGTAGGTGCTGGGAATTAGCTCTGCTTGCTATCTGAGGCTTAAATGGAATCTTGCTCCATGAGAAGCAGGGTGACATTGTGACTGGGTTAATTCTTTTGTGTTTCTGTCCTTGGGCTGAGTATTTTCTCATCTGGATTTAGAGAATTGTGTGGTTTTCATGCCTTGTTTCATGGCCTATAGGTAACCTGATCCCAACCAGGTAAAAAGTGAAATTTGGATTCAAGCATCACTATAGCAATGGGAAAAGCATGTGCTTGAAGATAAGTGTGGAGCAAATCTAAAAACTGAGAAGAAAAATAAAATTAGATAAATGTGGCTTGTGCTTATAAGTTGCAAGGCATAGGGAAGTTAATGTGAGTTTGTCTACTGAGTTTGGAGTTTCATAGTCCTGGAGCCATTGTGGAGCATTATAAAAATTTGAAATCGAACTGCCTCCAAGATGAGGGCTGTTATATGAATCTGGCTGGGGATACTGGGAAAAGCTGTGAGAACAGCTGCTTCTTTGCTGTTTCTGCCATGCATGAGGTAAATGACAAATGTAGCTTGCATCTGACCTGGATGCAAAAGTAGTGAGGCCATGGGCTGGAACTGAACTCCCCATTCTTACCCATGGCAAGCTGCTTTTTCCCTTAGCACAAAAGTACTGGGAAACTGAAAAAGAAGCTAAAATAGCCATGCAGAGGATGTGCAGCTCTCAGGCATGTTCTTGAGGAATGTGGTGAAAAGCATGCACTCTATGGATGCAGACAACAGCCCTTGAGTGCTCTGAACTCACTCAAAGTCAAACTGCTTATGTCCTCTAGAAGCATGGGTGTATTTCCTTGCTCGGAGTTGTTGCCATGTTCAGGGACAAGTCTTAAACCTCCAGTCCCTGCAGGCATCTAATAAAACAGGAAATACAGATGTCTTTTTATCCTTCTTTTTATGACCCTTAGGTTTAAAAATATGCTGAAACTTCTTTCTCCTTAGAGATTTGTAGTAACTTTTGCTGTGAGCAAAGACCAGGAGCAGGATGCAGAAGCGCTGAGGGGAGGAAATTCGATTTAAGATGGTAACCTTTACACAGTGTTTGCAATAGGTTACTGGCACTTCCTGTGGCTCTCAGGACATCTTAGTTTAAAAGAGATCTGAGACACATTCAATCACAACTCTGAAACTAGTACCTGTTAGGAGGCTGATAATTATCCCCACAACTACTGTGACGAGTGTCCCAAGTGTGCTGAAGTAAAGATAAGACAAGGAATACCAGTTGTCTGCCAGGGCAGGCCTGAAATAAAGCAGAAAAAGGGTAATCTCTCCTTTTCTGTTCCAAAAAACTTGAAAGTGCTTGTTTCCAGACAGCGTATAAATAGAGATACTTTTGAACCAAGAAACCTGGTAATCTTGAGCTACCTCCATACAATCATATGTGCACTGAAAATTTGTGCCAAAATTTGCAGAACAAGTTCCTTTGTAAGAGACAAGGCTAGCCAGTACAGTGAGGCAATGCATGAGACAGAGCAGGTAAAACAGGACAGTCCTGTCTCTGCTAGGAATCTAGTGCAGAGCTGAACACTCTAGTTATCCAGATGAAGGGATTAATTTCTTTAGCAAGGGTGGTGTTATTTAAAGGAAGGGGCACAAAAAAACCCAACAAGGAAATCAACCCTATGCAGCTCTAAACAGCCAGAAACAACAGAGCAACTGTCTTTACACGTCATTCTGCTCTCCCTGACTATGTCCTCTGTTGCAACAGGTGTTTCCCAGCAGCCAGGAGCAAAGCTGGAGGGCTCATGCAAGAGGTGTGGTATACGAAACCGGATGTTGGGCACCCAGTGTGTCAGGGTATGTCTTGATTGTACAATGCTCTAAGGTGTAAGGATTTGGAAACCCTAGAAATGTGTTTTTTCAGCTTTTTTTCTGTTCCTGCTGTTCTCTGTATTGCCATTCATGTTAAACTTAACTGTGATCATCTAGAGTAAGACATTTGGCAGTTGAAAGTGGAGGAAATCCCATATATTGTGCCCATTCTGAATGCACTGATTAGAACCATTCTGCACAGATAAGTTGCTGTAGGTAGAGCTGCTAACTGGCATTTTGCCCTTTAACTGCCAATTACTCTAATTCATATGACAGATTGTGGAAGCTAATCCAATAACTATAAATGATATCTTTGTTTAAAACTGTGGTCCACAGTAAGGCATGTCCAAGCCTTTGAACTCAAATATTGAATGGAAGCTTTTCAGATTAATAGAAATATTCACTTTGACTTCTGTTGTGGGATAACTCAGACAAACTACTTCAGTCTGAGAGGGAAAAAAATATCAGAGAAAACTGCTGCATCTCAAAGAGTGTGGTAGACAGACCAGAGGATCATTATAGTAACCCAAATACTGTACAGATGTTCATGTTTCTTTAAAAAAAATGCATACTTCGTTACTGTACTTGATGAACTCATATACCTTTCTGCACCTGGTGTGCTGAAAACCGTTGTTAATGGAATTTCTGTTGATGTTAAATTTCCTAAGGATATATTACAGCCCACAGTTGAGAGATCGAGTGGCTTGGTTCTCTCTGGAAGTGGAGGATAAATCTGGGATCCAATTCCAACCCAAAGTGAAATAATGAAACCACTGACAAGACCTACAAATGCTCCCTGCAAAACAAAAAGTGAAACTTGGATTTACATGAAAAGCAAAAGATATTTGAAAGAAACAACAATTAGATGAGTAAGAAATAGTCAAGATAATCTGAACATAAGTCTCCATAGCAAAAATGAAATATGCAGTTGGGAAGTGCTGGGGAGTTTACTTCATTCCCTTTTGGGGAAATACAATGTTTTCTCACAGCTCCTGAGCACACCTCTTTTTGTTTGGCCACTAGGTCTTTACAATCAAAGGATAACTTTGGTCTTCATGGTATATGGTATTTGAGGCCCTCCTTGAACAAATACAGAAGTAAATTTTCAATTTTCTCATGTGACCTGTTTTAGCGAAAAAGTCTCTCCTACATCAGAGGTAGGTGGGGTTGTGGCTGAGAGCTAATAATTTTTAATTATTTACTTTAGTATATATATAAAATTTTCAACTGCAAAGAGGTAAAGATCAGTGATTAGTAAACCTGTAAATGGTAATAGTAAAATATTATACTAATATTAATATATTAATATATTATTATAATAATATTACTAGAATAAATTCGGAAACCTGTAAATAGTAATGGTACAATTACTAATACTAAATAGTAATCCTGCAAGACTAAACCATGGACCATATCAACAAAGTCTGTCAAATCCTTTTTTTGATGGAAAAGGTTTTTCATCTGAAAATGATAATTTTACAATATGGAAGCACTCTGAGAATACCCCAATTTGGTCTGCAAGTGCCTAGACCCCATTTTCCTGGCCTGACCCCCTTTTGCTCAGACAGGCTAGCATTCTCTGAGCCTAGTGGTTGTTCAGCTGTATCTCGAGATGCATTGTCCCTGCTTCTAAAATTGGTTTTAAGAATCCTTGTCAAAGCCTCATTTTTATTCAGATTATTTCCCCCATCCAAATCTCTTCATGGGATGGAAATTCAAGTTCCTATACAGCTCTGACTGTCATTTCCTTGGGATAAGGAAGAAAGGGAGCAAGGGGAAATGTCCTCACAGAAAGTACCAAAGACATCTCCCTTGCTGCCCAACATCAAATTATTAGTGGAAGAAGAAGCCCAAAATTATCAATACATTTTGGATGAAAAGGTCTTTAAATTTCTACTTACAATTCCATTTGCAAAGGAGCAGAGGATTCCCAAGGCAAACAGTCCTAAAAGGGGGCCACCAACCATTCCAAAAATGCTGAGCGCTGCCTGAGGAAGGAAGAAAGTCTGCTATCAGGTGCTGTGCAAGGAAGGTAAAGCTTCCAAAATGACAAGAAGAGAAGATGTTCAGAAAGAAATTATGAAACTTTTTAAAGTGGTGTGTACTCAGTTGCCAGGATTTGATATATGGATGCTTAAAACACAGGCTGAGCCATGGACCCTTAAAACACAGGCCATGGGTGGTTTCACATCAGTACCCAAGAAAGAATAAAAACTAATCTCATAATGGTATTCAGCAATTATTTTCTTACATAATCTATTCTGGGTCATTCAACATGGGCATGAAAAAGCTGTCTGGCACCTACCTGCAACAAGGCTCCCAGAAGAGATGCCACTGCAGCCATAGCAATGCAGACTCCACCATAGAACAGGCCTGTATGTGAAAGGCAGAACAATGTATAAATCTGCCGAAGTTTGAAAATCACTAATGGAAAAGTTTCTGTCTAACCCAGCATGGCCCTAACACCTCCCAGATAAAAGTGCTAACATCTGGAGTTTTTCTAAGAGAGCCTGAATTGGCCAAAAGGTCAGGTTTCTGTTTACATTAAGAAGAGATCACGCAAAGTTGACGAAATCCTCATTCTGTGAATTACTAAAGATTAGGTAATAAATGTCAGCCACATGGATTAAGCATAGTGGCAATAACCCACTTATTGTTCATATGTCTCAGCTAATATCCTGTGTCATTGTCCTTATTTTGAGGGAATGATTTTCACTTCTCAGCCAAAGTCTAGGAAGCGAAAGAGTAAATGCTGGCACAGTGACAGAGAACATCCCAGGTCACCAGGACACAGTGCCTCTTTCCAGGAGCCATAACACTGGCTTACTTGTTTTTCCCACCTCCACCCTTGATGAGTATCACTGCTCGAGCATGAGGTTAATCTCACTATTCATTGTGATGTGTCAGGCAACTCACCATACCACAAACAACAATTTTGGCATAAGCATTGTTTGCAATGTTTAAGAAACTTCTCTCAGGTGACAATATTTAATTCTTGGTACCCTCCCACCAGTCTGCCATGCTCCCTGGTATGGGCTCCAACATGACAGCAAGTTGGGATGGAGGTGTTTTCATTCTTACTACAAACACTTTCTTGGGCTACACCTGCAGCTGGTCACAGACAGTACAAGTAGCAGATGTGACAATTGCATTTCACAGATTTAAATAATCTGTTCAGTCTAGTTCTGATTCTCTTTGAGTTACATTAAGCAGAGGAGCTAAACAGAGTGACAGTCTGAGAGTATATCAGAGAAGATGTGAAATTTCTTGTTCCCTGGAATATTTTTGGGACGCAAGGCTACTGCTTGCATATCAATTTAAAAAATGTTACAAAACAGCTTCCTTTGCTTCTCATTTTTGACAGATGAAAGAAAAATAGGTGTTTAAGTCAGAGGTATTTGGCTTTGTCGAATTGTGAATCAATACTGAACACAGATGTAGTGCGTATTTCCTTAGAAATTAAATTAAAGACCAAACAAGATGGTTGCCTTTTTTCCTTAGACTCACTTGTTCCTCATTTGTGTAAAACCTACACAGCTGATCTTGTCTCCCTCAAATGCTGCACTGACATAGTCCCACTGGTATGAATTACTTACTCCTGACATACACCATCATAAGCAAGGTCTGAATCAAACCTTCACTTTGTAAAGCAAAAGCAGAAAAGATGTTTTCCAAACTTACTCATCCCCATGGAAATCCATGACAGCTTCTTTTCAGAGAGAGATTTGAAGTAGGGCTTAATGAGGTCTTCAACAGTCACAGCAGCCAGAGCATTGATGCTGGAGGACACTGTACTACAGAAGGCAAGATTTATACAATTTTTTTATATCTTAAATGCTGAAATCATACATAACAGGTAGGTTACTGGCACAGAGAAACTGCCACTGTCTAGAACAGCGCCAGAAAACTAATGTAACTGTTATATAGGTTTAAATAACTTATTGCAGAGAATGCAGCTAATAGCTTAGAAAAACTGTTTAAAGTAATTATCCTTGGTGAAGTCAAGGCACATACTGATGAAAAGTTGGGCTGGACCTGGAGAACTGAATAGAAATATCTGTTATATATAGCTAGGCTGTAAACACTACTGGTATACATGATATCTTCACAAATGATCTACAGCATATAACTGGGTGGGTAAAATTCCCACATCACTGTTTACTTTAAGTGCACCCTCAGAGAAGAACTCAGATAATTTAATTATGGTCACCTAAAAATTAGGCATCTACTAAACTACATGCCTATTAAATTAGGCATCTACAAACCAAACTACTGAAGGTTCCCTGTGGGATCAGAGAAACCAGCACTCCTAAGGCACAACCAAGTCATCCTTTGTCTGAATGTACCTTGCTCCTGCAAGCCACCAGCTTTTCTTCACCATGTGAAACTAATATTTTGGCTGTTCCCTCTATTTATGTACCTACAAATATTCAGAATTTTAAAAAATTATTCTGGTGTCCCATTTGTAAGTTTCTTCATTTCTAACTGTTTGCTATTGCTCAGAGCCTTCACTGAGACAATGCTTCTTAAAGATACTCCTTGGGAAAGCTGAACAAAACACTCCCCAGTATGGGACAGAAGGGTATCAATCTGTCTCCTACAGTATATAGTAGGATATATAGTGGTTGTTGTCTCATGGGATTCATTCAAGACGATTGGAAGCCCAGGAACTCTAGAAAAGAAGTCTCTAGAGATCAGGGGTAAGGAAAGGCAGATGGCTTTGAAGTTATGCAGGATGAGCAATAGGAAATTTCCCCAACTGTAGCTATTTGGTGTAACTATCCATCCATAATACTCAAAAATTCCTATAGCAGAGGGGCTTTAAAAGCATAGAGAAGGATTTGTTAGTGTTTTACATGACATGTGGCTGTTTCCTCATGTCGTTAGCAGAGAACTCCAAACTACTTTAAGTCCTAAGAGCCAAATATTGGAAACTGTGGATTTTTAAGCTGCATTATGAAAGAGGTCAGTGATTTTTTTAAGACTAGATATTAGCTAGACAAAGAAATATGTACAGAAGTTTTAGTATAAATACAACTTTAGCTCCAACAAAAAAGGGGGGGAAAAGGTAGCAGTTTACAGATTATTAAATTACCTTAATGTCCCACTGTAGGCACTAGCCACAAAAAGTCCTGGCACTCCTGGGAAATCACGCATGATATCCAGCACTAGGTATGGCATTAGCTGAAAAATTCAGATTAAGAAGTATTGCCATCTTGCTCTAATTTTTCATCTTATCACTGTACTGTTTTTTTACAGCCTTCTCACTGGCATTCTGTCCAGCTGTTCTAATTTTTAATGCCCTATCTTGCTCTATTTATTGATTTTTTACAGAGAAAAACAACCCTAAAATGTCCACTAGAGCTACAGAGAATCTGTTGAGACCATCTAGCTGGGGTGTCATGCCATCAGGACCTTGGTTTCCAGTGACAATTGTAGAGGAAGCTAGGCCTGGGCAGCAAGTGCTCTGTTCTGTACACCACTCCCTTGGGGGGGGCTGGGTGCCACAGATGCTTTTTCTGCTGTTGACTCCACAAAAAGGGGTTAATAGACAGTCCAATAAACTCAGATATTGGTACCTGAGATCAATTTCCATATAGGAAACTGTGTGCCATTTTTTGATGTTTGCAAGATCTGAATGCTGGGAAGAGAGAGGAATTTAAAGATTTTCTTCCCTGAACAATTTTTTTTTTCACAGACAAGTTGGTATTTTTAGTATCTTACTTCCACTTTCTACCAAACTAATTTGACTGACAGGAAAAACTTAATTTTCTTCCATTTTCTACCTTGGGTCTTATTTTATTTTCCTCTTAAAGACCAAGTGGTCCTGCCTCAGGTGCTCCATGGTCTGTGCTCTTCTCCTGCCTTTCCAGCTACTGTCCATTGGAGTATTATCCAGAGCCTGTGATTATCTTAGGCTTAAGCACACAAATAAAAGTTATTTGATTTCGTTGGGCCCTGGCTCTGGCCAGTCTATAGGCTGCCAAGAACTCTTGTTCCTCAGGTAAACCTGCTGCTCAAGGTCTATTTAGGGAGAGGTCATCATCAGTGGTGAAGTGATTCCTCTGCAGCAGAGTCTGATTGCCCATCTCTCCTCTGAAGGAGGGAAGGTTTCACCATCACTAGCAAAGACCTGCCTGCTAATAGCCTTTCTTCAGGTGTGTGCTTTGGGCACAAGTATGGTTTGAATCTGAGAAGGATTTTGCCCTCGTCAGTCCAGGGGAATTTGGGCTGGATGACACAAAGCAGCGCACCAGGACCCACAGTCACTCACAAGGGCACTGCTGCTCTCTTCCCCTCACTTCTCTTCAAAGCAGTTTCCTGCAATGCTGGCACTCCTGAACCCATTTTGAGTGAAAAACCCAGATGTTTGCAGAGGTGGGTGTACTGAGAGCTCTCCACATTGCAGCTCTCCCTGCTGCCCACCTTACCAAGTGCTGAGGGACTTGCAGCTCCAGGAACTGTAGTCTCAGCCTGACACAGGATTCCATCATGTCACTGTTTCCAACCCCCTGACTCTTGAACTGCCTTTGTCTGTTTATTATGGCTGCAGAGGAAGGATACCCTCCCACCAGCTTCCCCTGAGATGTGGGGCTGTACCTGGTCAAGCGCCGACACCTGTTTGGCTGTCCATGGGTCACAGTCTTTGTAGATGGAGTAGAGAGCCAGCCCACACAGTGTGGCACAGACTAGGATTGCCCAGAGTCCCACCAAGTTGATGTAGAGGGACCTGCACCAAGACACATGGAAACACCATGTTAGAGCTCAACATCCCACAAAAGACCCTGCCAGGGCCAAGCAAGGAAGCGCTCACACCTGCACCGAGGAGATTCCCAGGTCAGCGGCTGCCTGCTGGCAAGGGAGTCACCATACAACTCCCACCATTTCACCTGGAGAGAGATCACATTTCTACAAGTACAAATGACACTTCTGGTTTTGGTGTCTCAGTCTGAGCACTTGTCCCCTGGCAATGGAGATGATGGGAGCGCTAGAATCCCACATTTCATCATGTGTACAAGTTGTACATTGCAAGCAGCAGGCCAGAGGATGCTCTTTCCCCCATGCCACACCCCTGACAAACCCCAAGCAGATTTGTAAGGCGGGGTGCCCCAGATCCAAGTGTGGGGTACCTTATAGTCAGCACCAGCATTCTTTTGCCTCTGGAGCTGCAGTATCGTGCTTACACAATGCTGGAGTTGTCTTTGTAAAGCTACAAATCTCCCATTTTCTCCTGAGACAGTCTCTGTGGGAAGCAGCAATGAGAAACTGGGGCCTGGGACCTGGTCTGGAGCTGCCTCTGGATGCCACTTCCAGAGAGCAGGGATTCTCAACAAGCCCAGGGCTTCCCCTTCAGTAACTAAACAACTTGGAGTCTGGTATCATCCAGAAACTCCATCACCTCCCCACGTCCTGATGCAAGCTTCAGTTTCAGATAATGGTGATACCAGACGTGTTTTCATCAGGCATTAATTCTGCCTTTGCCACACAACAGGCAGCTTCTATTGGCAGTGAAAAACACATTGTACTCCTTGCTCAGTGAGGGCTTTTGCTTTCCATCTAAGTCCCTGGTATTCTCAAATGTTTCTAAGCTCTTGATGTCTCCTGGGTCACAAATATCTTGGTATCTCCAGGGTCACAAAGTTCTTCTCACCTAGAGTGGTCATTTCAAGCAAACATACCCACTGGGAGCAAGACCTTGAAAAACAACGTTCCTTTCCAGCAGTTGCCTCCTGGTTATCTGTGTATCACTGATAGTGATTTAACTTCCAGACAGATCACATACCCTGGACCTGTGCCAATTGGTAAGGCCTCCTCTGGGAGGACATTTGGTTTCTGTGAAAATATATCCATGCTTGCAGTGATTCAGGAGGCCTTTTAATGCTTTTGGTTCCCAAGAAAGTAAGGGGAAACAGCCTTTGTATTTCTGTAGAGGACCAGCAGGACGAACAAAGAAGTAAACCTAACTTTATAAGCCTTGTTAGACATTGAAATGGACATTTTCAGAAAGGTATAATGTAGATTAACAAACTGAACTATCAGTTTTATACAATAGAAAAGTTATTGGCAAGCACAATGCAAACTCTTAGAAAAGACCTATATAAATAAAAGCTGATTTATGTATCGTAGGGGAAACTGCATCTTGCCTTGTATTTGCAATTAGGGGGTGGTCTAAACACAGAACCAACAGCACTTTAAATTTCTCTCTAAACTAATTCAGTAAAAATGAAGTAGTCCTCTTCTCATAGATGCTTACATATTGATTGGATGTCTTGCATCCACTTAGCTGAAGCTGTTCCTGCACTGGCATAATCTATCTTGATATACAACACCCAGAAACTGATTTAGCACAAAATTTAACCAATGAGTAAAATCAATCCAACTCTTTTGAGCAGATGTAATAGAAGAATTAGCCTAGAGCCTGTAGTGAAGATTAGAAACTCAAGAGAAACATAGAGAAGTAAAATAAATTGTCTTGTTTTTAAGCAATTCTTGTTTTTAAACTGTGTCAGTGTTTGACAAAGAGCTTTTTTTTTCCCTTCTGATTTACATCCCAGCTCATGGTACACACTATGACTAAGCACTGGGGAATAATAATTGTAGCACTGTTGGAAGGAGGTATTTCCATTAATTCTATGTAAGTAACGTGGGGTGGAGTTTGTGTGAAGTAGGCATTTTGACTGCAGAAAGCTTATTTTCAATTGTTTGTTTCAGTCTGTTTCTAAGAATTTAGCACTGAAATATGCCAGCTGATGACCTTGAAAGGAGAGAAAAATGTGTTAGGAGCCCATATTTTTCTGACAGCGTAGCTCTCCTGCTCTGAGTGCCTCTTATCATTCAGATATAAGCATAACGTTCAATTTGCCTAGTGATTGTTCGAAGATGACAGAATGTGCTCCTACCTACTGGTGTTTCTTGAATGGTGAAATCCTTTCCCAAAGCCTGAGAAAATTCCTGTTCTTGGACCACTGTTAAAGGCTTTCCCAAAACCTGCAAGTTAGGATCTGTGAAGGAATTATTTTCCGAGCTCTGATGTGTTACTGTGCTGTCTCTCAAAAAGCCTTACAGTAAATGACACAGGGGTAAAAAACCCTATTACTTTGACCTGATGACTTCTGTGTACAGATTAAATGACAATAAGAGGTTCAGGCCAACAATGTGACCTGCCAAATGTGTTTAATTACACTTGAATATGAACTAGATAGTCACCACAGAATAGCAGTGTTTATAGTTGTGACAAGCTGCAACTGTTATGCAAAATGATTTCTCCATGCAGAGCAAATATCTTGCACAAGCAAGGTGCCACAGAATCCAACCACCCATGCCAGCAGGATAGGGCTCTACTGATTAAGGCTTGGCAACCATCAAGATGAGAGCCTAAATTCCATTCAACCTCCTACAGAACCAGATAGCTTCCAGCCCTGACAAAAGCTGCTGCAACAGCTCAGAAAAACTACCCTGAGGCTGCCATGTGTCAGATTCCCTCTGGTCACACCCTGCTTGTGAGACACTCTGGAAGTGCCTCTGCTCTCAAAGAGGGTAGGGAGGGCCCAAGAGAGGGGCACAGCCCTGAGTGGAGCAGGTGCTGGGAAGAACAGCCTGACGGGCACACAAATCTGGCACAATGAATGCGTCTGTTCTCCCATACACAGTCATTCCAGGGAGATGTGGGATGTGCCTCCTGCCTCTGCAGTGCTGAGAACCTAGAACCCAGCCATGTGCCACAGACTGCTCAGAAGTGACCTGGTACGCTGGAGATGTGTCAGGGAATGCTGAAGATGTACCAGATAACGAGCATCAGCTCATTCCTGTCTGCAGCACAAACGGCTGAAAGGCAGATTTTCTTTACTGATATAAACAAAATATTTCAGCTGTAAATGTTGCATGATTTTGTGGTATTCTGCTAGCTTATGAAGTGAAAGCCTTCATAAAGCTTCTTCTCTCTATGTCACTGTACCATAGAATGGATAAATGTACAGGGACTATAGTTATGATGTGTGCTTCTATATTTCCTCTATAAATTATTTTCATGAGATCACTTGTAATTCCTAAATCCTGCACTGTGAACTAATGGAATGATTCTAAAGATAAGATAATAGAGTTAGTAAATGTACTCCATTCTAGAGTAAAGGTTCATCAGAAATGTTTACACTCAAGGAAAACATAATCCTTTGCCAGTTTCCACAGTTGATTTCTTAAAAAATATGTCATGATTATTATGAACACAAAATACATGATTGCTCAGCAATTTTATCACTGAATAAGTAATTTCTGGATTTCCTCACACCTATATTCATTGTTATAGGAAAATATTTTAGCTTTTACTTATGCAAAATCCCCACACAATGATTCAGGTTTCATAGTGAAGATACTGTCTTGATATGACTTCAGCATAAGTACTACAATATTTGGTCTTTAGGTTGCACATAAATTTAATGCAGCTATTTCTATATGAAAATACTGGCACAGTGAAAAATTCAGGCACAAAGTTCAATGTTACAGCAAGCACATCTAATTCATATACCAGTAATTACTGTGCCAAATTTCTTCTACCTGGTCCACAAAACAGAAGGCAAAAGTTGTTAGCCTTTATAATGCAATTTATACAGACAAAATACCCACTCATTCCTTTAAAAAAAAAAATCTGTCTTATAAAGAACAGCCACTGCTAAATTCAGACAGTACCTGCAGACAGACTTACAATTTTGCATGGAATCTGTTTTTGCATGCGATGTATCTCTGGACTTGAGACTGGTTAACCCCGTATATACCAGTCCATGTGAAAGTCCCACCTATAACAATCGTCCAGAAGGTGTGTCTTTGCAAAGGATTGGGATCAAAGCTACAATGAAAGGAAAAAAAATAAGAAAATTCATAACATGAAAGTCTTCTTAATATGTAAAGACCTTAATGCTTAGAAGAAATAATTTCCCCATGCTTATTCTAATACAAACTTTCTTAATTTGACCAGATTTTGAACATTAAGTTACTTTACGTGAAGCCATAAAAAGCAAATTTTAAAACTCAGAGCTGACATCCTGAGCCAGTGAAACACTCTGAACTGTCCAAAGGTGAAGCTGCAGAGCTTTATTTGCCTATAAACTACAGTCTTATGTAAAGTTGTATGATGCTTGTGATGGTTGTGATGAAATGATGCTGCAGTAAAAAGTGTAACGTGCCTGCTTATCTAGAGGGACATCAGTCTAACACCAGTATAAAGGTGTGTTTACAATCCCAGCCTTTGTGGACAGAGCCTCTATAAAACATTTTGCTGGTTTACCTCTAAGTAAACAGCAGATTTTAAGTGGCCATGAACAATTATTATTTTTAAATCAAACTTTAATATACCAATAAATTATATTTATCTTGGTGAACACTCTAGTATTTTTTCACCTATTACATCCTTTACTCCTTTTCTTTTTCCATTTGTGAACTCAGTGACTGGGAGAAGAATCAATGCAGTACAACCACTGCAAATGAGCCAAACAGATTGAAATAAATTGCTGTTACTAAGTAGGAAAAATACCCACAGATGAATTACTTACTGAAGAATTTGGTGAAGAATTTTACAGAATAACCTGATTAATATTGTGAACTGATAGGTAAAGGACAAATCACAATACTTGTCATACTGAACTTTCACTCATAGCACTGGGTGAAGGTTCTCAGAAGAATCTTGTATTCATCAAAGGGACAATAACTTTTTTACTTGAAACGGTCTTTGATTCAATATTGTCAGACTGAATATTCTTGAACTTTTAAAGTGATATTTTTAGGCTAAGATTACTTACAATAATGGAGGGTAAAATACTATTAAAACTACTTCTTCTTTTTCTTTCAGGAAAAAAAAATCCTCCCTTTTCCAGATTAGGCAAAAATTATTATTTTCCCATTTGTTTTGGTGCAGTCACTGAAATGCCAAATCAGCTGTTTGCAAATTGTAATTATAAATACAAATGTGCTCTCCTATTTACCATTCTCTTTCAGTGGAATCCCAAATGAATCCTTAAAATACCTACCTGACAAAGTAAAAAGGTTTTTCTCTTTCCAGGATTTTGCATGGAGTAAAACCTAAAAAATATCCCTCAAACTAGGTAAGCTTGTTTAAAAATATACAGAAACTGTGTCACAACTTCTGCCATCCTCCTCCTACAGTAGCAGTTTAATTTCACAGTTAGTCACATGAGCTCTATTTGTAGGAACAGAGAGGCATGTCCTCTGCAAGTACAAACTCACTCCCAGAAGTTTAATCTTCCTCCATGGTAGGAATCATTTACAATGCGTCCAATTCCCTCCTGAACCACCACAGCTCGTATAATCACAGATGAAAATCCAGCAACCATGATTCCAACCTGGAAAACATCTGTCCACACCACTGCCTTCAGACCACCCTGCAAGAGGAAGAGCACATATCAGGTACAATAAGCCAGCAGCACTCCTGCTTTGCACTCACATTCAACTAACAGAAGCACTGCCATCTGTATTATGGGTAATAGATTAATCTTTAATGGAACTAATTCTGTACTGATGTCTTTAGGAATTGTATCCTGGAAGATACTCAGGACATTGTGACCCTTTTTTGAAGTGCACAGGAATTTACTTTGGCCATACACATAGTTTAATCCAGTATTTCCTTCACCATATAACCTGATTCAGAAGTTTGTATCCACAAAGAGATTTTTAGATAGATATATTTTATATAAGTAAGTACTACTAACTCCAGAAGGTGTACCATTCATCTGAATAAAAATAAACATTAGTTAATCCACCATATGCAAATAAATTTGTCACTGAGGTTCCATGTCATCATTTCATCTAGACACTTGGTCAATTAACGCTGAATTAAAGACCAATCTGTTCATGTGGCATGCTATTTTCAGTGGCTCTATTCAATAACACACAAGACTGATACAGTTGCAGTTTGACAAACTGCACGGCAAAACCCTACTAGATCAGAAGAAAAATCACAGGAGAATTTTTAGAAAGGAAAATCTACCTTTTTTGCTATTCTTTCAGCAACAACAGAAGTTTGAGTGTATCATAACAAAATATATTTCAGTTGCATAGAGGCTGTCTATGCATTGAGAGAGGTCCCTGGATGAATATGGTCCTGTGGCTACACCTGTAAAATGTAATTCCATGGAGTAACCTGATTATTAGGCTTCTTTTTAATAAATTCCATATTTGATGTGAGTGGTGAAATGAACCAATTTTTCTCAACTGAAGGGCCCACATACCAGTGTGCAGTAGAATGTACAGACCACGCCAGTCGCCACCACTGCACCCCACAAGTCGAAGCCAGTGACTGAAAGAGAGGGAAAAAGCACCAGTGTGAATGAAGCACTGGGGACAAAAGACTGAAGGCAAATTATTGGAAAAAGCTAGAAATAAATTAAATGCAAAAGTAGGCGGTATAAATGGCAATGAAAAGATTAGTGTGTTTAAACCATGGGATTCACCCTAACCAGCTGTAAAACTGAAACAGTTGTTACAGATTTGGAAACTGCTAAAAAGTTGAGATTTATTTCAGGACAAAAAATAAGGAAGCTATTGCCTTTAATGTGAATACTCCCAAACAACATGTCCAATATGTCCCAACTCAGGAAGGTTTTAAAATATATGTCCTTCCTTGAAATACCTGTGTAGTTGCTACCGAGCCCTTAGGCAGGGATTTAAGCAAGTAAACAGTTTGGGGGTTCCCCACAGCGATAAGGTTGTTCAAACATTGTCTGGAAGAAATGTGTCAGAGCAAAAGCCTTTCTTCTATTCTTCCTTCTCTTGAGGATTACATGCTCCTGCTGTACAACACTGTGCTGTGGCTGACATACAGGTTGTCACTGCCCCAGCTTGGCATGCCCACCTGCTGCCAGGCAGGGCATGGGGCGCTCCCTGACAGAGAGCTCAGGCTAATGAGAAACACTGAAACAAAACTAGTGAAAAACTTAAGTTACTCTGATTAGGAGCCAGCTAAGTCATAGCTTGGTTTAGCATGTATTTGCAAGGCAAATATAAATATCAACGACACAAAACCTGTGGAACTTATGCACTGGAGGAAACCAGTAGAGAGAGAGTTGGGTTTTCTCTTCATTTTTGTTCAATGAACAGGGCAAAAAAAAACATTCAATGAACAGAACAACTGTGACTTGATTCTAGCCAAAATGATTCATTTTTTATTTGCATTTTGTTATTCCCTTTTCTTGCCAAATTAACAAAATTGATGGTGTCAAATTAGAAGTTTAATATGGCTCTTTAGAAAAGCTCTTGCCCTTTTAGAAATGAATGTGGTTCATTTTCAAATCAAAGAGTCATTGTGAAGTAGAAAATGGAAATATTTAACTTTGTAAATATCACAATAAACATCTTAAGTTAACAATCTCTTTGCTGTTGATTTGGTTTTCCTGCAAAAAGGACAGACCCCATTAAACAGTTCCAGGAAGCCCAAAATCATATTTATTTTGCCTTGCTCTCATCTTGAAGAATTGCACTTAACCAGAGGAATTAAATTTGTCTTTACTGCCTGGATTGCCTTAAAAATTTACTTAAGCCTTCTCAACTCTTCTGAATAAGTCATTATCTACAGGTATTGCATCAGAGGTAGAGTAAAAGAGAGCTAGTATTCCCATAAATCTCTTCTGTAATTCCTTACAGGCAGGGATTAAGGGACTAGGATTACAGAGTTCCCATTAAAAGACTTCACAGTCAAGCCCTGAGCTATATTTTTCTGTGTTGCATTACCAAAAAAACCCCACCATACCAATACTACATGAAGAAGAAATTATATCAGTAGAGGAACAGTTACAGTATACTCATTTTACCTTGATTTAGTGCTAAAGCTGGAGCATAAATGACAATACCAGTGTATAAAGTCTAGAGCGGAAAAAAAAAAAAGGAAATATCAAAATAAATGTAAATTCCTAGAAAGGTGATAACTTTCTGACATGATTTCTTTTCAAGTATCTAGGTAGTCTGTATCTTCTAAATTCATAATTGTTGACAAATAATTCCAATTAGAAGACAAATGTCTGAGGCTATTAAGCTCTACAATCTCACACCCTAGTGTTCTTAAAACAAATACCAAGGACTCTTAAATATAAAATCCATCTTCATCTTCTCCTGCCCTTTATAATTAACTTATTCTATTCCTTTAAAACTGCAAAGGAAACAAGAGCATAAGGAGGTTAATGAGGTTTACATATGGTTTGTCAAGGAATCTATTACTATCATTTTCTCAGTCTCGAGATCAATATGCCTTTCACTATCCAGCTATAATTCATGTGAGTAAGAACACAAAACATGATATTAGTTAGTCATTACAGATAGTGTTACAAGGAATTATAACCCTCAGCCTGTAAAACGAAGCCATACACGATTATATTTTCAACCACAGTAAAGATACAGACAAAGGAAGGAGATAGTCTATCTACCTTTGTGGGCACAATGGGATTCATACACTGATATCCTCAATTTTTTTGTATATGGTTTTAAATCCTGTTTACTTCTTTATCACTGTTATTACTGCCACAAGTTCAGCTGTGACATGGGTCAGGAGAATACAGCTTCCAACATGCTGATAACTTCGGTGAAGGTCAATGGTCTTGATTCAAAACATCTGGATCACCAATAGGTCGTGAGCTGACGCGCATCAGCTTTCTATGGCTGGACTCTTCTGACTTTCTGATTTACAGGGATGGACTTGGGCATGGAAAAACAGCAGAATCAGATGTCATCCAGAATTGAGCCAGCTTCTGCCCTTCCTGCAAGTGTCCACCCTAGGCACAGGTGGCAAACCAGAGAAGGATTGCTAACCAGTGAACTACTTGCCATGGCTTTTGAGCAGATCAAAGCCAGTCCCCGAGGTGGACTGGCTACCACATGGCCAGTGGCTATGCTGGGACAGATCCAAGAGGTAATGGGAGTGAGCAGCTCTCTAGCTGTATGAGGAAATCAGTGTGGAGAAGCTTCTTCACCCAGCCTAACCTAATTGCCCTGACCCCCTGCTGCACACCTGCTAGAAGCACATGCCAGAAAGGATAGGGGGGCCATTGGGGAAATAGTTATTCTTACCTGTGTGCTACACCCTGCCACTGTGTGCACATGCTTGTTTCTCTCAGTGCCATGAGTCCTCTCTAGATTTTCATATATAGCTTGCATGACAAGAGAGCTACCAGTTCTGATTAGTCCCTGGTGAATATCTTCTAAAACTACCCATTCCACTTCCCAGCCAGCTCCTGACACCTGTCTAGCCCAGTCAGTGTTTGACTTGCTGTCCATACAGTGACTGTCAGCATGTGCTGCTGAAACATATAATCATAGAATGGTTTGTGTGGGAACCGTCCTTTAAAGAACATCTAGTCCAATGCCCCTGCCATGGACAGGCACACCTTGCAGTAGATGAAAACTCAGAGCCCCATCCAGCCTGACTTTGAACACTTCCAGGGCTGGGTTATCACACTTCTTCCCCAGACTACCTGGTCCAGTATCTCACTATCCTTGTTGCAAATAAATTCTTCTTTCTATCCACTCAAGATCTACCTTCTTTCAGTTTAAAACTATCATCCCTTGTCCTGTCAGTACAGGCCTTGGTAAAAAGTCTCTCTCCACCTTTCTCATAAGCCCCCTTTGAAAGGCTTCAATAAAGTCTCCCCACAGCCTTCTCTTCTCCAAGTTTAACAATTAATCCCAACATTCTCAGCCTTTCTTCACAGGAGAGGTGTTCCACCCCCAAGACCATTTTTGTTTTCATCCTCTGGACCCTCTCCAAGAGGTCCATGTACTTCTTGTGCTGGGAACCCCACAGCCAGATGTAGTACTTCAGGTGGGGTCACACCAGAATGGAGTAGACAGGGAGAATCACCTCCCTCAAACTGCTGGCCACACTTCTTTTGGTGAAGGACAGAATCAGCTTTCTGGGCTGTGACCAGACTTTCTGGCATAGTCAAATTTTTCATCCATCACTATCTCCAAGTTCTCCTCTGCAAGGCTGCTCCTAATCAGTTCATCTTTCAATCTATACTGATATTTGTAATTGCCCCAATCCATGTGCAGGACCTTGCACATGAGTTTGTTGAACTTTATGGGGCCACTCCTCAAGTCTGTCAAAGTCCCTCTGAATGGTGTCCTTTCCCTTTAGCAAATCTGCTGCACCCCTGAGCATGGTGTCATCCACAAACTTGCTGAGGGTGAACTCATTCTCACTATCTATGCCATTAATGAAGGTATTAAATAGTATTGGTTCCAGTACATACAGCACTCATTATTGGTTTCCATCAGAAAATTTAGCTGTTGACTGCAATGCTTTGGATGCAATCATAAAGTTAATTTTTTTCTTTCTAATAGTCCATCAGTCAACATCGTACCTCTTCAAGCCTTTTAATTCAAGGGATTCAGCATGAGAACTTGTGGCTTTCTTATACACAGTGAATAAGTGCCAGAAGCCTTGAATCATTAGAAATTAAAATTTGTCTCAACTATGATCACATTTTTGTGTCAATTTAAATAGGACTGATACAATCTTCAGTAGGGTTTTTTTGGTTGTATTATTATAAATCCTTTTCTTTACCTTATTTTAAGTATTAATATTCACAGAAGAGTTAAAATTGCACCATTAAAATCCTGGGAGGTTTTCTTTCCTCACTAGTATTTAATTTATTCAGGTTAAATTGTAAGTGCTTGGCAGAGAAAGCCACTTATAGATCTTTGGTTAATTTCCTTGAGTATGTATTTAAGTTGCATAGAATTATTTTTCTCATCTTTGCAGGCAAAGATAATGCTTAGCTCTTCCAACTTACACAACTGTAATGTCTTCATACGTGCTGGTGAAACAGTGTCAGGTTTCACACATGCCAGCACTTTTTCCATGAGCTTGTGTATCTGTAAAAACCAGCTAAGCAGCACTGCCCAAATCAGTAATAAGCACTGCATTGGGAACTATCTTACTGGTGCAAATGTGATTGCACTGTGACTTCTGGTGTGCCTTAAAAAATACAAAAATGGACAAAACCAAGCATGTACCTTAAAAAAGCTTTCTGATTGCACAGTCATTCTTACTTTGAATTACCCAAAAGTCCACTTCAAAACTGTGAAAAGAGCACATTTTTGTTCTGGTGCATTTGACATATGCTCACTGACATTTAGAAGCTGTGGTCCTGTACAGACTCTTTGAAAGGGTCAGATACAGCAAACTACCAACAATAATTAAAGAGATTGCTTTAGTTTAACATTCCCCAGGGCAGTAATCTTCTAATTCTCAGTTTACAGACAGACACCTAAGGTTTTTCCAGTGGTGGTGGTGCGAACTCTTGTGCAGTAAGTGACAGTTCCTGACAGCCTTTTTTGTCACCTCTCCCTGATCCTTGAGAATTAGTCAGGCTCTGAGAATCCACCCAGCCGAGGATGAACATTGCCGCTGTAGATAACTGGCACACGTTTGCATTTTGAACTCATGGCAGGTTTCTCCAGCAAGCAAGTGAACGACTGCTCTTAACACAGCTATCCTGTGGTGAAGGGTCACTTGTCTCTTGGCATGGTGCTGATGTCTAGTGACTGCTCTGGGTATTCAACAGTGCCCACAGAGACCCAGGAGGCAGGGAGCCCAGCACCTGCTCCCTACCTCATTGCTGTGCAGCAGAAAGAGCTTTGTTTCTCCTGCTCCCAGCCACCCAGGCACTGTGGTAACCTCCTCAGCTGCTCAGAGAAAACAGCCAGTTACACCCAACCAAATAATTATGGTGGCCCCAAGGACCACAGAACAGCTTTGAGGTTTACTTGCCGTTTGTATTATGAAAAGGACCGTTCCACAGAGGCGTAGATATTTATTAAATCGAAGTTCTAAATACTGCAAAAAAGAAGAAAAAAAAATGCTCATATTGAAATTTGGCACTATTGATAGGACTAGAATGAATTGATAAGCAATACAGAAAGAGCAGAGTGTAGTTTTTACATTTTCATGAATGGCCAAAACTCCTAGAGTCCCCTTGTTTGATATCTCTTCCAACCGGTTTGATATCTCTTTCATCTGGTTTTCTTTACAGACTTCACCAGTGGGTAATAACACACAAACAAGTGAAGCAGATATAAGCTAGTCACTATACAAGGGTGTCTACAGAAAAGACTAGAACGTATTATCACAGAATCACTAAATATGCTGAGTTGAAAGGAACAAGAGTACACAAGTAAGTTGGACTTGATTACACAAGAGTAATCAAGTCCAACTCTTGACTCTGCACAGGGAAACCTAAGAGTTGACAATGACATAGCAGCCAAAAAATAGAACCCACTAGTTTTGTGAAATCAGAGAGAAAAAAGAAAACATTGTGACTATTCCTACATCTCAGTCAGTGTGGAAACTCTGGCATTATGTGTGTCCATTTGAACTGCTGCAAGAGAGGGCAAAAGATTTTCAGCCGTTAGCAGCTTCTCCCCACATTAACCCCACCTTCTGCACTGCCCAAGGCAGCCTGATATAGTCTACTGATAAGTCAAAATTTATCCTTTTGTGAAACAAGAACCCACACTTTTCTATCAAGGCTGGACAGCACAACCTCTAAATTAGTCTGTCATGCTGTAGAGCAGATTTCTTACCACCGTCTGTCCTAAAAACCCTCTCGGTGTGTGGTTGTACAAAAGAAATCTCATTTGCCTGACAAATCTGTCCAATCAACATAGATAAACACTGAAGCATCTCAAGGGTTCACTCACAAACTGAGCATTTAAAATGTGATCTATGAGCATGTCCACACAAGGAAGCAGTTTTCAACCCCTGGACAGACACAAAAGGTTGTTAAAAATCTGGATTCTGTCCAGAAAAAGAAGATATATCTTTTATAGGTGCATTACTGATTCAACACCAAGATAATCAGTGAGTTTCCAGTCATGATCATAAGCCTTTATTTAAAAGAGCCCTATTGAAGTATCCTCATGACAGTCCAAAGATTAGTAGATTAAAATACACTGGAAGACACCAGAGATTTCTGTTGGTGAATTCTTATCTAAATTCACTAACAGAAATCTTGTTTTCAGCCTCCAGTGCTGCAATGTCTCTGTTCAGTGTAATAAAATGCTAAAGACCAAAGTAGCTAGCCAAGGACTTTCACCTGCACCGATGCTCCTTTCCCAAAGTCCTCTGCAAAATGCACAGTTTGCTTCCAAATCTGCAGCTAGGAACTATCTCCATGCAGGAAGATAAACAGGTTGCATGGACATTTTGAATCAGAAGAAAGCACTGACCAGATGCTTCCCCATCCCAAAACTGTCAGACTTGACTGGTGATTATCCCACTACCTCAGCTGTTTCTGTGCTGATGGCTATAACTTTAACTTGCATGCTGTGCTTAAAACCAGCTCAGCCTTATTTTGGTGGAAGCACAAAAACTTTCACAGACAGAGAGTATTTGCTGACCTCCTTGTATAATCATGAGGGAGAAGACATTCAGTAGTGTAAACAGCCTCAGGTGACAAGGAGTCTCTTCAAAATCTCTTGGAACAGCACAAATACATATTCTGCCAAAAGGTGACTTTTGTGGTTGCACCTTAGCTTAGAAACTTATCTGGAGGGAGTGTGATGTGATGTGATAACTCTGGTTCCTATAGTAGATGCTTTTGTGCTCTGGTTTGGGTATATTAATTACAGATGATTAATGACATGTCACCGTCCAATCTGCATTAGGATTACTCCACCTACTGAACTGAGTATCTGGCATGAAGAAATAAATCTAGTCAGACACACGGCTCCTGAGCTAAGGCAGCAGGAGTGAGCATCACCTGCCTGCAGAGACAGTGTGGGCAGACTTGGGGACAGAGAGGGTTGCAGCCTGCTCTCAGGAGTGTGGTGACATAGGACAGCACAGAGTGCAGGGAGTTTGGAGGAAGAGAAGGTGGAGGCCAGACATGTAGAAAGTAGGCATGAGAAGCCTCTCAGTTCCCTAAAAGCTGGGGAGGGCTTCTTCCCACTCCACCTTACCTCATAGGTGCTGGTAATGCCCAGCTTGTAGAAGACAGGCAGGAAGATCTCAGCACTGCACAGCACCACCAAGCCGTAGGTGATGGCAAAGATGCAGAAGATGGCACCATAGCGATAGATCTCAGCAGGGGTGCCCAGCACCGTGACGGCTGACATGAAGCTGGCGGTGAGGGAGAGTGCCACCGGGAGGGCACTCATGCTGCGGCCTGCCATGAGGAAGTCCTTTGATGTCTTCTGCCCTCCTCCCACGAAGGCGTAGTAGATGCCAATGATGGCCGAGATGAGCAGCATAGCCGCAAAGACCACATAGTCCCACACGGTGAAGCGCCCCATTCTGCCTGAGGAACTCACTCACCCTTGGAACCAAGAATCTTCCCCAAAATCAGAGGGGCTGCTGCTGCCTCCGCAGGGCTGGCGCGGGATGGCAGCAGGAGGAAGCAGATGGGAACGGGCCCCCGGGGAGGTGCCCCCCGCCGGGGCTGGGGCAGGCGCGGTGCGGTGACACCAGCGGGACAGAAGCAGAGGTGCGATGCGGTGTCACCGGGTGGGACAGGTGCGGTGTCCGCCGCCGGCACAGGTGCGCTGCGGAGCGCCCCGCGAGGTCCCCACGCGTGTCCCTGGGGCGGCAGCGAGCTGCGCCGGGAGCCGCTGCGCGAGTGCCGCAGCCGGGACGGCGGGCGGGCCTTATACGGTCCCGGTGCCCGCTCCTCCCCGCGGCGCTGAGCGCCCCCGCGGAGCGAGAAGGGGCGGCGATCCCGGGCCAGGGCAGCCCGCCCCGCGCCTCCGGGCTGCGGGATGGCGCCGCGGCACAGCCCCGCCTGAACGCGGTTACACCGCAAGCTCTTGGTCCAGAGCTTCTGGAGGGAAGACATTTCACACGAGAGTTCCCCAGGATGGGGAGCCTACCCTCGCTCATTAGCATATTACACCATCTCCCCAAAGGGCTGAGATGAAAATATAATTTAATGTATACGTTTCCATGAGTTGTGCAATCTGGAAGGGAACTCACTGAATCAGACTTACCAAGACGAGTTGCTGAACACTGCAGTTGTGCAACCGGGAAACCCAACTACCTGCACTGTGCTCACAGAAGTTTTACTAATTGTCTTCAAGTTCAGGTGTCAAAGTGCACAGGAGCATCACAAATGGAGTTTCACACATCTTACCCAGAGAGGAATACATCAAAAACACCTTTAGGATTCTAAGGTCATGCATGTCAAGTGGTGGAGATGTGCCTATTTCTATGGCCAGCAGTAGACACAGGACTAACAGCAAATACCATATTTGGCCACTTTGCCATATATTAGCAACCCCAGATGGGGAATGAAGATAAAAGGATGCCAAAGCTGACTCAGATGTGCTTGACAGCATGCAGCCACATACAGCACACCTTGTGGCAGAGTTTAGAAGCTTTGCACAGTAGATTTCCATCTTGAGCTGTACATTGGCAAAGTGCTATGCTGGAGGTGATTACCTAGTAAAAGTCAGAACCAGCTTGAGGATTAAAAATTACCCTGTTTTCCTTCATGGAAGGTAGAATAATTTTCCTTCCTGCCCAGCCTCTTCTGGCTCTCATCCACAGCTGGATAAACTGGAAGTAGTCTTTCCTGCAAGAGTTCTGTGTTCAGCTCAAGGTGCTCTGAGCTGCCTGTATCTGACCACTTTGAGACATGGTTTTCAGCAGCCATCTTGGACAGAAATGACCAGACAGACACCTGACAGCCAAGCACAGGTGATGGAACACTTCTCTCTCCTTGGGAGCTCTGGAATCGCAGGCCTTTTGGAGTTATTTCTGAGTGCATATTGGAAGGAGGGGGAGTAGGTGGAAGTCTGGTCTGTCAGGATTATTAAGTTGAGCTGTGAAATCATGTCTGTTTTGGACTGGTGTCTAGATGCCTATCTGGGAGTCTGAATGGCCTTGAAGAGACCATGCCACGGTGTGCAAGTGGCATGTCCTATCTCACCACAACAGGTTAGGGCATCAGTTTCTGTGACCCAATTACTCTCTAATTACTTATGCAATGAGTAAGAACTTCCAGATATCCTGTTGAGGAAGAGCAAGAAAGAAACTTATGCTTTACACCTACCAGTTAGGCCATTGATTTTTTGATCATCTGAAGTGGTTGCCCTAAATCAACTTCTGACAAGGTGAAAGATGGTAAGCCTTCCAAGCAAAACTTCAATCAAAACCAGCACATCCCCGCTCAGTGCAATGAACTGGTGTTGTCCAAAAAAAAAGTATTTGCTGTCAAAAAGCATGACCCCTTTTTCACAGGAAGGATATAAGCAGACTCTGGCTCAGACCCACAGCTTCTGCTGCTCAGAGCTTCATGCTCAGTGTCCTTTGTTTGCACTTCTTCAGGAATTATGTTGCTCAAACCATTCAAACAATAACATGCATTTAAAGTATTAATTACACAGGATTAATACAATTTTGATTCGGCTTCTTTATAATTTTTGACATAATGTAAACACAGCAAGTACATGATAACATGATAACATGTACTGGAAAACAAATCATGTTTCTTAACTGAAACACAAGCAGCTATGAGGAAATGCACATCACTCTGGTTTCACGTGGCATCCTTGGCTCTTTTACCGGTAGTGTTAAGCAAATTGTCTTTCAAATGTCATCATGATCGACATGGCATGAAAGGCTGGATCCTCCAATGTGGATGTTTCCATTTTTGGAACCAGCAGCAAATCTGCATGATGGCTATGTTCTAAATCACAGCAAGTGAACCTGGAGAACGGGACTAAATGTTTTTCTGGATTTTTCACACAGGGAACCAAATTAGCTCTATTGGTTTGTGCTGTGTAACAGAGACAGAACTGCAAGTATTTGCTTTTTCTCATTGCTACAATAGATATGTAAATGGCTTCCAAACTCAGAGAGTGTCTTTCATTATCTTCTTGTAACACTTTTGTTCCATCTCCACTGGGTCTTATATGGTGTCTCATCTCACTGTGGCTGTGACTCTCTTTTTGTAAGATCTATTGTCATCCATGGGATTCAGTGTTTAATAGTAAGAGGGATAAGATTCACATCTCTCCAGCACCCTCTAATTAAAAAGGCCATGGATCTGACCAAACAAACCCCAGACTGCCTATGGGTTCCAAATGGGTCCTTCCTTGTGATTGTATTTCCCTTGTGGGCTCATTTCCACTATGGGACAGCTCTGTGAGGTATTACTGGAAGTCTGTAAGAAAGGATATCCCCTTCCTCTTATTTTTCATGTGGATGGGCCACTGCATTGGGAGATCAGTCAGATGTATTTTCTCCTGTGGGTGAGATAAATATATTGAGCCCTGAACTTGGAGACATGCTGCCCATCTCTCTGAACTAAGTTGTGAAAATAGACTTTGAGGGAATTATCCTGCTTGTAGGCAAATGTGGGCATGGGCAAAAACAACTGTAAATGAGGGAGGAGAGCACTGGAGGCCTGGTGACCATTGTTCAGTGGTGATGCAAGACCCTTTACATTTTGCTTTGGCAGCCTGGGAGCTCTCCAACTTCCAGTAATTTTTGCTTCGTTTCAGACTGTGTGGGGTTCAGCTGTCCCTACCCCAGCTGAGCTGAGTTCGCAGATCAAGAACAGTTTGTGGTCAATTTTATTGACCTGGGTAGTGCCAGGACTGGCCATTGTTCTCTGCTGCTTACACAAGGATCAGTTTGGAAACCCTGCCAGAAAATGGCTGGCTGTTGGTAAAAACAAACAAACAAAATAATTTCAAAACAAAATCTGAAAAAAATGTATGATTTGTTAGGAAATCAGGGATGTGGGATGATGCCTTGTATATATGTATATATACATGTATGCATGTGGAAGGTGTTTGCACTTCATGCAATGACCGCAGTATACCATCACCAAATCTAGAGAGATTGGGGCCTCAGAAAGATTAAGGAGCTATCAGTCGCATTGAAGTAGATGGGAAAAAAATGCAGGATCTCATAAATGTTCCTGTTGAAAGGAACACTGCTGCAGGAGCTGAACCTCTATTAGGGGAATGGTGAAACCATTTGAGATAAAGACCTTAAAAACACAAAACTGCAGGCAAAGCTTCTCATCTTTTAAGTTCATAAGCCAACCAACAGTGATATGAGGACCTAGATTCAATTTGCTCCTCTGTTCATGGAGCTAGCAGTTAAATTTCCTTTATGTCACAGTTAGTGTTAGGAATAACATCAAAATTAATAATTTACTCCTAATTAGACTGTCAGATTTTTCTCACAATGCAGTACTTCAAGTAAAAATGCACTTCTTTTACTTTTGGAATATTTTAATTGCAGTAATGACTTCCTATACAGCATCACTTGTCACCTTGAGAAGCCTGGTGAAAAGGAAGCTCATTGCTGATGGCGTTTCATATTTCTGAACATCAGTTAGGGTCAGTTGAATATACCCTAATCTCCTCTACTTGCTGTGCTTTTCTACACACTGCTGTTTTGAATTGCTGGGCATAGTATAGTTAGTTACCTTACTACCACCATCACTGGCTTTGCTTCTCCTGGTTTGATGCTCCTGTTGTGGTTTAATCCCAGCCAGCAGCTAAGTACCACACAGCTGCTCAATCACCACCTTCCCCCCACCTTGCAGTGAGGAGGAGAAATGGAAAAAAAAGAAAAGTAAAACCCGTGGGTTGAGATAAGAGCAGTTTAATAAGTGAAACAAAATAAAATCTAATAATAATATTTATAATAATGACAATATTAATTATTTTAATAAAAAGGGGTGGCAGGAACCCAAAAGAAAGAAGCAATGCACAATACAATTGCTCACCCCCCCACTGACTGATGGCCAGCCCACACCCGAGCAGTAATTAGCGTCTCCTGGCCAACTCCTCTCAGTTTATATGCTGGGAATGGTGTTCTGTGGTATGGAATACACCTTTGGCTAGTTCAGATCAGCTGTCCTGGCCATGCTCCCTCCCGCTTTCTTGTGCATCTGCTCACTGGCAGAGCATGGGAAACTGTCTTGGCTTAGGGTAAGCACAACTTAGCAACAATAAAAACATCAGTGTGTTATCAACACTCATCTCATACTACATTCAAAATGCAGCACTGTGCCAGCTACTATAAAGAAAATTAACTACCCAAGCCAAAAACATGGCAGATATCTTAATCTCCCACAGTCTTGTTTAGTGATTTTCTTAGCTTTCTTTTTAGTTATTTCTTGTTAGCCCTTTTTCTGTTAATAATGTTTGGACATGACACAATTACCCTGAAAGGGGATTCAGAAGAGCATCATCATCATCATCAATCAATATTCTTTGTGAAACTTGGATGAGTTTCTTCACCTGGCACATGTATTTTGAGCACAGGGATTTTCTTTTACAGAGATGTCCCTTAATTGTTACCACTTTATATCCAGTAATATCACTAGGGTACATTCCCAAGCATCCTTTTAGAAACTTTTTTCTAGTAGTAATTTTATAGAAGTGCCTCTTGCACAGACTGTGTTCTGTTTGTGGGCAATAACAAGGATGCAATGATATTTGCAAGTGTTTTATGTCTTAAAAAACAACCATAAGCATAACAAGTTAAATATTTCAAGAAGCATGTTTCCCTAATTCCATGTCTGTCATATTTCCAATCCTAATCCTATCCAAATCCTACATTTGAAGAAGTGTAGAACTGGGAAAGGTCTTTGCTTCAGACCCTAATCATTAGGAAGTCCTTCAGGGTAACAACTTTTTCTTGAAGTGTTTGTCCTCTCATGCTTAGCATGTCTGGGACACAAGGACAGAAAGAGTGACTTGCAAAGAAAGAGACCAACAAGGACAAAAGAGCCAAAGAGTCATAAAAGTCATGGTTTATGTTGACATTTTGAATGACACCTTAGTTGTTTGTTTTTTCTATGTTCACATTCCACTGAAATTCAAATGAATGCAGTTTGCAAGGAAAATAATTTAAATGTGAGTACTTAATGGTCTTGAGAAGGGAACTTTATATTGTGCAACCCACTAATACCAACACACCTTTTAAAATCAATAGTGAGTGCTCCAGGATTGAAGGAAGTACTCAAGTTAGCCTTGACTACTGAGCATTTAAATCTGAATGATCAGGAGTCTATAATGCATTTGCTGGAGAACTCTTCTCTTTCATCTAAAAGAACAAATTTCAAAATATATTTATGGCCTGTCCATGCAGTGAGATCTAGCATACATAAATACTTGATCACAAGAACAATTAGTATGGGAATAAAACTGTGGTACAGATTTTACTTCTTTAACTCAAATGGATAAATAAGTTACATGTTTGAACTTTATTCCCATGGCTTTGGGATCTTTTGTTTATTTAAGGTGTTCAATTCTGCATCAACAGAATTACAATTCAACTAGTTTGCTTACTTGCAGTTAATGTATGAGAAAAGGCTGTCAAATGTTCACCAGAATGATGAACAAAAAAATTGATTTTTTTTCTGAGTAAATTATTCTGAACTTCTGTATTCTGTTTCTGTTGTTTCCCTCTTTTTTTCACTACCTGCTATCCAAACTATCTCAGATCACATGTTCTAGCTGATGTTGTTTTGATATGTTTGCTTTAGGTGTACCATGTAGGGTACTTTGGTTATGCAGCTTGGCTCCCTGCTGAAGGAGAGAGACAGGCTCTGCAGAAAGAAACTGTTGCTTTGATATGCTCCCTGGAGGAGCCTGTCTCTTTGCACTTTCTACAGAGGAAGCCTCTGGAAATGAACCTGGTAACTCTGCCACTTCAAAATACTCTGAAAAATGTTGCCTGCCACTGCCCCA
Organism: Molothrus aeneus; assembly: GCF_037042795.1. Classification (NCBI taxonomy): domain Eukaryota; kingdom Metazoa; phylum Chordata; class Aves; order Passeriformes; family Icteridae; genus Molothrus; species Molothrus aeneus. Next base: position 23,207,626 of record NC_089650.1, on the reverse strand, counting down.
GTGACCTAACTAGCTTTTTGATTATTTTGATTTATTTTTGCATTCATAATCCAGAGTGTCTATCATCAGTTCTGACATCTCCCTTATTATCTGCCTCCCATCCTCCTTTGTAATTGCTACTGCTGAATCCCCTGTGCTCCCTCAATCCTTTCATCTCCACCCCTATCTCTTCACATTAAGAAACTTTCTCTTCCTCCTCCCTCTCACACTTCTTCAAGAATCCCCTTCCTTTAGGACCAGCAGTCCCATGAGGCATTTTCCCCCAAAATTGCTGTTTCCTATCCACTTCATTCTTCCAATTTTTTAATGTCTCTAGGAACTGACTGCCTTGCCTCTCATTTTAACCCCTTTTTGGTCATCTTCAGTTCTTCTACTCTCTGCCAAGGCTGCCCATGCTGAGATCACACAGACACATACATTGCTTGGAAATGTTTGAAAGCAGTTATGCATATTTATACCAGCTCTATGTGTTTAATTGCTTTGTTTGTCAGACATCCTCAAAGCAACATCCATCACCAAAAATAGATAAAGAAGGAGGTTTTTCCCTCAGGTCCAACCATCTGCATCTGTTGACTTTGGCTTGGTTTGTTTCTTCTGTTTCCCTCTATAACGTGAGATTTGTTACACCTATTTCTGATGCTATCTGGACATTTCAAATAGCAAATCCCTGTTATTTTCTGGAGAGTAGAAACACTGCCAGCCTCCTTGGTCTCTCCCAAGATGCTGGGACACACTGCAGGTTTTTTGGCCTCTTGCACTGCAGTCTTATGGCTGTTGCAGGATGCTAAAGAGTGATGGATGGTCTGTGGTGGGTGGGGGACAGTGGATATATGGTCATGTGGATGTTCATGACCAAACTCCATGGCATGAGGATTTTATTAATCCAGGCACACTAAGACTCTTAAAATTAATGTCTGTTGCTTTAGTGTATTGTTTTCCAGTGTTAGCATGTGTTCAAATAGACTACTGGGTGGGGTTTGATGAAAATGTGGATTTGGGGCTAAGGCAATGGGGAAGAAATAATAACTTTAACATGCTTTTTTAAATAGGCAAAAAAAATGTATTGATCTAGCATCATAAAGCCTCCACAGCTTCTACACAGTCAGTTTAATACCACGTGATAGTGTTAGCAGTAAATGGCAGTCGAGGAGAAGCATTTTGGCTGCAGCTGGATTTAAGGCACTCCATCTCTTGGTACAGCAGGTGCTCTGTATCTGTACAGTACCATTAGCTGATCCTCATTTTAAAGGGGCTCATTTCATCTCACACCAAAAGAGGCACTGGTAGGCACCCTGCAAGCAATCTTCTACTGGCTATGAACACCAGGTGAAATATAGCCCTCTGTGCAGCCAGCAGCTATAGCCAGAGAGGTGAACTGCACCCCTGTGCTAAGTGTTTGACCAGTTCAAACAGCCAGGACTTCATCTGCTTCAGAGTCTTTTGGGTTTTCTCTCTTAATTGGAGATGGAGGCTCATTTCCTTTTCCTTTATTACTGAAGTGTCAATCTCCACCTAGATATCTTTTACACAGGGATCTATTATTTCAGTATGTTTGTTTTATCAGTTCTTTCAATGGCTCCTATTTGATCTAATCATAAATTAGACCCACAAATCGGTATTGAAAGCAGCAGCAGTGTCCAAAAACTTACTTAAATTTTATGATAAGAAGGGACAGCCCTAATTTTCTTTTTCTTAGTGTTAGCAGCATCTCTGCAGTGACAGCATCAATAACATTTTTTTGGTGGTTTTTTTGGTTGGTTGGTTGGTTGGTTGGCTGGTTGGTTGGTTGGTTGGTTGGCTGGTTGGTAGGTTGGTTGGTATGGTTTGATTTTTTGGTGTTTTGTTGGGGTTTTTTTCTGCTTTATATAGACCAATATTGGAAATTTCTCATAAAGATCTGTAATTTAGCAGCTGGTACCAGCAGCTTATGACACGGTGGAAGAGCCAAGAAGGGCTGCTTTGTCTCTTGATGTTGTATAACTTTTTCTGCTTTTCTAAGGTACTCAAAAATATTTATCTCAACAGAACACATCAAAATTAGACTGCTTCCTAACAGTCTCAGGTATGTATGTTTAAATGTTTTTCCTTACAGTACACTGCAGAGCTGAGATTATTAGACCCTTTCTTCAGAGTTTCAACTTTTGTACACTATGTCTCTTGGATCTATGAGATCAGGAATGGATAACTGAAGTACTGACTCTATTGGAACCTGAAAGCAAAGTTACAGCTGCATGAATACTATGACAGTTGAAACTTCAAATAAGAAAAGAAAAAGCAGCAAATTAATTAGCCAAAACATCAAACCTACATACCTAACTTGCATTCCATGAATGAGATGGATGCAGAGATATGAAGAACAGTACCAATTGCTTTGTACATAACCTTCTCTTCCATGCCAGGAACATACCATTCCTTTCAGTGAGCCTGGCCTTATTTTTCCCTGAGTGGCATGGTGTAAACAGACTGTTAGTAGTCCCAGACACATGACAGACAGCCTAAAATCCAGAGGGTTTCTGTCAAATCCAAATGCCCCTCATTTTAATGGTGAGCGTGAGATGCAGCGTGAGATGCATTCACATCTCTCTTCAGGAACAAGACTCCATCCTGCCTTTTAATTTTCCTTTCCATGCACCATGATTCCTCTGTGAATCCTCTTCCTGCTGCTTCCATTACTGTTGCTTTCAACAAGGCTGTAGCCAGTTCTGTTGCTGCTGTTGTGGCAGAGCAACAGATGAGGAACAACAGCTGTAGCCACCACTGCAAACCTCTCCTGTCCTGGGTCTCTCTGTGAACATGTGGTCTGTGCAGCAATCAGACCCTTTTTCTTTCTAACACAAATAATTTCTAAAACTTCCTTCTCCACCAAAAAAAAACCCCACCAAGAAAACCAAAACAAAAAATGCCAAAAAACCAAACTAAACAAAACCAAACCACCACCACCAACAACACACAAAAAACCACCCCCCAAAAAAACCGAAAAAACCCCAAACAACAAACAGAAAACCAAAGCCTAAAAAAAAACCGAAAAAACCCCAAACAACAAACAGAAAACCAAAGCCTAAAAAAAAAAAACCCAGGTGTGGGTTCCTACTGGGCAGAAAACGGGCATGAATTGTGGCAAAATTGTGCCAGGGATTTTATTGATCATCTATTGGTGTGGACAGTCCCTGGTATTGTTCAGTTTACTTCAAGAGATGGAGCTAGTACAGCCCACCTATTTCAGCTCTGCAGCAGGACCCTGACTTGAAATAGATGAGTCACTGGCCTAAGTGTGTCAAGGGTTGAACCAGGTTGTCAGTGTCCCTTTCTGTGAGGAAAGTCCCTAAGTTCAGGATATTTCAGACAAAAAATCTTAGATCTAAATTCCAGCCCCTTGTTCAACCCTCTCTGATCAGCAAACCTAAGGGTTTACTCTTCTCCCCATGAAATTCTCCCCATGACTCAGCTAGCATTGACCTGGAGTTGCATTATTTGCAGAATCTCTATGCTTCAGGCATATTAGAAAAAATGTGGCCCAACAGTTCCACCACATTGCAGAACAGGATTCCAGTATCTTGTCTGCTTTGATTTTGAAGTGCTCTCAACAACACCCTACATAATCTTGTGGGGTTTTCTTCCGCAAGGCAAGGCAAAATGCCAGCTAGAAGCTGAGGAGGAAACTGGCAGTGAAAATATGTCATTGTGTTACAAAGGGCTCATCTTGCTTTGCAGACAAATTTAAAAATTAAAAATCTGTTTGCTTCATTTGAAAGAATACACCAAACTGCATGATACACTTCTATAACCTGCCTTCAACTCATGCCAGCTTCTCCCTACAGGAGGATTTTGAAGAACTCCTGTGATGCAGTAGGTTTACAGCCACATCCATCCCATCTGTGTGGTGACTTGAGACAGGCAAAGAGAAAGGCTTCTGGGTTCACAACCAGCTCAGATAACTGTTTAGTGTCTTTAATATTGATTGAGAAACCTAGCTTTGGGCATCCAAGATTGGAAGTTGGTTGGTCAAATTCACAGTTGTTTCTGTTCATCTATTAGCCTGTTATATTTCATTTTGAAAGGAAAAATCCTCACACAAGATAATTACCTATGCAAACTCCACTATGCCTCTATGAATAGGGTAAGAAAATGAAAATTTGATCTAACTCCTGTGCACCTATGCAATCTACAAGGTCTTCTGGTTAAAAATAGTCTGACCTGGGTGCTCATTGTCTTGTGTCAGGTGACATGTCCTTTAAGTCAGAAACTCAGTGTCATATGGGCTTCAGGACTATGTGCTGTGCTTGTGATTAATACACATAAAATATGACAGAAGTAGGGCAACTCAGTAACCCTGTTTGGATACAATGTATTTATGTAGTTATTGAGCCATGTCATGTGGGGGGCATCCACAGGGGCAGTTGCAGATATGCGCATATAATGGAGTCATCCAGACTTCCTGAGACTACCAATTCTAGGACTAATTCTATTCTAACACAGATGTTTCAAGTACAAGAATATGTCTAGAGCTTCAGTGAATAGAAAAGGAGCCAGAAGTTGATGCTCAAAGGCAGACACATGCATTTTAAACATATAGGTTATATAACCTGAGATTAATTCTGCCCTGTGAGACCACTCTGGGTTAAATTTGGAGGTATTTAACCCCAATTACTACTATTAGGCTAAACTACAGACTACCAGAGGGCAAGCCTGCTTTGCTTCTACATAAAGTGGCTCTGGCTCTTGCTGAGTCCAGCAAGTAGATTTAGAACTGCAGGACTAAAAAGCCCAGGAATGGAGGAGACACAGGAATCTTAGACCTGTTTCAGGAGTGCTGATGGATTAGAGTCAGGGACTGGTGGCTGTAGCCCACACTGGGTGTTTGAAGAAGTTGGATCTGAATTGGTGACTACTTTGGTAGACAGGCATGCACTATTTTACAAAGGTTTCCTCTACATGCCTCTACTAGTATTACTACCAATAAGCCATTACTCTTCAGAAAGCCATCTGCTTTTAATTTTTAATGCCTGTAGCATAAATTTCTGAAGGAGAATTGCTGGCAGGAGCCATCAGATAATCACAGGGTGCTGGAGCTGGGGCCTGCCCACAGATGGGAAAACCACATCTCTTACTGGAAAAGTAGAAGTCCTGAGGCTTAAGGCATTGCAGTCAGAGGGGAGTGTATGTAGTAAAGATATCATTAACATAGCTGCAGCTCATACACAAGTGGGGAAGGGCCCTTCTGGGTCACTGAACCTTGCCAGCTGAGGCACCAGACCTACTGTCCTGGCCATACTGGTATTGATACCTGGGCTATAAGCCTGAGGCTCACTCAGGTGTACCTCCAAGTGTGGTATTCAGTGCTGGCTGACACGCAGGCCGTGAGTAGCTTGCAACCAGAAACTCTCAGGAACATCAGCAGCTGCAGGTTTACCTTGTCTCAATCTTCTAAGAAATTGCTAGTTTACAAACACAAAAAGAGCATTTTTAGCCTTTTAAAAACTTCCTCTAATGTCTTTTATTTTTGCTGATGATGACTTCTGCAAGCCAGAGCACACCTGAGCTCTTCTCCCCATTACTTTACATGAATGTTAGATTTGGCTCATTTCCTTGGATGATTTTGTAGTGCATGCATCCCAAAAAGTTCTACAGCTCTATGAATAGATGCTATTCATAATGGAAAAAAGATGACTGTTTTTCACAAGTATACAATAGGTAGGAGACATAGTAAGTGAATTTACTAACCACTTCTGGAGGGTTGTTTGTGCTCTTAAACAGTTGCATATTGGTTCCTAAGGTCTTGTGGATCCAGACCTCTCAACATGCTTTTGGCTGCACTTTCTATGGAGATATTTGGCCTTGAGATCACTTAAGCCAACCTTTTCAAACTTAAATGCCTAATTAGGCATTCTCTTCCCACCTAATGCAAACGCCAGAAGTCCTTTCTATTCCTACAGCAGAAGAAAAAGGTTTAAAGCTGCCTCAGTAGCTCTGACTCCACAGGTGCTGAAACAAGCACGTTCCCCTACCTGTCCAGATGACTATCATGCTAATGCCTTACTGCCTGCCTGTGGGCAGCCTTTCTGGATGCACCTGGCACTGTTTAACCTGCTGGGTCTGTTCGAAGCTGTGGGTCCCTACGTGCTCCTAATCGTGAACTTCAGCCGTGCTCAAATCCACCTGTGTGTCTTTCCATCGGAACAGCCTGCAAGCCTGGTTTCTGACAGGGGCCTGGTCTGAACAGCCTGCAAGCCTGGTTTCTGACAGGGGCCTGGTCTGAACAGCCTGCAAGCCTGGTTTCTGACGGGGGCCTGGTCTGAACAGCCTGGAGCCTGGCTTCTGACAGTGCCTTGAGCTGCCTGCAGCAGGCAGGACAGGCAGCCTCGGCAGGGACAAATTCTCAAGCTGGGCAAGACACAACCTCGAACGATGGCGTGGTTCTGAGCTGTCCTTACTACACCTGCCCGCACCAAAGCTCCTTCCCACTTTAACTTCATCTCCCACCTCACTGACACGTCCTTCCCCTCCTGCAACTGCAGCCGCAGGCAGAAGCTCCCATAAACCGTGGTATTGCAAGGGACGACCAGTCCATAACCATTTGCTCTTGTAAGAGAACTTGGTTTGCATGCACTTTATCTGCGATGAACATTTTTGTTTAAATTGCTGAGGTCCGGACAAAAATCACTACTGAGATCAGGGAGCTGGGCAGCGGCCGTTCCGGGACGAGCCATCAGGGCTGTGCTGTGGGCTGCACTCCGCCCCATCATCTTTCGCCATAGCACAAACTTCTCTTCCCTGGGCACCGCTGTGGCCTCCCCCGGGTACCGAGGTGCCTCAGCCCGCCGCCCTACACCACAGCGGCGGGGCTGGCCTGCTCTGCCCACGGGGCTGGGGAAGACCCGCTCGGCGCCAAGGTGAGACGGGGACAGGACCTCCCCCGGTTCCGGGCACAGCTCTCGTTTGGCATCGCCCGCCCCTTCCGCCGGCGGTCCCGCCCCTGCTCCCGGCAGCCCGTGCCGGCATGGCGGCGCCTGGCGCCTAGGGCCGCACGTGTGGGACCCGCTGTGGGGCTCCGCCGCCGCCGCCACCATGAAGAGCAAGCCCACGGCCCACAAGTCGGGCAACACGCACCGGGTGAGCGCCGGTGTTAGTTCAGTGGTCGTGCCCGGCTGCCGAAGCGGCACCGCGGCAGGAGGCATGAGGGTCGGCGGCGTGGCGGGCTCTGCTCAGCGCTGCGAGGGTCCCCGGGGCCGAGAGCGGCTGCTGCCCCGTAGCCGGCAGCTCCGGCCGCCGGGTCACCGTGCCTGACAGGCAGCAGGCTCACCGCCGCCCTGGCGTAGGAAATAATTCAGTGACATTAACCAGCGTTGTTTCAGGAAGCCTGAGAGCGGGGCAGTTTGCTGAAATCTGGGTCGATTTCTCTGCATCTCTGTCATCGTGTTGTGCAGACGCGTGGGCTGTGAGCCTCTGTGTGCAGGTTGCAGGGTGGAGGGTCAGTCTTGCTCCTGGGTCTTTTGCCTTCATCTTCCTGTTGGGATGATATTGAGGGGTATTATCCGGCAGCCCGTCTTTAGGAGTGGGATTTCTCTTTGCAGTGTGTGTATGCTATTGAGAGAGATTTGGAAGGGCTGTGCTCAGAATTGAGCAAGAAATGTGTCCTTTTTTTTTGCAGTTTCTTACCTTTTCGGAGCGCCTAAGCAACATTAATATTGATATTATTCATCGGATTGACAGAACTGGGAGCTATGCTGAGGTGAGAGCAGCAATTGTGATTATTTTCTGAAATAGCATCACAAATAGACATACTTCATGAAAGAGTCGCTTAAGAAATTTATTTAGGAGGAAATTAGAAAGAAGCTTCTGCAAGAACTGCTTTTTCTGGAGCCTCATTTCATGCTTTGTTCCCTTTTACTTTTTTACCTGGTCTGCGGTATTGCCATTGAGGGACTTTGTCAGTACCACCCTGATGTCTTCCATGTGGCTGGTGGACCTGTTTCTGAATATGAAGGATGCTGCTGTTTCATTTAGCTATCCTAGGACCAGACTTGGAAGACTTGCATGTGCTGAGTAGCTGAGTAGTTGCAATAGAATCTGAAGTTTGAAAATCATAAGCTGAAAAAGACCTCTAAGATTATTGAGTCTGACTGTTAACCTAACACTGTCAAGTTCATCATTAAGCCATGTCCCTAAGTACTACAGCTGCACATCTTTTAAATATTTCTGTGGATGATTGTTCAACTGCTTCTCTAGGCGTCCTGTTCTAATGCCTGACCACCCTTTCAGTGAAGAAATGTTCCCCAATATCCAGTCTAAACCTCCTCTAGCACAACTTCAGGCCGTTTCCTCTTGTCCTATCACTTGTTACCTATGGACACCCACGTACTGGCAACATGTGTATAAAGTAGCAACGTGTGTCTTTATGGATCATAAGGATCATTTCTATGTGTTATATAAATATATAAAACATCATTATGATTATAGCACTCTGCGAGTTATTGCCACCTGGCCTTCTGGATTGTTCTGAACTTCCCACTCAATAGCTGAGAGGATGCCAAAAGAAAATCCCAAGGCATTGTGCTGGGTGAACTATGGCTCAGCATCTTAGATTATCAAGGTCAGTCAACGGAGGTATAAAAAGCAGTTATGTAAACAAGTCCTGTCATCAGAAAATATTTTCAAATGTGTTTTGAATATTGAAAGAAAGGCTTATTTTCAGGGAAACTCCATAGTGCCTGTTGAAATGAGTAATTAAGATTTCTTAGAATATTCTTTAAATGTTTAAGGCACTTGATAGTTGTCTTCATTTGAACCTCTCATCTTTACAGGACACGTTCAGTAGGGTTGGTAGCTATTCTTCATCTTTGTTTTGGCAGGAGGTTGAAACCTACTTTTTCGAAGGACTGCGGAAATGGAAGGAGCTGAACCTCACTCGCCATTTTGGTATGTCATTTATATTCCTGTTTCCTGCTTCCCTTAGACTGCTAAAATATGGTTTTCTTCATCCAGAGCCCAGTGGGAGATTATTGACTGGTTTTTGGACTGGGCTCTGGAGCACTGTTATTCTTTAACACCCTACATGCTTACCAGGGATTGGACAAGTTTTCAGGGCTTCTCTTTTGTTGTTTGAACAGTGCAATTCTATAATGAAGTGGCCAACAAATGCCAGTCCTTCAACCAGCTGGTTTATTACCAAAGTGCTGTTGTGCAGAGCTTGAAGACACATCTGCAAGTCGAAGGCAGTCTTGCTTACCAGCCCCTATTAAAGTAAGTATATGGTCACAAGAAATAGTCATAACCCTTGATGGTATTACAAGTAAGCATGGTTCCTGTTGTAAGTGTTCTTTATCTTTATTGTGCTTGAGGAAAATAAGCAATGAGATGCCCAAAGTGGTCATATTTCCCTGGTAGAGCTTTACAGTTCTAAGTCTTCAAAAAACACAGTTGTGACAAGGCAAACAAATTAGCTGGAGTGTTACTGAATGTCAGACATTATATTAATGTGCTTTGCTTGACATTAATAATTCGTTTTCTTGTTTACTGTTGTCTGCTTGATTTTTTGAAAATCTTAAGATTCTTGCTATCCGCAACTGCCTAATAGGTGATATTTTTTTAAAAGTGGCACATAAAAGTGATGATGCCTTTCTTTCCAAGGAGACTGTGCTGGATTATGCAATGTTTGACTAGGTTTTGATTAGTTTGTTTTTGAAATGCACTAACACTGGTGTATTTTCTGAAACACAGTCTAGTGGTGCAGCTGGCTCGAGATCTTCAGGCTGACTTCTATCCTCACTTTCCTGACTTCTTCCTGGCCATCACCAAGTTATTGGATACACAGGATACAGAGCTGCTAGAATGGGCTTTTACCTCTCTTTCCTATCTCTACAAGTATTTGTGGAGATTGATGGTGAAAGACATAGACAATATATACAGGTAAAAACCTTATTTAACGTCTGTCTTGATCAGCAGTTACTAGATGCTGTAGAAGTGTAAATGCCACATGAATACATGGTTTAATGCTTCAGTGTATTTTTTAGCATGCTTTCTCAGCTTTTTTCAGAGAGGAACTGGCCAAGTTCCAGGGAGTTACCAAATGCAGGGACTTCTGGGCTTGGGAAGTTCCTGAGCTACAGGTGCTTGAAGGCTGATTTTTTATGTGCTTACTGTGTTTTTAAACCTTTCCTAGGTATCTGCTTTTGGCAGGTGCTGTAGACTGACTGAGCATGTGGCCTGACCCCGTGTGACCACTTGTTCGGTTTGAAATTGCTGATGTAGCTGGGCTCTTACTTTTGACATAGACAGTGGTTCCATGTTTTTTCCTCCTAATTTCAGTTTGGAACAGATGGAGCAAAAAACTGGTTACAAATTTCCTCCCCAGCCCAGGCTAAGCTGTCGAACATATTGAAAAATGATCTGCTCAATTTGAGAGAATCTGAGGCACCACTCCCTCTGCAGTGAACCTGTGATGAGCCATCTGCCACTGTTACTGATACCAGAAAACTGCAAATATTTGTCAGCCTTGCAAACTGAATCTTTCAAAATTTTTAAGTGTACAGGAGAGCCTGTTGGCTCAACTGGAATACAAATCTGGCATATAAATCAACTTTCGTCTCACTTATTGCTGCTAAACATATATCTTGAAAATCTTGATGCTGCAGTTGAATCTGTGTAGATCTGCAGATTTGAAAGCTATTTCTGATTGTGGCTTAATTTGCTTGGCATTGTCATTTGACCTTCTTTGCAAAACTCCTGTTCTTTATGCAGGGAGAGTGGAAAGGAATATAGATGAGGGAAGGTATTGGCCCTCTCTAGAGGCACAGGTTCTTAGTGTTTGTAAAAAGTGGCAATGTAAACTGGAAACAATTTTTTAACCAGCTGATGGCAATTCTTGCATTGCCCCTAAGACAATGGTTTATTTTGTGTCTTTGTAGCCTGTACAGCACCCTGCTGGCTCACCACAAACTCCACATCAGAAACTTTGCTGCTGAAAGTTTTGTCTTTCTAATGAGAAAGGTAAGTCGGATGTTTGTACTTTGATGCTATCTTCATTTTGAGGTGGTTTTTGGATTCAATGTGCAATATTAGGTTTTCTCCAGAGAAGGGTTATCAAAGCCTGGACTGGCATACAGTGTGTCCTGAGTTGTCATTTTGGTTTTTTGTTTTGGTTTTTTTTTGTCATACTGAGGATGTCATGTGTTCTATGTCAGTAGTGGCAAATAGAGGCCTTAGCACTCTCTGTTTAGAGACATTAAACTAAATGCCTGTGGTTGGTTTATGTAAAATGACTAGAAATAGTAAGGTTATCCTGCAGAAGGGAGGCTTGAATTTGTATGTGCACATTTTTTTACTGTCTTTTTCACCAATACTTAAAGGCCTTTGTAGAACTGAAATTCTTGTGACATTTTTCCACTCCTGAAGATCACTGTATGTAACATTCCCGGGCAGATCAGCCAAGATCAGGCAGCAGCCTTTCATGGAGTAAGGAAAAGGGAGTGTTAGTATTTGGGTTTTCTTTAGTCAAAATGTACAAAAGCCAGGATTCCTTAGACTGGCTAGCAAGTTTGAGTATCCTCATTTTTGTCCTAAGTTGAGAGACCTTAATAAAGCGTGTTCATTTGCTTGGTTGTTTTTGGAAATTTCTGAACTTTAGTCAAATGATCGGAAACTGAGGTGTTTACAATATTGGACCAGAGGTCCCTGCAGTATTCTCAAGTGTGGTTATAGTTTTGGACAACTGGGTTCTGTGTTCAGCTGATTCATGTCTCTGTCTCATCAGGACAGGGACTTTTTTGTTTCAGTTGTGACCAGTTTAACAGTGCATTTATGCACGCGTTTAAATGTGCATGAGAAGAATGAAACCCATATATTTCAGCTGCAGTGACCTCAGCAGGCCTGTGTACATTCTGGGGTTGTGGGAGCTGTAGTGACTGAATAGCTGATCAAATTTCTTTGAATTTCCTTGTGTGGTCACAGAAATAATGAGTTTGAACTGTTGTAGGAAGGCAGAACTAGGAGAGCATGGTGCTGTAGAGCCTTTTGATTGTCTCTGTCCGTCTGGCAGCTCTGAATAGCGGATAACAGTTTTTTCTCCTTATGTTTTGTAGGTTTCTGATAAAAATGACCTCTTCAATTTAATGCTCCGTGACCTGGGAGAGCACCCTGAAAAGGTGGAAGGTGTAGGACAGCTGCTGTTTGAGATGTGCAAGGGTGTTCGGAACATGTTCCACTCCTGTGCAGAGACGGTAAAGACAAGATTGCTGCTTTAACTGTTACTGTAACGGGCCTTAGGTGGTGCTCACTGAAACCAGGAGTGTTTTCTCCTTCACCTCAGTGGCTCCTTGGTGATAAGCATGTTGGTAATTACATGGTAGGATCTGAAAGCCTTCTAAGAATATTTTTGGAGACAGGAAGGTTGTTTTAAGTAGTTCCTTTTCAGTATTCCTGTATGCTGAAATCACACTTCTTGCTGATATTTCAGATTTTAGATGATAGCCTATTTTTTTCTCAATTCTAGAAAGAATTGAGATCACTGGAATATTTTAGCAATACCTTGCACTAATTGGTTTTAGGATTGCTGGATTTATTTTCTAAGTGTAAGAACACTATATACTCTTTTCCTGTTCAGGCTATGAAGTTAATTCTGATGAAGCTGGGGCCTATGACTGAAGAAGAAATTGAGCTACCATGGGTAGCTGTTGGAGAAGCCTTCAAGCAAATGATCAAATCAGCTGCAGTGCATATCCACAAGGAGCATTTTGACATTGTCTTCAAGTGCCTGGAGGTACACTAATTGTTTTTCTTCTTACTGTTATTTTTTTATTCATGAGTGACAGAGAAAAAATTCTGCACTTATTGAGGAAAGTGTTTGTGTTTTACTGGACCAGAAATGGGTTTTTATCTGCTTTGGAAACACAAAATACAGAGTCATGGGAAAAATTCCACCCTTCTTTTCTAAGCTCAGAGTTACCCTGGTGGCTGTTTTGTGAGTGAGAAGGGAGCTACTGCAGGTGAGACTTGGAACTCAGTCCTGTGGCTGGGCAATGATGGTTTGTACAGTCTGCCTTTGCATGCACTGCAGAACCCTTGTTGGAATGTAGTGCTTGTTTTATGTTGCTGAACTATTGGTGGTTCAAAACCACTTTATGACAGTAAAAGGGAAGCTTTTTGCCCTTCACATCTTTTTAAGGCAAAGAGTTAGGTTAAACCTGAAAATCCAAGTTTGAGCCAAGTAGTGAAAATCAGAATGTTTTCAGTCTGGGTGTTCCTGTGTTGCTGCTTGGGGGTTACACTCTGGTTTGAAGGAGCACAGCTGAGTGGTGTGGGCTGTGCTGTGTTGGATCAGGGTGATGTAGAATAATCAGCAATGACACAGCCTGGCAGTATGTTTTGCTTACCTGGCCAATATTTAAAAGTTCACAAACATGTGGTAGGGGGATTGAAGCCTCTTGCAACTGACAACAGACGGTGTCAGTTGTGCTCCTGAGAGGGATAAAATGGGAAACTGCAGGAAATGGTTCCCATGAGCTTTTTTAGGGTAGTCATTCCAGCATGGGTAAATAATTCCTATTGGTTCCTTCTTGAGACTGCTTTCCTGTGATTAGCCAGTTTCCTAGAAAATCCCATTCTGTTTCTCTGGTCTCACCCAATATGGTAAGCAGTTTTTACCTGACTGTCATTAGCTACAGATTTGTTTATCACTGAATGTTTTGTATCTCTGAGGATACAAACCTTTTGTATCTTTGACTCATCATCTGCAGTTGTTACGAAATCTTGGAAATTTGTGACATATTTTCTTTTGTTTTTAATGAGGCTTTTTCTTTTACCTTGGAAACTGATGGATGCACAGGGGATATCTTGCTCAGAGGGAAGTATTCATGTAGTCTGTGATTGCTGTCTAAATTGAGTTCAGTTTGTTGGATCAAGGGTAGAAGTTTATATCTTCTGTCTCTCTGGACAGAAAGAGACTAATGTAGAATGTAAATTATATAAGTAATCTCTCAGCATCCACATTAGCAAAATGATGCAAAAAGAATTTAGGTAAAAGTACCTAAATTCTGATAATTCCAGTGAAAGCTGGGTGCTTCCAACCCATCGTGGGTGTTGAGCCCAATATTTCTCTTTCCTCCTTTGTATGTCAAGTATCAGCCTTTCTGGGGACCCTTATTTTAGGAGTTCCTTGTGTTTCTGTCCAAGGAGTCTGGGATGTGTTTTTACCTAAGGGAAATTTCACAGTGTTTCTGCACAGTTTAATTTGTGGAATATGTATGAAAGAGCCAACAATAGTTTGTTGGGTAGCTGAGTTACTGATTCTTCTGAATGTCCTTCAAATAGCAGTAACTGAAAGAGAGTCTGCTCATTTATCTGAAGCATTTAAGTTCCCTATTTTATTTAAACAGGAGTCACTCCTAGATTTGCAGAAGAAAATAACGAAGGTCAACAGCTCTGTGGCTTCAGAGCAGATGGAAAGGATTCTGCAAGCTTATCTGATCTTAGTGGAACATGCAAATGGATCTAAAATCTCACTGCCTGAAGATGTCTGTCAGGTGGGTCAGACTGGCACTTATATGTGTCAGAGAGGTATTGTTTGGATATGGAAGAGGTGTGGTCAGCTGAAGCATTTTTACACATTTCTGATGCATGTCTGGGCTTGGGATTTGAGTGAATGGAGACATACATATATTTTGAGTATTGCTACCTCTCTGATCCTGTGAGATTTTACCTCTGTATGGTAATGCTAGTGTAGCCCAGCTTTAAATGAGCAACGGGGAAAATGAGCTACTGCTTCTAGAGTCTGTTCCTGCCACTGTGGAGGAGATCCCCCCATATCACTGGTATAGAGCAGTTCTGCCAGATTCACATACATTTGACCCCATTAGGTTAGATTTAGGGCTTTTGGACTTCAGTGGGGCTAGTAGGATTTGTTTCTGTGGGCTGAAGCTTAGAAATCTGTGCCCTCCTGATCCAGGGACTGTCCAGGCCATTCAGACCAGATAATCATTATCTTCATGGACAAATATGAGTTCTCTCTTTTCATTTCAGGTTTTAATGAAAATGTTACAGACACCATATCTCTCATCATCTTGCTGCAAGATGCTGCTGAATGCCATTTCTGCATTCTTGCTGGCAGAAAATGTTTTGTTGCCAGATTCTTTGACCAAGGAAGCTATCCAGAAGGTAACAAGGATTGCTGCTTATACCAGAAATCCCGGTCTTCAAATTCCCTAGAGCAGGGTGATTTCTGGACATTCTATTTCAGGCTAGGAAATATGCTGTAAGGTTCCCTTCAGTCTTTTGCGCAGATAATGAAGAACCTGCCCAATGCCTTAAATGAAGTCTGATGAGGTGTTGGGATTACCTGAGAGTCTTGCACAGTCTGTCAGTATAGCAGTGCCACCCTGGGAGACATCATTGCAATGAAATCCAGGCTCTAATTCAAACACCTACAGCCTCTGTAGAGAAAGGAAGGACAACAGTGAAGGAATGCATCCTGCCTGTGATGATAAATGATAATCATCTGATAAAGCAGATCATTGAGTCAAACTTAGCGGAAAAAAAAATTAATTAAGTTTCCAAGCATTTAATGAGCATGCCTTAGCCTTGTGGACAAGGTTCACACAAGTGCAGTTTTGATTTAGAAAGTACAGGGGTAAGCATATTTCAGTACTACCTTTGCTCCTGGAGCATTGACATTATTATCTGCATACATTCCTATCAAATGTAGTGTTGCAAAGATCAACAGGAGATTATACTATGGAATCTGATTCTTTAGTTTTCACGTTACAGTAAATTATATTTTTGCAATTAACAGTGTGGACCATAGTTTTTAGTGTGTGTGAAAAAATATTTCAAATAAAAATGCCACGCGATTTACAATGGGAAAGCAAGACTTGCAATTGTTTAAAGAAGATCAAATTTCATCTGCTCTTCAGTGTTGACTTGTGCTGAAGTAAGATTGGTTTTGCCTGTGGCATGAGGCCAGTTTTGCTCAGCAGACTTCATCAAACATTTGAGGATATTTGTGTGGGCTTCTGTTAAACTGGAAGGAGGCTTAAAGCTGTCCTTGTGTTCTGAAGGGTCTGGGAAAGAGAGTCTGTGTCTTTTATGTTGGCATTGAGGAGTACTGATCCTGGGTATCTCAAAGGACTGTTCCTATTTTGGATCATTCAAAAGCACAGAGGTTTGCTCTGCCCATGAGGTAGTAAGCTTTCTGCAACCTGCTATGAAAAAATGCCTAGTTGAAATATGTTTTGGGCCTAAGCTTTTTCCTAACACTTAGTGTGTCTGTGCTGCAGTTCTAGAACTTTCAACTTCTGTTTTCCATATCACACTGAAGAGATAGCTCAGTTGGCTTTGCACAGAGACAGTAGGATTGAGTAGTGTTTGTCAAAAAGGGTTGTGTCAGTAGGGTTTGTTAAAAAGGACTGTACATTTCTCTACCTAAATTGTCTCTTGGAAACAAACCTACTCTGTGTGCTGGAATTAGCAAGAGGGCCAGGCAGAGTATCTCAAGAGTTCAAAGAATGCTTGATTTGTATACCAAAAAACATGTCCCATGGGTAGTGAAGAGCTCACTATGAAATGTCTCTCTTTCTGCAACCTTTCACTTGCATCTTTCAGGTATTTGCAAGTAGATTTGAATGGCATTTTCTTTTGGACTTCTCTGAAGCAATGTTCACAATGAAGCAATTTGAGAGGGTAGGTGGAAGTGATTGTGCATTATGTTTATTTTTGTTGCTAAAGGGAACTGGAGATTCCACAGTATACTTACCTGCCTTGAATGCTGAAGGATTGTTGTGTATTGACATGATGTTTATTTAAACTTCTGTTATGATCTGATAAGAAGGAAAGAGGTTACTTGTGCTATTGTGTTCAAGTTGTTAAGGGTTCTCAGAATTGGAGAAGGTGATAGAAACCTGTTCACAAAAAGAAGCTTGTTAAGAGGGTGAGTGTGATATGGGTGGGAGGAAGAGAATGAGTTCTGAAGAAATTAAGTGGAAATGAAAAATAAGCTGTATAAGTGGTGATCTGGGAGGAATCAAATTAATTAAATGAAATGGGAGGTGAAAGCCAAGTCAAGGATCTGGAGTGTCCTGATAAGACTGGATTTGGTGCAAAATGAGTTTTTGCATTAAATTACAGTCCCTGCTGGTGTCTAGGGGCACCAGAACTGATAAGTCCAATGCTTTGCTGGCTTATTTGTGAGCATTTGGGTTTCCCTGTGGTTTGTGTCAAGGGTTTTTTTGTGGATTTGATGATGATTAAAAGACTTTCCAAGCTTTGACTTTTTTTTTTTTTTTTTTTTGTCTCTTCAGCATTTTCTCCCATGCTTTCTAGAATACATTGGACATTGCTTCTCTGGCACAGATGCCATCACAAAGGATGAGGCCGTGGCGATTCTGGCTAAACTCATTTTGGTGAAAGCAGAGCCTCCTACAATTGGTTCAATGGCATTTGAAAAGTATCCTCTTGTTTTCAGTGAGGCATCTGTCAGGTGAGACTTGTCAAGTTCAGCAGACACTAGATGTGTCTGTGTGGCTCTAGGCCTGAGGGCAGTGCAGAGCACATAAAAGTTGCCCTCCAGTATTTGCTGGAGTTGCATAAAATGGCAGCATTGCTGGCAGATTTGCAAACCAAGTGATATAGTATGACATCACTTGACTTTTTGAAATCATATGAGAAGAGATGCTGCTTTGGAAAGGTGGTCACTGATACAAACAGAGTTGTGGTGCATATATGATGGGGATCTGTTACACCATGATGCAAACTGCATCCCTTGGCAGTTAACCTTTGTAGTGAGTGCAGCAATTCAGCTTCTCATCATTGCTAACCTCCTGCCTGTGCCCCAGCTTTTTTCCCTGTATGCATATGTCTTGTCCAGGAGCTTTCTTGGCAGCAGTACAATAGTCTTGCCATAGAGCCCAGCTGGATATCAAAGGACATGTAATTAATCCAGAAGCAGCACTGTGCTGGCACAGCTTGACTGCTTTTAGTTGCAAACCTAGCTTGGTTGCAATGAAGTGGTTGCTTTCCCTGGAGCCTCTTTAGAAAATTAGGGGTAACCACTGAAGCACAGAATGACCATTGCTAATCTAATGATAGTGATTTTTCTAGTAATTCTAACTCAGCTAATTCAAAACTTTTGACTTTGTATTGCCTTTTATGTAAGGTCTGGTTTTTCCTTTAAGCAATCTACTCTGTGTGGTTTTTTTCTCTTTTTATTTAATAGTAGTGGAAGCACTGAGGTTTCGGGAACAGAAGGCTGAGTCAAAATGATTAAATTTGGTTTTCTTCCCTTGTTTTCTTTGTTTCTGGATCTCTGTTTTTTCAGTGGTTTGGAGTACAGAGCTGCAAGGACCTTGGTCCTGCTTGGACTGGCTTTTTGTGCTCTTGCAATGTCAGTGGTGTAAATTACGGTCCGGAGACATCTCAAGAGTTGCATACCCTGTCTCCTACCTAGTTTTTAAATACTCCAATTCTGGAGATTTCTGAGCTGCCTCTGGCAGTCTGGGCCAGTACTTTGGTATCTTTACACTTACACAGGTTGTGTTTTATTTATTTGGGCTTTTTGGCTTTTGTTTTTTTTTTCTTGGGTTGTTAGGGGTTTTTCCCCCAGTCCTCAGTGTATAACTTAAACCTTCTTTACAGCAGTTTAAATCCCTTGCTGCTTATCTTATCTGCTGGAAACATAAAGAGCAGAATATTTCTTACTCTTTGCATCAAGCTTTTACAAATAGCAGGCTTTCATCATCAAACATGTCTAAGATCTTTCTCTGGACCAACAATCCTCATTCCTTGAGGTTTATTTCATAAATGTATTTTCTTAAGCTTCTAATAATTCTTATTGTTGGCTTTTTATGAACTTCTGTATTTCTTGACGAGTGAAGCCTATGCAGCCTTCTGACTGTGATCTTGCAAGCACTGGGTGGAATGGAAGGATTGCTGTGCATGAGTGTGAAGGACTCCAGTTCATATGTTCCACTATGGTGTCAGCCCTTTCTGCCTGCCAATAGGCTTGTTGGTTTGGGCTCACCTTGTGATTCCACTTAAGTCCCAAAACTTTTACCTCACTGTTCGTTTTCTGTCATCCATCTGTGTCAATGTTATCATGGTATATTAACAACAGTTATAGAGATGACTCTCAGGTGTTTCTAGAGTCCATATGTCCCAGTTGTGAGGGTGTCCAACTGAGAACCAGTGTCTTTCTAGAAATATTATTTGACCTTGAAATAAAGAGCTGATATTTCTTGTGGGCCATGTTTTATGCTCTTCAGCATGACTAGATGATGTTTTGTGCAGTAGAAGGTACTAAGAAGAAAAAAATCTGTGTTATGCAAGTCCTTTTTGCTAGAAGTAGACAACATAATTTTGAATATCATAGGAGTAAAAAAAAAATCTCTGATATACAGTGGTGAATTATTAAAAATTTTGGGTTTATTTTTAGCTCTAATACAAGGCAACAAACAAGTAAAAGACAAGGAGAAAACACAGGAGTATCAGTGTTGGATCATGTACTGTCTTTAATGCATTTACCGAAGGAGGAAGACATCACTGACCTTTCACAGTCTTGGGTTGCCTTGGTTGTACTACCACATATTAGGTAAGGGATATTCTAAGGTACTGTTGTCATGTATTTCTGTAGTACTGTCTACTTTCTTACTGCCTATTTGCTCTCTTTCTGTAAGAAATCACTTTACTAAGGAAAGGACAATAAGTGCTAGTGCTAGGCTCAGGAAACTGGGGTTAGAAGACAAAAACAAGTGCTGTATGGAAATACCATGAGTCAACAGTAAAGACTGGAATAGAATATCAGCTTCTTGATTGCCTACTCACTAAATATGGTGCTTTAGTGTATTGAGATGTTATTGACACATTTCAGTTTGTGTGTTTTAAGCACTATCCTCTCTCAACAGTATTTTTTCAGTAATTATTGAAGGACTAGTTAGAAAGAAGATGCAGTGAGTGCTACAACTTAAATTGTGAGTCAGAAATAGCAAAAACATTTTGCTGCTGGTTTCAAACTTGGAATGAGCTACCTGTAATTTGATAGAGATAAACAGGATAGAAAATTTTATATGTAGGTGTCAGTGTAACAGAAATAAAAGTCTTCCCATTTATTTTCAACAGACCAATGAACAAAGACCACATTCTGCCTCATGTGACGAATTTTATAGACTCTCTCTTCACAGCCATTGACAAAGGAAGCCTCTGCAAAGGTCAGTTACAGTTACTTCCTGTTTATTTGCTTTTTGTTGATATATAAAAAAATAAAAGCAGTTTTTCTGATCATACAAAGCATGAAAATGAATAGTGGTAGCATTGTATCCAAAATTACCAGCTTGACTTAAACTAGAAGAGCAAAACTTGGGAGGAAACTGCCTCCAGGAAAATGGAGGAACATTTGCTGTTCATAATAATGATGGGGTGACAGATGTCCTGCATAGTGGAAGACAGAGGTGATTGGGAAGAAAAAGAAGAAAGTGAGGAAAAAAAAAAGAGGAAGGAAATCTGTCTAAATCAAATCCAGGCTGAAAAGGAGAGACTGACTCATAAGCTCCAATTCAAACCTATAGTGCAAAGTTTAGGACGTTAGCATCTGTCAGTGAATAGCTACTCATCAATGACAGCTATAAACTCCAATTAAATATCATTGTCTCAAACCCTTTGAGCTTTGTGTTGGGTGCCAAAGAAGACCCTTGTGGTTTAACCCCAGCTGGCAACTAAGCCCCACCCAGCTGCTCACCTGCTCATACTTGCCCAGTGGGATGGGGCAGAGAATCAGAGTAGTAAAAGTGGGAAAGTTTGTGGACTGAGATGAAGGCAGCTTAATAGGTAAAGCAAAAGCTGCACACAGAAGCAAAGCAAAACAAGGAATTAATTTACCACTTCCCATGGGTGGGCAAGAAACTTCCAGGAAAGCGGCATTATGCCATGCATAATAGTGACTTGGGAAGACAAACACCATCACTCTGAACATTCCCACTTTATCTGCTGAGCATGACCATATGGTTTGAAATACCCCTTTGGTCAGTTGGGGTCAGCTGTCCTGGATTTGTTCCTTCCCAGCTCCTAGTGGGCTGGTGGGAAAAGCAGAAAAGGCCTTGATGCTTTGTGAGTGCTGCACACTGATAACAAAAACATTCCTGTGTTGTCAACACTATTTTCAGCACAGATCCAAGCCAGAGCCTCATACCAGCTGCTATGCAGAAACTCAGCTCTATCCCAGCCAAAACCAGCACATTCCCTGCCTGTTCTTCAATACCATTTATGTCATACTCAGGTACCACACAATCCAATGCAGCCTCATTATCCACCTCTTCCCCTCCCATCCTTTGATATATCATTCCCTTAGTCTGTGGACCACCCCTGTAAAATGTTCACAGAATTATCTGCTGAGTTCATTTTATCCACAAATCTGGGTTCCATCTGTTATGGTGGTCACTCAGGACAGGAGAGTTGGTGTCTTGTGTGGAATTGTTTGCCACCAGAGTCAGCTCATGTTAATTCACTGCTGCACTTACACTGCTTCTTGTAAAGCTTGTCCTCCATTGGCTTGGGTGGTTCCTGCTATAGTAGTTCCTACAACATGTGCCTTAAACCTACCACGTACAAATGAAATGGGTTACAACAATTTAAAGTTGTATCTGTTATAATCTCCACCCCAGTCCCTTTGGGCCAGGCCACAGGGCTTAACATTGCAATGAACTCTTCTCCTTGCCCCTGCTTGGGTTTGAATTTACCCACAGTCTTGTGAGGGGAATACCTGCTCCAAGTGGAGTCTTACATACAAGTCCCAGTTTCCCCTGGGGTATACCTGCTGTGGTGTGGGCTTCCCCATCACCACAGGTGTTTTGGGGTGCACCTGTTCCAGGGCAGCCTTATCCATGGGCCACAGTGCCTTCAGAGATGTACCTGCTCCAAATGTGGCCTTACCCATGGCTGCTCTCCCTCAGGAATGTACCTCCTGTCATGAACTTGTCTGTGGCCACACACTTTGAGGTGCTCCAGCGTGACCTCATGCATACCTGGGGAGGACTCACAGTGTACCTGCTGCAGCATGTACTTACCCACAGGTACAGATGCTTCAGGTGTACTTTCTCCAGCCTGGATTTACCCTTGGGTCACAATTCCTTCAGAGGTACACCTGCTGCAGCATAGACATAACTAAAGCCATCGTTGCTTTGAGATGTATCTACTCTGTCATGGACTTAACCACAGCCACAGATGCTCTGGGATATCCTGCTCCTGTCTGGACTCGTCCATAGGTCACAATCTGATTGACTCAAGTTCGCAGTGGAGTTCCAGCCTGGCTGGTACAGCAGGACAAAAAGAGCAGCACTGCCCTGGCCACCTGCCCACCTGGGTGCATTGCCATGGCTGTTACCAAAATGTTCCCAGGTACAGCAGAGAAGGATGCTAAGCCGTACAGCACTACAGCTGTGAAAGCAAAAAGCAGTCACTAATGATCAGTGGCTGCTAATATACAGTAAGACAAGCAAGCCTTATGGCAGGCACAGAAGCTTGCCAATTAATATTAATAGCTAAACAGCAATAACAGCTTTCAATCAGGGTTCAGCCTGCACATTGCAACCTTGCACTGCTCAGGCTCTGTGTGCCAGAGGCACACTGCTGTTTCTTCTAACCTTGCAAGCCACATGTTGGGTACCAGAAAGAAGTGTTGTATTTTAACCTCAGCCAGCAACTAAGCCTCACACAGCTGCTTGCTTACTCAGCAGGGATGAGGGGAGAGCATCAGAAGGGTAAAATGGGAGAAAACTCAAGGGTTGAGATACAGATAGTTTAACAGATAAAGCAAAAGCCATGCATGCAAGTGAAGCAGAACAAGAAATTCATTCACCACTTCCCAAGGGCAGGCACGTGTTCAGCTATCCCAGGAAAGCAGGGGCTCCATCACTCATAACAGTTACATGGGAAGACAAATGCCATGCCTTCTTGCCCCTGTTTTAAATGCTGAGCATGGTGCTGTATGATAGGGGATATCTCTTTGATCAGTGGGGTCAGCTGTCCCAGCTGTGTTCCACTGGTGGAGTTAGTTTTCATCACAGCGGCTGGTATGGGGCTGTGTTCTGGATTTGTGCTGAATACAGGGTTGATAATACAGAGATGTTTTTGTTACTACTGAGCCTACTGCTGCTGCCAAGGCCTTTTCTGCTTTTCATGGTGCCGTGCTGCCAAGGAGGCTAAGGGTACATGGCAGGCTGGGAGGAGGCACAGTCAGAACAGTGACCCCAGCTGACCAAAGGGGGATATTCCAGACCTTATCACTTCATGCTCAGTATATAAATTGTGGGGAAGGAGGAGGAAGGGAGGGGATGTTTGAAGTGATGGCATTTGTCTTCCCAAGTCACCCCTACAAGTGATGGGGCCCTGCTCTCCTGGAGATGGATGAACACCTGCCTGCCCATGGGAAGCAGGTTCTTGTTCTGGTTTGCTTGTGTGCATGGCTTTTTTGCTTTATCTCAACCCACAAGTTTTCTGGCTTTTACCCTTCTGATTCTCTCCCTGATGCTGCTGGTGGGGGAGTGGGCAAGTGGCTGTAGGGGGTTTGGTGGCTGGCTGGAGTTAAATGACAACACCCCTCCCAATGCCTTGTGTACCTCCAGCCTCCCCACTGGTGGAGTGGGGTGAGGAGCAGGAAAGGAGCAGGAAAGCCCTTGTGTGAGTGCTATTCTTTGGTAACAGAAACATCCTTCTGTTATCAACAGTTTCCAGCACAAATCCAAAACAGAGCTACATACTAGCTGCTATGAAGAAAATTGCCTCTATCCCAGCCAGAACCACCACACCATCTCTGACCCAAGTGGCACCACCAATTCTAAATGCTGCATCTTTTCTCCAGGAAGAGATGGTTACTGGTTGTCTTTCCTCTCTTGCCAGAAAAGAAAAATTAACTGAGCCTGCATAGAGCAGGGCAGTTACTCAGAGAGCTAGAAAGTATTTGACCTTGTGACAAGCTATAAACAACTTTCTGAATGCTCCAGGTTGAGTATTCATTGTTCCTTTGTTTGTAAGAGCTGTCTGTCATTTTCCATTTATAATACCTTTGTTAATATTCCTAAATGTATCCACCAATCAGCTCTATTGCTTTTGCTTCTTTAAAGAAGCTTTGTCAAGCATTTAGGTCTTCCTTTTATCATATTTGCAGGTTTTTCATGCTGTCGTGATTGTTTTATTGGTAAATGTACTTAGCCTAAAAAAGGAGTATCTAGAATTTCTTTTCTTGGGTCTCATCTTTGCTGGCAGTAGTAGCAGCACTGCTCAGGCTCTGTGTGCATGCCAGAGGCACATTGCTATTTCTTCCTTTGTTGATAAGGGAAAAGAAAGTAAATGCATCCTCAGTCCTGTACTCATGCCTCCTATTGTCCCATATTACACTTATTTGCTTGGTTTTCTTCACCCTTCCCCCAAACTGGATACTTTTCTCATCCCCTGGCATTCTTTCCACCTCCATCATTCCTGCAATTCCTTCACCTTCTACTAGGACTCCAGTCTTTCACTGCCGCTGCAAGGCTCCCTGTGCTCTATTTGACCTTCCTGCCCTCTTAGCCCTGAAGCAAAGTGCAAGTTTCAGAACTGGGTATTTCTGGTGTTCTGGTTGCTGTGGAGTGCAAGGAAACGGGCTTGAAAACTGGGTCAGAGCAACAGCAAGGTATCTCTGGCAGCTCTTCAGGGCCAGTATGGAAGTGCTTCCCTTATTGATCACACAGGAGTGTCTGTAGTGAGGTGGAAGCTGCTATCTTTGTCCAGCATGGGCATACTGCTACCAAAGGGCATGCAGATTGCACCTTGGGAACTGTCCTTACACTATGCAGATAGATGCAGAAAGTTTCCTCCTGTCATTACTTGATGTTTCTTCTCTCTTTGAGGAGCTCCTTGTGGAGGTTAATGGTTAGCAGGATCTGGGAAATCACATACCTGGGGAATTACACAACTTAGAATAGAGGAATGTTTGCAGAGGAATAAATAGGATATGAATGCTCACTTCCCTTTCTTTTCCATTGGCAGCATGTAAGAGAGCTAAATCCTTTAAAAACTTTCTTTAATTTGCCTGGTTTAGGAACAATATTTCTTTAACCTGGAAAGAGATGAAGGAGGGGAATTACTCTTTTTTTTTTTTTTTTTTTTAAAGCAACCTATTTGCTAATTTAGAAGTGTGATGGGAAAGGAATTGCCCTTTCTTGCCTGGCAGGGCATTGGCTATCTTGTGCTTCTGGGAAACCCTCCATCTCGAAAGGAGTCTGAGAGGTTTAGAAAGGAGACAGAATTCAGCAAATCCACCTGCCATTCATTAATATATACTCAGTCTTTAGGTACATGGGACAGCTTTCAAGATCTTACACAGTAGTGCATTGCCAAAGTTCCAGAGTTTTATAGGCACCTGTGTAGTGGTGGCATCAGTGTGTATTTTTGCTTTGCTTTTGCTGCATTCATATCAATTTAGCAGCATTTCTTCCTTTTGAGCAGAGTGCTGTCTGTGACTCCTGCCACAGTGCTTAGCTCCAGATCCCTGCTTTCTGCACATGTGGGTGTGATGGAAACATGCAAACTGGGAGCTGTCACAGCTTTCAGTGCTGGCTTGCTGCAGGAGGCACTTACTTTGATAGCCAGGGAAGCACTTCTTTTATGTGTTATGGTTATGTGTTATGGTTAGAAAATACACATGCCAGTTCTGGGCTCCATATGCTACCTTATTTCTCTGACTCCAGCCGTTCCAGGATGGGAACGCACCATACAAGCACAAGTCACTGAGAGCTGAGTAAATTTACAAGATGTTCTTGTTCTTTCTCTGCTCCAGGAAACCTGTTTGTGGCCTGCCAAGCTGTAAGTACTCTCCTTAGTTTGGTGGAATCTGCTGAAGTACTCCATTTGTTACCTGTGGAGCGTGTCAAGAGCTTGGTGACGTAAGTAAACTCTGCCTGTTCTGTGGTGCTTCATGGTTTTCCTTGGAAGGGCAAAAACTTGCCTTTGCCTTTATATAAGAGCTGGTTAAATGCTTCTTTGTGTGCTGTCCATTCTGTTATGCTGGTGCATTGCTTCAGTATTGTGGTTATGTAATGGAGCAAAGTTGTAGGCTCTTTCTTTGGAGAGCTAGGTAGATGTAGTTCCTGTTCAATGACATTTTCTCTGCAAACTGATACTTTCTTAGCTGCAGGGTAGTGTGTCAAGTAAGTTGGTTCTAGTTTTATGTTGGAGTGCTACCCTGGTTCTGGTTTTGCTTTGGAATGCTGCACCTAGTAATTCTGTGTTACATTATAATGACAAAAGAGACAGGAACAGCACTTTCTGAGCTGTGTCAAAAGCCTGAGTTTGCTCCTGGTATTGGGATTCCACCATGTCCTTGCATACCCCTGTTTGTGCTTGCTCCACAATGGGAGGAGATTTTGTGTACTCCATTTTATTTATTTTCACTCTATTTAACTTATAATTAGCACAGAAAACTCTTTGGCTGGAGGGACAGGGAGAGAGCTGAATGCTCTCTCTAGCATGTCTGAGTCTTTAGTGGCTTGAGCTTCAAAACATCCTGTTCATTTAGGAAGTTATGGTGCTCATGTCTGGGGCATGATGGAAATAAAACAACTTGCCCAGATCAGACAGGAATTATTAGCAATGAGCTTTAGCCTAATGTTTTCCTGTCAGCTCTGTGCAGGGGATGTGAAACCTGCTTGGAGCAAGGGATGTAAGGTAGCAGAAGGAGGTTTCTCTGTGAGCAGACAGGATTCCTGGGGTCTCACCTAAACCTAAATTATTTCTCTTCTGTTGAAGTTGATCACTGACTGAGCACCTGGGCAGTACCAGAAGCCCTGGTGTGACCTATGCAGATTTATTTTCTGCAGCTGTGTGTCCAGCATGCAAGCCTCAGCTTGACAAGCCTGATTGACACAAAGGAGGGATCTCATGCCTCTTGGGCTGTCATGGGTTTTGCAGCTACAAGTCATTGTGCTGGTGAAGTCTAATTTCACTGGCCTGCTGGTGCAAGCAGAGTCTGAAATCATGGAATTTTCCCTTAATGTTGTAGTTATCACTACTGCCTTGTTTTTTAATACCAGTGTTGTTGCAGTGCTTTCTGTATGCTAATAAAATCATCTGTTGTTTTAGCACTTTCCCTTCAGACCCCTCTGCATTGCTGTTGGCTGATCTCTATTACACGAGGCTGGCTTTATGTGGCTGCCAGGAGCCCCTTTCCCAAAGGAACCTAATGGACTTGTTTGAGAAGTTGCATCCTAATATTTCCACTGGTGTTTCCAAGGTAATCTGCTGTTTTGAGCACATGAAAAGTAATTTGTATTTTAACAATCAAACATAAGTAAACTTAGTTAAATGATAAAGTCTGGAAGGAGAAGCATGATGAGACTGTAAAGCCATTACTTCCATAGTGTCTGCTGAGACCTGTGTCAATGGGGCATGAGTTAACAGAGGTTAACTGTTAGCCTTGTCAGCCTTGCCTCTTCCCTAGAGCTAAATCAGGGCAGGAGCATAATGCATTCACTTCTAATTGCTTTCTAGACTTCAGGAATTCATCTGTTTCTCAGCTCCAAAATGAACCTAGTGAAATCAGTGTGCTGTACCAGACATTAATCTCTCTGGAGGTGTGTATTTGTCAATTCATATTGCCTGATACATGCTTCTCCTTGGAATAGGTCCGGCTGTTGACGGTTCGAATTCTAAACCATTTTGATAATCCACCTTCTGCACAGATTGAGGTAGGGCTAAAGCTTTTCATTTAACATTTCAAAGCTATCTGTGTTTTGTGTGAAGTGTTGTTCACTTAGCAGAAACAAAATGTATCTGGTAGAGGTGGTCCTCTGCTTTTGTCCTTTCTCATTCCAGTCTTATTTCTTTGTCCCCCACCTCCTGGTGTTCTCAGATGTGTGCCTAAATGGTGGAAACCAGAGCAAGTCCTTTGACTTTGTTCTTTTGTCCAGAATGGCTGTGAGTCTGTATAGTTTTTTTGAAGTACTTTTCAATGAGATAAAGGTACTCTAATAGAATTCATGTCACTTGTTTGTTCAGGGTGATGGCACAGGGGATTTCCAGCCATTATTTTCCATATTGCTCCAAGCAGAACTTGTGCCAGCAACAGTGAATGATTACAGAGAAAAACTTCTCCATTTGAGGAAACTAAGATGTGACATAGTGCAGCCTGCAATACCAAGTGGATCTTTGCAGGAGGTAAGGATTTATTGTCAAAAAGCAGTTGTCACATTCCTTTATTCCAAGAGAATGTTCTTATTTCATCACCTGGATTGCAGAGTTTTTAATGAGAGCGCATCAAAAAAGTCAATTAACTCTCAGATTATGTTTTCTAAAACTTACTTGTTAGTAGGGATCACAGATCCCATTGTCCTCAGGAGTACTGTGTTTAGTAGTACAACAGTGGTAACCAGATAAATGGCCCACAGTCAGATTAATCTGCGTTTGAAGTCATGGAAAGGAAGGCAAATGATTCCAGGGAGAAACGAGATGTGAGCAAATTTAAACTCATGACCTTGCCATGTCCTCAGTGTGGTTGAACGTTGGTAGGACTTTCACTGGCTGTTGGTGACCTCACTTCTGGATCTTGCTTCAGCAGGAAATTTTTCTATGCCTGTAATTGTTGAATGTCCTCTGCTGCTGAGCTAAAGGGGGCCTCACATCCATGAGGAAGGATTGTAGGTCACTCCTCCATGTAGCTCAGTGAGGAGCCAGCCTAGAGATCATGCCATTAGGCCTAGTGCAGTGAGTACTCCTCTGGGCAAACTTTCATCTGTCTGAAGTCCCTCATTTTGCTGTGGCAGCACTGAAGTTGGCAAGAGAGACAGTCCAGATCATCTGTCCTGAACTGGTTTTTCCATATTCATGTTATTTTGGTATAGTTATGAGATCTCAGTGTAGCTTACAGTAAATGGGTTCTAGATTTCCACATGAAGCTATGAAGAAGTAAATGGGTTCTAGATATTCCACATGAAGAAATTATTATGTATGTGACATCCTTCATCTCTAGTAGCATTCCTGAAAACTTCTTAGACCAAAGTTTCCTCTTTGAGAGAAAGAAAGGTTAGAGGAGCTTGGTTGGTCTTTAACTAGTGTTTCTGCATCTCACAAGATGGTGTTGTGTGTCATTCTAGGTGCCTCTTCGGTATTTACTAGGAATGCTTTATATTAACTTCAGCCCTCTCTGGGATCCTGTAACTGAACTTATAACGTGAGTATATGCAGTTGGATGCCGCAGTCTGTAGTTGTGTCACAGGACATTCCTTTCATTCTTCTGTGAACTGAAGCTGAGGTAAAAAATGTCCAGTTTGGAGAGATTTGTGCATGAGAACCTTCATGTGACATCTTCTGAAATTAATTTGATCTCTCAAATCTCAGCCTGTGTAGACTTTTCAGTTTACTTCCTGATTTTTTTTACTTCAAAGGGAACTTGCAACAAATACAGTCAAATAACATCAGAGTTTCAACAAGAGTTTTTAGTCAGAGGTAGCAGGATTTGATTTATGTTTCACAAATGCTTAAAGGAACAAGAAATCTCTCTGTTTCCTCATCTGCTAACTTTTCTGTCCTTACTGGAAAACCTCTAAATCGTACTAAAGAGTAGGGAAGTCTTAGCATGGTGAAAAAATAAGTGACTTCTTTCAGCATGACTTCATCTTCTTTTTTCCTCCCTTTGTTGTATGATTAAAAAGGATGGGATTTTCCTCTTCAAACCAGTGAATTAATTAAAGAAAAAAATTAAACCAGCTCTTCAAAAGATATGTCCATGATAATTCTTCCTTTGATTCTATATGATTTGCTGTACAGAAGTCAGTAGAAAGCTTGAGAATATTTTTACTCAATTTTGAGTTCATTTGAAGTCATGGGATACAACCAGATTATTTTAATAACAGTTGACATTTGGGATCCATGAGAAAAGGCAAGGAAGTGCTACAGCTGCATTGTGCAGATGTCCTGTCTCTGGACAGCCACATTAAAGCAGTGATCAAAGCCTTTGATTGTGGTAGTTGATAACTAGCTGAGTGACGCTTGCCTTTTCTTATCTTCCTTCTAATTTCATGCTGTATTCTGCTTTGTTAGTTCTCATGCAAAGGAAATGGAGAATAAACAGTTCTGGAAGGTCCTGTATGAACATTTGGAGAGGGCTGCTAGCTATGCTGGTAAGTCACCTATCCTAAGCATGGTTATCATAGCAACCCAGGTAAATGGTGAATTATATGCCTGTTTTTCAAGTTCCCCAAATTTATGTATGATGGGGGAATTCAGAACCAGTACTGCTGTCATGTCCAGGGCAGGAGTAGAGAGGCTTGTGAGGAAGCTGTGTCTCCTGTCCTAAACACCAAGCAGTAGCTGGAAAAGGCCACCTGCATTACAGGAAGGAGTTGCAGGTTGTTGGAAACCCTGCAGCAGTTTCATCTCTGCTTAAGGCTGGCACTGCTCAGACGGGTCAGGAGCAGTGACAAAACCTGTGTAATGGTGCAGACCATCTTCCTGCTCCGTGGAATTTCTGCACACAGTGTGTGCTCTTGAGGTTTACCTATGGGCATATGCAATCTAATATTTCAATACAGAGTCACAAGTGTGCAGCCATTTGTGAACTTCTCTGTTACTCAGGGGAACTGAGCCCAGTTGAGAAGTGCCAGGGTTGCAAGGCATCCTAGAACACTTTCTGAGCAATGTGTTTCTTTCAGGTCAGTGTTAAATACAGTTGTGTCTAAACAGGTGCATGTCACCAAATGTATTACTTTTGTAATGGGGGATGGATTCCTTGCTATTGGTGATTATGAAGTAACCTGAAAAGATTTTCTTATCTCTTCTGTAGAAATGGAGCTGCAAGATGAATTAGATGAACAGGAGGAGAGCATTGCTGAAACAGAAAGTGAGAAGATGCCAGAAGGAGAGGTGGGGACTGTCTTTCTGGAGCAGCTGAGGAGAAGAACAGATTGCAGTGAACGGCTGGACCACACAAATTACAGGTTCCTACTTTGGAAAGCACTGGATAAGTTTCCGGACAGAGTGGAGCCACGGTCGAGGGAACTTTCCCCACTTCTTTTGAGATTCATTCGGTAAGTAAGATTCATTTTTCAGTTGAGTCGACACATTGCTTTCAATGTATTGCTGAGCTTTAAGAGTGGCTATCCCATTAGAGACTTTATTTCTTGAATGCATGGCTGATGACATGTCTGTTTCCAGTAGAGGTAACCTTTTAATTGGAATGTGGATTCTGTTAGAAATGAAGCAGGCTGAAATGAAACTTACAGTAGTAGGTCTCTGCTGCTCATTCATTGACTTGGCATTGTCACTCTCGTTACTCAGTTACAGAGTGATTTCAGTGGAAATGAAGTTCCTCTTTAATGAAAACACACTTTAGTTTGGAATCGCAGAATACCAAAGTGTTTTCCCCCAGGATGGGGAAAATACTGATTTTGTTAGAGGCTGATTCAAATTTCTGCCCCTGGAGGGAAAGCAATGGTGTGCTTGCATATGTGCGCACATATCAGACAGTATGATGGACATAATAAGATGTTACAGTAAGAATGGTGAGGTTTTTAGTTGATGTTGTTGCCCTAAAACCTTGAGAAATGTTATGCTTCTAATTCCTTCCTTCTTTTTTTTAAACACAGAAATGAGTACTACCCAGCAGATTCCTTAGTGGCTCCATCTCAGGATCTCAGAAGGAAAATTAGTGGTACCATAGCAGAAAAACAAATAGTCGCTGAAGAGGTGAATGATGTTGCTATGGAGGAGGAGGAGGAGGAGGAAGAAGAAAAGGAAGAAGGGGAACCAATTAGTATAGGAGTACCAAAAAAGAAAACAAGAAGAGCTGCTGCTAAGTAAGTATTTTTAGTTTTCCCTTTTGCTAGTGCTCTCATGGAAAGGCAGATTCAGTAGCTCACATTGAGATACAAGCTGTGGTTTTGTATATATTATTTTTTCTTCTTTTGCTTGTGCTTCATCATTTCTCAGTCGATTACAAGTCAGAGATTCTGCCTGTACAGTACTAAAAATCCAAACACATTGCCCAGGTTTTATCATTATCGCATTACCTGCTGACCTGTCTGTGGTGTGTTTTACTTTGGGCAAAAAATGTGTAGTATTCTGAAGTTTCCAGAGACTCTTGTACCTGATTTCCCTGGCCTCTCTGTGCATATCTGTTAGTCTTTGAAAACTGTGGGCATTGCCAAACACTTCAAAAAAATAGATTATTTGTTAAGGTATAGAATATTTGGATTCTGGTACAGAATATTGGTATAGAATATTGGGATATTTAGGTATAGAATATTGGGATTCTGCCATTTCCTGCCCATTATAAATCTTGTCTTTTTAGGGACCAAGGTTTTTATTTGGTAGTATGAAGCTGCATGTTGCTGAGTGTCATTGTTGCAGTGCTGAATGCATGGAGAAAGTTGCTCTTTGTATGAATTCTCCCCAGTGATGACCTCTGTCTAATATCCCTTACAAATACAGCACAAAGAGTTATAGTCTGACATTTCTTTTGCAAAGGATCGCCCTTGTAATGACAGAGAACTTCAAAATGTCACCTTATATGTTGGAACAAGACAAGTATACAAGTATTTGATATGTGACCTAAAGTGTCATTTCATCCCAGGTGTCCTATGGGTGTTTCATTTTTTTCCCGGAGTCTGGCTTCTATCTGCAAATTATCAGCAATTAAAATACAGTGACAGTCCAAGATATTTGGTTGTTTTCCCAGCCTCCATCTCAGAACATCTGTGCAGTGAAGTGGAAACATTAGCACCGGTAGCTGTAACAAAGGCATGAAAGATTTACCCGGGGTGTGTTAATGAGTTGTGGAGTGACCTCCCTTCCCAGGTCAGGCCTGTGCCAGGGAGAACTCCCTTGTGGGGCTGCACCCTGTGTCCTGGGAAGCATGGCTGAAGCAGGGAGCACCTGCTCCAGGCTCCCTGTGAGGTTCCTGGAAGGCATCCTACTCATCCTTTGTCTGTGCCCAGCCATGGAAGAGGGTGGCCCATCTCAGGTGTGTGGAGGTTTCACTGTAAATTAGCAGCTGAACGGGGACAGCTTCTACCAGTCCCACAGCACACATGGTAGAGGAGATCTCATTTATCCTGGTCTTCTCTGTCCCTTTCTGTCGCTGACATCTTTCATGAAAAATCCTTTCTTAGGATTTTTCCTTGTGAGAAGCTGCAGTTTCAGCAACCAAAAGTAAACAATGGTTATCTGCTGCTGTGGAATGCAACAGGTAGACCCGTGATTGGTCTCCTGTGGATGTTTAGATTTCCTGACCACTCATGGCAGAGCTGGCTCTTGCTCTCTGTCTGAGACACAGATCTTTGTTATTCATTCTTTTCTATTCTTAGCTTAGCTAGCTTCTGAAGAAACCTTTTCCTTTCTATTTCCTTTTAGTATAGTCTTAATGTAACATATATCATAAAATAATAAATCAAGCCTTCTGATCATGGAGTCAACATTCTCATCTCTTCTTCATCCTGAAAACCCTTGTGACCATGGTCACACCTTTCCATGAGGAGGACGTGGGGCAGATATGAGGTGACCCTGCCAGTGCTAGAGGAACTGACTCCCATCTGTCCTTGCAGCCCCAGTACAGTCTGTGGCTGAATGCAGCCCATCACATTGGTAGGAGCAACATGGGCACCAGTTATGGGCAAGTGAATAAACAAAAAGATAAATACAGAGTTTTGGTGTTCTAGGCTGGGTTGGCAGAGAAAAGTAAGCTGCATCCTTAATTTACCCCTTTCTCATGAAAAAACTGAACCTATCCAGTGCTGCTGAAGTAAAGGCGTTCTCTGTGCAGTGAAGTGACAGCTGGAAGGAGCTGCTTAGGGAGCAGGACACTCCTTGAGATGTCTGAAATAGTGCTGAAGACTTGGGATCCTCTTGTGTTGTGTTTTGTTTTCTTTCTTGTTAATGAATTTTAACTTAAGTTCCCCGTTCATTTGTCTCCTGGATCTTTTTAAAAATCATTTCTTTGTTTTGCAGGCAACTAATAGCCCACTTACAAGTTTTCTCAAAATTCTCAAATCCTCGTGCATTGTATCTGGAGCAGAAGTTGAATGCCTTGTATACCCAGGTGAGGCTCTCTGCTTACTTTTAGAAATACTACTAATAAATCAACTCTTTATTTGAGTGCCATGTCTAATACTGAGGAAAACTGTCATTTTTTGATCTCAGCTGTGACAGCTGAAAAAGGAGCTGTCCTTGAGGGGACTTTCTAACAGGCTT
This sequence comes from Molothrus aeneus, assembly GCF_037042795.1. NCBI lineage: Eukaryota > Metazoa > Chordata > Aves > Passeriformes > Icteridae > Molothrus > Molothrus aeneus. The sequence continues at coordinate 23,173,438 of NC_089650.1, read as the reverse complement.
CACTTGAAATGAGCCCCTTAGGCAAAGACCTGCTTAAGATACCTGGCTTAGTTTGCCAGGCACTGGCAAACAGATCTGACAGCTGACAAGTAGTAGTCTTTGGCAAGGTGGAAGAGTGGCTGCAGAGTATATCTGTTTCACTTACACTTCATGCAGGATATGGGGGAGGATTTAGAATACAAAACCTGGGGAAGATCTAAGGAGATCTGTCTTTGTCTATAGTGTTTTGTATACTAAGAGTATGGCCAGTATGTACAAGAGATTATCAAGCATCAAAAAAGGAATTTCTCCTTGAAGAATATTCAATTTGTTTGATTCTAGGGATTTCCCTGAAAGAATTGTCAAAAGTATGACTTCAAAGAGGGATTCTAATTCTTTATTTTACAATCCTTAAAATGGTTTTTTTTTTTAATTTTTTAATTTCACAGGGTTGTGTTGGTTCCCAGTTTGTGGATTTGTTCCGGTCATTGGGGATTGCTCTCATTGTTCCTAGTTTGTTTTCTGAGGCTGTGGGTGTTGAAAGCTCCATTCCTTAGTCCCTGAATTTGACAGCCTCTAGTAGACATCCACTCTGTTTCAGTCTATCTCAAAGTATTGCTTAGAAAAACAGTTGATCGATGTGTTTGCTTGCCTGTGTTCTTAGCAAAATATTGGGCAGTCGTGTAAAGGTCAAATCACTGTGGGAAGAACAGCCTGGCACAAGAAAGATTATTTCATCACTTAGTGTTTGCATTTCTGTGTCTTAGTATATGCATTGTGATGGCTGGTGTGTCCATCTGGCATACGGACGTCATGGCAAAGTGACCTCTGATGACACTTGCTGTGCTATTTAGTAGGAGACTGAAGAACTGATAAAGATGCTGCCTGGGGAAATGATCTGTATTTCTCAACTTCTTTTCCCTGTCCTAATGAATCTCAGAATCACAGAATATGCTGAGTTGGAACAGATCTGTCAGGATCATTGAGTCCAGTTCCTGGCCCTGCACAGGACACCCCAAGAATCAAACCATGTGCCTGAGTGCATTGTGCAAACAGTTCTTTAACTCAGGTAGTCTTGGTGCTGTGACCACTCCTTGGTGTTGTTTAGTGCCTAGGTAATGAAGAGTCATCTTCAAGAGAGGTAGAATCTCACTGAGACTTTGCATACCAAGTCTTCCAAGTAGTTTGTGTTTATCATAGGAAAGAAATACAGATATCTTGGAATGGTTTGGGTAGTCTGCTTTTTAATCCACTCTTCTTAGATACACAGCTGATAACTGGTTTTGATGATGAATGCAAACTCATAATGGTCCAAAAGACAGCTATTAAAAAAAACATAATATTATAACTATCCTATGTAGGTAGGAAGGAAAAGTATATATGAACTGTCAGCAACCATGCCCCTTTTTATGAGTGGAAGTTGTGCATGTACATCTTGGCTTTATACTGGCAACACATACATTCTGCTTCCATTTGAATAAGTTAGTCTAAAACCTGCTTGAGCCGGTAGCCTTTGGGTTGTTTCACTATTTTCAGTAAGCATTTCTGCCTCCTAGATAGGGACTCATTTTCTTTCTTTTATTATTTGCAGTTACTGTCTCATCAAGACCAGAATGTGCAGAGAATAGCTCTTGACTGTATAATGACATACAAGCATCCTCATCTACTGCCATACAGGTAAAAGCTTTTATATTATTTTAGCACTGGTGAATTAGCCTGCTAACATATCAGAAGCCTGCTTTGGGGTCAGTTTTATTTGGGGTCCTGTATTTGTTGAAGACATATATGTAAAGTTTAATTTTAGTCAGCTGTATGTTTTGTATCTAAGAGAGGAAATCAGATCTTGAGGTTGATCAGTGTCTCTTTTTTGTTTAGAGAAAATAGCAACACTTCCATTCTGGGCCAGAATAGTGTCAGTGGTGTTAGTAGTTCCATCATTTTCAAAGATGTCTTTTGTACTGATGATTTATAACCACCCAAAGAAAGTGACAGCATAAAACTGTAGTTTATAGTTAAATAATTTCCTTGGAATACATCCAGGACTTACCTGTCCACATCATTAGCTTGAACTTATTGCTTGTAAAATATGTTTTTTAAATAAAAGAGTGAAAAAATAGTACTTTAATATTTTGTATACAGCAAGGATAGGTAGGTAATTAGATGTAGATGCATCTGTGTGTCTATCTGTCTATGTTTATAACCCTACCTGCCCTCAAATAATGTTTATTACTCTCAGGGAGAACTTGCAAAGGCTACTGGAGGACAAGAGCTTTAAAGAAGAGATAGTCCATTTCAGTATTTCTGAGGAGACCACAGTAGTAAAAACAGAGCATCGACCAGATCTCATCCCTGTTCTTATGAGGTGTGTTCTGAAGTGTGAGTTCAAAAGCTTCATGGCGAAGTACCATGAGCAGAGAGATGTAATGCTGCTTCTCATTTTGAATAGTTGGGATAAACCCATTCTTAATGGTATAGTTTAATGACTTAGTTTGTGATATTCTGTATGGTTTTCTTATTAACACATTTATATAATGTGTTATGCAAATGGTGTTTTCTTTAAAAACAGCATTTTGGTACATACTGTTTCTACTAAGGATTACAGAGGACTGTGAGGACATTTCAGTTCATTGAGTGTTGCCAGCTATTTGCAGCGATGTGAATTGTCCTGCAAAGTAACCAGTTTTGTACCTGAAGTTTCCAGCAGAGCTTCCATTGTAGAAGCAGAAGCTGATCTTTCACTAAGATGTTTTTGGGTAATATGTAATAGTTCAGTGGAGAACCTGAAGGGAGAACTTTCATTAGAGAATATTTTTAAACCGAGTTTCTCCTGCAGAATAAGAGGCTGGAAAACAGATAGCTTGCTGAAAGCTAATGCAACCTCTTTTTGGTTTTGGAAGGATTCTCTATGGCAGAATGAGAAACAAAACAGGGAGCAAAACACAGGGCAAGTCTTCAGCAAGCACTCGCATGTCGATCGTTCTGCGATTTCTGGCCGGCTCGCTGCCAGAAGAGATCCGGATGTTCTTGGATCTACTCTTTGAAGCTGTGAAGCAATTCAGTAATGGTAGGTAGGCCATAGAAGCTGGGGGTGTGGTATTTCCTGACTGTAGAGATGTGGGAGGATAAATAGGCTTAGTACTGTTACGTGCTTCAGTTTGTCTCTTAACCAAGCCTTGAAGGGATGAAAGTAAACCCTTGGTAAGGACTGGGTTTCCCCTAAATTTCTCCTTACAAAGCATGATTGCTCTGTTTTACATGTCCAAGGTCAGAAAAACTGAACAACTTGCCACAGCTGTGCAAAAAAGTTGTAGCAGGCCAGGAGTGGGTAGTGGCTGGCATCATAGACTAGCCTGAGTATCATGGCAGTAAAAAGCTTGTAAAGTGCTCTTATTCTGTAGCAGTGGGAGACATCTAAATATCAGAGAGATGGAGACACAGAGCTGTTCTTATTTAAAAATCTGACTGTGAGGATCTGTAATTTAGCGCCAAATTCCACTATTTTTCACTGAAATTATTCTTGGTGGTGGGTGTCTCCATGGTGCTTCCCTAGATAATTTGCTGTTCCTTTGCCTATCACAGGGCCTTGCCAGACTGCAGTCCTTCAAAGTATGTCAGAGCTGGATTTAGCTAAAGTCCTGCCTCTTGGGCGTCAGCATAGCCTCTTCAATGGTCTTGAGGTTGTGTTGAAAAACATGGGACATTTGATCCAGCAATACCTGCCTGAAATTCTACAGATTCTGCTCTGCATGACTGCAGTGGTATCCTGCATCCTTCAGCAAAGAGAGAAGGTACAGTATATGCAAACAATATACAAACATGTAAATTAAGTTTCTTTCTCTCCTCCTCCTCTGAGCTTACACATATAGACAGAGCTTTACTGATTCAGATAAAGATAAGATGAATGCCATGGTGGAGTGAAGCTTAGCAATTAGAAGTCTGTCAAAATAGAGGCAAGTGGTGTTTGTCTGAAAGTGCTACAGGGCTCAAGCTGTGCAGGCGAAGTTAATGTACTTAGAAAACTGATTTGAACTGTGTTTTTGTTTGAGCTACTGAAGAAAGAGTTGGAGGTGATCTCTGTGCATTGTTCCTATCTGTTTTGTGGAGAGATGGGCATGAGAGATAAATGTTCTGTTGTAAACATGTAACAAGATGGAAGTTGAAATTTGCCGTAAAGATGGAGTTTCTTGGCTGCAAGGATAAAACATTTGAGCAGGGGAAGGAGGGGTTTAAAGTTCCTTCCCTGAAGACATGAGAGCAAAGCTTGTCCATGAGGTGTTTTGTTGCAGTGCTAGACCTCAGGGGAGCTCAGCATTGTGGATGATCACAGTGATTATCTGCCCTTTGTATCTCCTGTCATGGGACACGGGACATGACTACCAGCCGTGCTTTCAGCACACTAGAAGCATCTTCAGCTCTGTATCAGGAGTCATACTAATCCAGTGTTATTATTTGGGTCCTAGCCAGGTATCTGCAGAGCAGTGGAAATGTTTTTTCCCTTGCTGAGCAGTGGCTGTACAAGCAGAAGGGGTCAGGTGAGGAAAACATCCTGTTAAAGATTGGTTGTACCTGAAGGTAGGGCGTGTTGGTTTATTGCTGCCCTGTATGCAGGGGGCAGCACAGACATCCCTCAGCTCTAGTCCCGCTACTTGAGGTCTGTTGGCAGCTGCTCAGAAACTGTAACACTGAGCCAGACTTTTCTGTCTTCCTGGTGCAGAGCCTGCTCATGTATTAGGTAGGAAACAACCAAACTGCACAGTCATCATCACTGTGGTGTTGCAAGGTATTAGGAGATGATGGCCTGAGCAAGTGGGAATGAATGTTTCGTCACCATGAGCGTGTTCTTGCCAAGACCCAGCTGTGAGCATTTGAGGTTAGAACTTGCTTTGAAAAAAAATCTATCCAACAAAGCAAGTCCTTGCAATAGGCAGTATCCAGGGTCTCATAGTTGCCTGCAGGCTGGACAGAACCTGGTAACTGTCTTAATTTACGAAGAAGATGAGCAAATTTGAAGATTTCAGCATCCCACAGTCTGACTTCAGCAGTGCATTGCATATGCCTGCATGTTTTCAATGAGGACAGGAGACAGGAGTTCTTAAAACTGCTTCATTAACTGCTAGGAAAGCCACATTTTGCCAGAGTTGCTGCAGTAATTCTGTCATGGTTGTGTAATATCAGGATTGACAGTCTGTTGTTTGTCTGAACTTAATTTAGCACTTCATTAGCCCAGGGGCTGTTAAAAGATCAAGGAAGAGTGTGAGAAATCTGTTTATCTTGACTAATAATTAGAAGACATTCTTGGAGTTTGAGAGTAATTTATTGCAGACTGATACTGCCTGGAGAGTTAAACATCAACTTTGACCACTTTAAGACAAGTTATTAATTTACCATTTGTGGATGCTGTAGGACAGAGAGAGAGAAATGCTTACCATTTCTCTCTGTCTGTCCCATGGCATCCACAACCATTTCCTACTGATTGTGTTCACTATTGAGTTTCTTTGTCCTCTCAAAGGCTTGATCTCAGAGAACTCATGGTGATTGGATAGTGGGAAACCCAAAATGACTTCACTTGGAGGTTGCCATTAGCAATAGTATGGTTTGTGCTTTCTTTGGGCTTTCAAACAGTTCATTTGCCACCTGGAAGCTGATTGCACTCCATTGTGCACATTCAGCATAGCTTGGGACGTCCTGTTGCAAGAGCTTGATCAGTTCCTTTTCCACCATCTCCTCTTTGTCTTTTTTACTTGTGATTTTATATTCTTGGATCCACTTGTGGATCATGATATGGGGACCCAAAAGAGCTCCAATATCAGACAGTGGCTTTCATCTGCTCTCATGTGGCTTTGTTGTTTCTGAGGCTGAAGTTCATTACCTCTGCACTGTGGAGCTACTTCTTGTGCTCATGCTGTGAGCTGCATTGCACAGTATGGAAATAATTTAGGTTACTCAGGTCAAGACTTCTCTCAGGGAGGAGAGTCAGAATGCAGCTCTGTGTGAATTCCCTTACTGAAATGTTTTCCCAAAGAAAGGCTATGGAACATAGCCACTAAATGGGTACAGGAAGCACCTTCCGGTAACCAAATGCTATAGCCCCCACCCTACTCCACTGGAAGACATAATTCACATTCTTTCCTTCTCTGTTCCTCCCCCCTTCTCTTCATCTGTTGATTTCTTCCCAGAAGATCTCAGTGTACAAAGTACAACTTCACTTTGAAGAGGTGATTTCGGTCCTTTCAAGTGTAAAACAGAATTGTTTAAGTGTCAGAGTTGGAAATCTAATTAATTGCAGTGCAGCTTTCTGCATTGCATCCAAAAGGGGCAGATGCTACGGGGTTAAACCTATCAGCATGGATTTTTTATGACCTGAAGGAGTCCTCTGTAACTGCCTCAATGCAGGAACAGGCAGGCCCCTTCTAGAAACATTTAGGTCAGCTCTGAGGTGTACATTGCTACTGTGAACAAGTTACAAGAGAAAACAGAAGTTTCTGCAAAGAATGTGTCTGGATGTGGTCAGTCAATTGCTGGATTTAATTTCAGAGCAAGTAGTTGGTAGTTGTTCTGCCAAGGTCTTACTGGGTTGGGTTTTTTGTTGGTTTTCATTACAGGTCCAACCTAGGTTGATTAATCCACTGAAGAATTTGAGACGCCTTGGTCTCAAGCTTGTGGCAGAGTTTTTTTCTGATTATGAGACCTACAGCTTTAGTGTGGAAGAGATCGATGCAGTTTTCCATGCTGTGGTATGGCCTCAGGTAAGTATTTCTTGTTTTTCCAAATAACTTGTTTGAAACATGCACCATGCAGAAAACTCCAGCTGTACTGCAGTCCATCATGTCAGCTCTGTCCATCGCTAGATTGGATGTGGCCTTGGACAGATTGTGGCATCTCAGTGTGTCTGTGCAAGGCCAGTTTCTTGGCTCTTCTCTGATTAGTCCTGGAATAATCAAGTCACAGATTAAAGTACAAATTAATTCATCTGAATAAAATGGATGCTATTTCCTTGTTCTTTAACCACAGAAACAGAGTTCTTCCCTAGCTGCTTCAAGGAAGCTAAATAATACGAGTCTTTTCTAGGTGTACTTTGCTACTTTTCTGTGTGACAGCTGTTGGGTAGGGGACTGCAGAAGCAAATGCTGCTGCAGGAAAGGAAGGACCCAGGAGGGTCTGTCAGTGGGCTAAGTGGTCTTGAGCCTGCGAAGAGTTCCATGTGAGTGCAGTGACAAAGCACAGGCATGTGGCTTTTATCAGAGAAATTCAGACCACCTCTGAGCTTGGAAAATGCACTGCTGTGAGATGGAGAGAGAACACAGGATTTAAAATTAAATTATATTGTCTTTGTCAGTGCAGTGTCTCTGAGGTTGTCAGGAAGTGCCTGTACCAGCTGCTGGGTTGTCTCTGCTCTAAAAGCAAGCTGTGTCCATGAAAAGGTTAACTGAGTTAGAGGGGCTGACTGCAAGCATGCTCTTCAGTAGAGGCTTTTAAGGTATCCAAATGCCCAACTTCCCTGCAGCAGAAAAGCCTGTTAAAGAGCACTGGTCTAGTCTGTGAAACCACAGAGCTGCTTCTCTAGACATTGTGTTTGTTTACTCCTACACTGTTTCTCTGCTCTACCAGTAATAATATGTGATGTATAGTATGGTTGTGTGGACAAACAGTAGATGAAAAGTACCAGGCAGTGCATATAGCTCTGTTTTGCACTGGGCTGGGCAACAGGGAAGTGCATGTTCCTGGTTTGTCCGTGGAGTCTTCTTACAGCTGAGGTGCTCCGTGGGAAAAGCAGTGGACATTTATTGCAGTTCCAGAGCAGTTCAGGCTATTGCAGTTCCAGGCAGTCAGCAAAGCACTTAAAGCTTTCACAGAGCACAGTGTTTGCAAATTCTGAGTAACTCTGAACAAGATGTACTTTTGTTACTAAATAGTTAGAATGCCTCTTGTCCTTACATATGTCAGGAAGATAGATGGTTTTGAAGCTTGGATGGTAGTATGATCCAGAAGCTCCCTCTGGAGTATTTTCTGGTGAACTTCATGAAGATTTGGTTTTGGCAAAAGAATCGTTTTGACTTGTGTGCTTTCCTTTTTTAAAACTACAGAACTGAGGTGTGTAAAACTGATGGAGAGGGCAAATTGGTTTAAGCCTGTTGAACCTGCAATTGGAGTTTGCTGTTGTTCATAGCCCAGGATTTTGCTGCAGAGACTTGTTAGCAGCAACACAACCCCAACACAGTTGGGGTTGTTTTGGACACAGAACCCTGTTAGGAGATCCCATTCATGGGAAGCAATATGATGTTCCAGCCTCTCCAGTGTGGAGATACAGACCAGGTGCTGCAGTCAGGGCATAGGAGGTGGGAGAGGAGTGAGTTTTGGGTGCTGTGCTTGAGATTTCCTAGGTATGTCTGGGAGAGTTTGATAAGTCTCTGTGGCAAATGTGAGGTGTTGTGGGAATCTAGTTTCAAGGGAAGGCAAAAATGGTAGCTGGAATATTGTATAAACAGGAGTGAAATTATCTAAGAGTCATTTGACAAATATTGAAGAAGTTGGAAAATTACCTTATAAAAGGTTGAAATTACTTTATAAAAAAGGTAAACTGTAGAATGTGAGGTCTTTGTTAGAGAGGACGTTTTCAAGTGGCTTTACTTACTTATGTTGCATTGGTATCTGATTTTTCTCTCCTTTAGGTCTGCAGATTGGCTTCAGAGAGTCAGTATTCTCCAACTTTTCTGCTCAAACTCATTCACACCTGGAGTAAGAACCCCAGGTAAGTGTTCTTTGGCAAAGAAGCCTAAGTACTTTGGAATACAGAAAACACAAAGAAGAAGGAGCACACTAACAGGCTGTGAATAATTGTGTCCAAACCCATATTTTCTTTTTCCATTAGGCTCTTATTCTTTTGATAGCAGTCAAAGCAGCTGGAAAGCTTTCCAATTTATGCAAGAACTCACTTTTATAATAGGCTACTTTTTCCGTGTATTAATAACTAAGCAAATATGCAGCCCAAACTCAACTCACAGGTGAGGAGGAGGTCTGATTTCTTAGGGATATGTTTGTCTTGACCAATGACTTCTTAGTCTTGTGAGATGGGAAGTCAGTTTTACAATATATAATTTCGTTCATATTTTTAGAGTCTCTATTTCTTTCTATTTTATGAAGGAGTATGGGCAAGTTCAGCACAGAATCTGTGACTGAGAATCTGTTACTGAAAGTTGTAAAAGAGCTTTTTTTGATTGTGAGAAGTTCCAACTCAACTGTCTTGAGTGATTTTTGCCTCTTCCTCAGACTCACTGTTTTTCCTTTGCTAAAGTACCAGGTGTTTCTTTTGAGACACTTCATTGGTAGGCATGAAGACCTTATGCACAAACTTCTGTTAAAAATTATGTTGCATCACTAGGTTAGGAGCAGACTAAGAGGAGACTCAGGCTGTGGAGAAAGGGTTAGAAAAGAGACTTGATAACCTCTCAACCTCCATTCATTGTATTTTTGATGATGCTCTTCTGGTTTTTGTGCACTTTTTTCTTGGTTGAAGTGGAAGACAGTCATTATTTTTTGTGTGACTTCTCACACAGAAGAATTGTAAGCTGAAAATTCTGAACCTAATTTTCAGTGAACCTTTTTATAATCTTTCTCTCAGGTATTTCCCTTTGCTGGCCAAGCAGCAGCCAGATCATCCAGAGAGTGATATACTGACAAATGTTTTTGCTGTGCTGTCAGCCAAGAATCTGTCTGAGGCCACATCCAGCCTTGTGATGGACATTGCCGATAGCCTTCTCAACAGCCCAGATTTTGAGCCCACGGAGCAGGTTTCCAGTTTGAGCGTGACTGACTGTGTTGTCATGGCCACTGGAGACATGACAGAAGGTATGCCTGCCTGAGAGTTCTCAGAGACCTGTTGGGTGCTTTAGATGGAGGTGTTAGATTATGGTGAGGCTGTCTAAGGGGAAGAGGACCTCCTGGCAGAGATGGAAACATCAAGGTACAAACTTGTCTTGTGCTCAAGAACTGTAAAGTCCTGCTTGCTTGATGACTGATGAAGTCCACGTTTGAGTGTCAGGATCCTGAGCACAGAGAGATTCCTTATGAAGGAATGTTGACCTGTTCTGTCTGTGAAGCTTTGACTGATACAAGTTCAAGAACTGCATTGCTGACTTGGCTCTGTGCCTAACACCAGGTTTTATATAAAGGCCCCATTCCTGTATGCACATGATCCTGTATCACTTTTATGTTTAGTCTGTGCTCCCTGACTGGAAAGATCTGGCGTCTTTGAGAGTTAGTAGACAGAACAGTAGTGTGCTGTGTTTGATGCTGTGGAGACAGCATCACTGTGCTGCTTTCACCTGCAACACTCAAAGCTACTGGAAAGGAGCATGTGCCCTTGTTATGGCAGCTTTCATTTTACACAAGAGGTCAGTGGTGGAATAAAGAAAACCACATCTACAAATGTTCCAGTCATTTTAGATGTTGATACTGTTGAGGAATGTCCTTGGTACTTTCTAATAAGCCTACGCTTACAAGGGCTGTTACTGAAATCTGTGAGGAGAGTGGTTTGTGCTTTCTTTGATCCCATCTCAGACATGTTAGACCTGGTCTCAGCAAGTGCTGGTGCTTCTTCCCAGCCGCCAGCTGCCCTGCATGTTCATAGCTCCCATTTACTAATGAAACCTCCCTTATCCTAATTTCCCCTTTGTATAGTGTTGGATCTCCCTTCTGTTTCTTGCAGCAGAGTTTCTTGGGTGTTGCTAACTGTTGTATCTCTTACAGAACCCCTCAGCCTAGGTTGCCAGTTGGTCCTGCCTCATGTTCCTACCATACTTCAGTACTTCAGCAAAACAATGTTAAATGTGGAGAAGGTGAAAAAGAAGAAGTACAGAGCTCAAGTCAGCAAAGAGCTGAGTATACTTTCCAAGTAAGTGATTCTTAGAGCCTGAAATAGTTAAAAAGCTGGAAGGAGGGAGGAAGAAAGAGGCTTATTGTAATAGTTTCCAAATTAAAAAACACTGTGTCTCAACTTTTTAAAATCTGTTGTAAATACCTGGATCTGTCATTGACCTTGTTATTTGCTGGTTATTGAGGTGATAAGTTTTCAGAAGTTGATTCTAGCTGGTTTTGTTGCTGGTACTCAAACCTAATATCTCTTGAGGTTAGAAAAAGGTGCAGAAATGCCTGCAGTCATGTGGAGCTGAATGCTTAGGCTGGGACTGTGAATTTGGTAGGCACGCTCTGTTAGCCTGGATAGGCTGACAAAGCCTTGTGAAATGACACTAGTGCTGACAGACTTCTTTGCTCTGTACTGGTGATTGAAATGATATAAAAGAGTAAATTACCTTGTCCAATTTTGCAGGATCAGCAAATTCATACAAGAAAAGAGCCAGAATTCAGTGCTTGTGAGCCTTCTCATTCCTTTCCTTTATCAGACTAACATGGAGCAGGTAGGTAAAAATTATTTCCCCGCCCCTACTTAACATATGATTTTATTTTAATCAAGTATATTTGTTTGTTTAAAAGTCATATACATGCCATTTCTCATTATCAGCCTGCAATCAAGTCTTCACATGTTTGTAGTCTGTTCAGAACGCAGTGCCAATGTGTGTAGATGTGCACTACTCACCCAGAGGTGCCAGTGTCCAGACTGATTCTGTTCCCCCTTGTCATGGGGAAGGTCTGCTGAAGTTATTTTACTTTCAGTCTTTACTTTCTTTCTCAATGTAGTCAATCCACCAAATTGCTTGCAGTGTTTGAAATAATTGCTCTTCTTCAGTGTGTATTTTATGCACCCCAAAGCCACAGGGTCTGGATTGCAATGTTCATATGTGGTTGAGTATGTGGTGTGTGTGATGTACTGGAGAGTGCTGCATTAGTCTGCTGCTTTATGAAAGGCAAAGGCAAACTGTATACAGTAATATTTTGGGGTTTAAATCTGTGAAATATTAGGCCACCACATGTGATTGCTGTTGAGGGAGTTCGTACAAGACTTTACTGCGCAGTGGCCGGGCCCCCTCACTGGAGATACTCAAGAAGTGTCTGGATGCAATCCTGTGCCAAGTGCTCTGGGATGACCTTCCTTGAGCAGGGAGGCTGGACTAAATTCACCCCTATGGTCCTTTCCAAGCTGACCTATTGTGTGAAGTATATTGTGCTGTTAATGTTCACCTCTGGTGAACAAGAAAAATTGCTTTTTAAAGCTCTATTAGTTCTCCTGACCTTCGAGTCATGAGGAAAGACACATAAAAGAAGTCTTTATCGTGCTGACAGTCATCTCTTAACACTGTATTGTTTCTAATTGAGAGGCTGCAAGTACTTCTGAGAGATTTGATGATTGCATTGTGTCCTTCTAATTCTTTGTTCTCGTTCAGTATCTCTGATCTGAATGAAGTACAGCAATGTGCACTTCGTGTCTTGAAATATGTCCCAAGGAAATGAAATAATCTTGTGAGGTCTCAGTACTTATTGAGAGTCATGTGTCTCTTTCAGGGTACACAAATTGACATTCTGGAGACGGTGCAGAACTTGCTGAGGCATTGCTCAAACCCTACAAGCTTTCTCAAACCACTGGCAAAGCTTTTTTCTGTCATCCAGAACAAACTGTCTCGAAATAAGTTGTGCTTGGTATTTCAGGTATTGCATTTCTACATCTTTCTATGCCTTTTTAAAATTTGTTCTAAGAGATCAAGAACAAAATAATAGGAGTATTTATTTTTGTGCATGACTTTAAAAACCTTTCTACTCTACTTCTTGTGTGAAGTGAAAATAACAGAATTCTATGTGATAGAAATTAATGAGCTGCACAAAGATTTTTAAAAGTTTTGGCTTGCAGCCTGGTTGATGTGAGCCAGGGGTCTTTAGTGTAAGAGAAGCCTAGCAAAGCACTTAAACTGCAACAAATCCTGCATGTTGATGAAATAAGAATGCATTTCAGTATCCTGAAGACAATTTTTATTTGTATTCTTCTCTCACAGTTTATAGTAGGATGTTCTGTATTACTTTGAAGTGACTTACATAAATTCTTAGCAGTAGAACACGAAACGTACAGTGTAGATATTTGGAAACTTAGGACTTAAAACACATATCCTCCAACTTACATGAGAAAGTCTCTTACAGGTTCTAACAGGAGAAAGGCTAATGCTGCTGCTTTATTTATTTTTTGTCTCAAGTGGTAAAGTCTTGAGTTATCCAAATTTTTAACAACTATAAAAGTTAACTGAATTTTTATGTTTTTTAGACATTATCTGACTTGGATGCTAAGTTGAAGTATATTACTGATGTTGTTAAGGTATGCACAGTTTCTCTCTCTGCTCCCTTTTTCCCCCCAATGATATGATCACATTTCTATCATTTTTCATTAATGACTTGTTGCTCTGTCTTAGCTGAATGCCTTTGATCAGCGACATCTGGATGATATCGACTTCGATGTGCGTCTGTCAGCATTTCAGTCAATCACAGCCCACATCAAGGAAATGCAGACAGTGGATATTGACTTCCTCATCCCTGTTATGCACAACTGCTTCTACACCATCCAGGTTGGCTGAATGTTCCTTCCCTTGCTATATGCACCATGTGTCCCTGATGAATCTAACTTTCAACTTACTTCCATTGCTGTTTTTTGGCACCACATAACATTCAGAAAGTATCTTTAGGTATTCTTACAAACATGTTTTTGAAGTTTTGTCTGTTTACCTTTTCATCTGTGTGTCCCAAAAGGCAAATACAGTGCAGCACAACTTTCTGTTAGTGAGCCCCGCAAATGTTTGGTCATTTGTACTGGATAAAAGGCACATTACAGGCTTGAACGGCTGATTTTCTGTTTGTTGCAGCATGTTCTGGTTGTGTGGGTCTGCTGGTAAATCTAAAAGGTTTTTTCCTGATGGGTAGTTTGGGCATTAATTTGGGACTAGAACTTCTATAGGAAAGCTCTCAAGAATTTCTGAGTCTCTACAGGACTCGCTATGTTGTGTCCAGTGGTTCTGTCCCAGCTTTTGGGTAGAGAAAGGTGTCACAGCCAGACTCATGTGGTGCCATTTCTTCATCCACTCAGCTTGGGGATATGGCTCTCAGTGACAACGCAAGCCTTTGCTTGACCAGTCTCATCCACCGACTGGCAGAGATCAGCCACACAGAAGATGAGTACAAGGAGCTAATCCAGCACACTCTCCTGGAGTCTGTGAGAAGGGGTCTGAAGAGTAAGACTGAGGTAAGGCAGTGGTATCTGATCACACATTTCCAGCTGTCTTCATGAGATGTTTTTGGGTGAGTTCTCAAAGTCCTCTACTGGGATAAGAAGTGCGGGTACCCACTGTAAACTTACCCTTAATTTGAAACCTTATAAAATTCTAAAAGATTATAGAAATTAACTGTGTTTCTCTGCTGTTGTTCAGCTTTTCTTAGTTGAAACTCGTTTTTTGGAAGGGAGGCTTTAATTTATATGCAGGCCATAATGGGTGCATTTGTTGTTACCAAGAATTAGGACGTTTGACTGAAACACTTGTTAATGACAGCACTGCTGTTCTCAGGAGTGTGTAGCAGCCTCTCCAAGGGATACTTACCATTCACTGCTTGCTATTTTTAGAGCATCCAGCAGGACTACACATCACTGCTTTCCTGCCTCATTCAGACATTCCCAACAAATCCCGAATTCCAGGATTTGGTCCAGCTGACCAACCGCCATGATCCTGACATGGACTTCTTTGAGAACATGAAACACATGCAGGTAAAAGACAGCAGGCATTTCTTAGTGCCTCTCTTCCCCTGCCAAGCAAAAGCGTCTTACTGTGAGGGGATGTTTTGAAAAGCATCTGTGTGTTGTCTGCAGAGAAATTGGACCTGTGTTCAAAAAAGAGGGATGTAGAAATGATAAAGAGTGATTGAGAATCAAAGTCACATTTCTATCTAGAAATGTATTTGGTTTATGGTATGGAATGGGTCTCTTTCTGGATGCTCCCTGCTGCTCTCAGTCTGGAGTCTCTGCAGCCCCTTCCCATTCACAAACCTTAGCGATATAAATGTTACACAAAGCCTGGTTTTTCTTGCAATATGAAAATACATTTCTTCTGCTTTCAGAGGTGCAATCTGAGAGAGTCTTTGCTGTATCTGTAGTTATATGCGAAGTTGTAAGTTCTTAACTTGTAATTTTCTCTGGTCTTTGCATTTCATTGCAGCAGCTGCTGTTTGCAGTTGCCTCCCTTGTCTAACACCTCAAGATGGCACAGTCTTATGATTGTGAATCCACAATGCCATTGACTTGGAATATCTATTGAGGTAGATGAAAAAGTGAAAAGCCCAGAGATTTAAGGAAAAAGGCATGCCTTAGAAATGACTAATATGTTTATGCCATTACCTAAAACTGAGACATTTTCAGAACTAGGAGATGTAGGTACTCTCTCGTGCTAGCTGTGACTCAAGCACCACCTCATTCACTCTCTCCCATGTGACATGTCTCAGATCCACAGGAGAGCACGAGCTCTGAGGAAACTGGCAAAGCAGCTCACTGAAGAAAAGCTTGTGCTGTCTTCTAAATCCCTGCAGAATTACATCATGCCTTATGCTACAACTGCAATTTTCAGTGAAAAAATGCTTAAGGTAGGCTCTTTCAATTGAATGCATCTACTTGAATATTTTCCCCCTTCTTTATATATATACCATTTCCCTTAAAAACCTAACCCCCTTAGACAGCTGATATGTTTGTGAAATGAATGTCTCCATTGTAGATAAAAGTGCTGTGCTGGTATTGGTGACAGAAAGAGGGTTTGGAAAGTGCAGAAGCAGTCTGGGCCCAGTCCTGTATCTGCTAAACTTGTCCTGCTTTTCAAAGGTTGATCTCTTAACTGTTTGGGTTAGGGTTTTTTGTTTTGTTTTAGTTTTTACTTCAGGTTTTATTTTTCTTTATTTTTTGTAATCAGCTTCTTATTTTCTTCCCTCTGCCTCCAAACTTCTGCCTTCCTGTTTAGTTGCAATATTCTTTGACAGTAGACTGTGGGAATTTAGTCTGCATCTAGTAACAGAGGTGGGAATAAATACAGTTTTCTCTGGATTTAGAGGGAAACTGCAGGAATTGGCTGAAAACATCTGAAATCAATAACAGCTTTGTAATTAAAATTTGAAGGCTGATGGTTTTTTAGTCACTTTCACTTTCAGTGAAATTACTTGTAATGTCAGTGTGGACAGACTTTCCACCTGTGGCTCTTAAAAGCCAGGTTTCACACTTCTGTAGTTCCCTGCACACTACCAGGAGAACAGCAGAACTGCTTCCATCAAGCAAAGTAAATGTCTAATTTGCTTACTGTCAGAAATATTATTCTGAAGCTGAAACAATTAGAGCTCAGGCACAGGACCCAGCCCCTGCAGCAGTGCAGTCTGTGCCCCTCAGTAGAGTGACTCTTTGACCAGAGGACAGTAAAATGTGTTGATTGAAACTTTGGTGAAGAAATAGACACATTTTATTTCACATCTGAAATGGGTTTATAGTTGACCAGCAATGTGCCATGTGTTTGTGATTGGATGCCTTGACACTGGTTCTTGTTCTTAGTTCTTAGCACAAGTGAGCCCATAGGTTTAAGTATGTGAGGAAAAGTTAAATGTGCAGAATAATTTGGAGGAAGTGGGTCTGGAGATCTGCTTGATGGACTGTGATTTTTTATTTTTTTTCCCTAACTTGATGCTTGAGGAGGAGATCTAAAAATACTGAATCCCAAGCATGCCCACTAGACAAACATTACTTCTGTCTCTTGTTGCTTCAGGTGCTTTAGGTGCACAATCATTGTGAATGCTAACAGCAGCTGAATTTCTCTCTTTTGAGCAGCATGAAAACATGGTAACAGCCTCAGTTGAAGTTGTTGGAGCTGTCTGCCGACATCTTTCGTGGTCAGCCTATTTGTACCACTTAAAGCATTTCATCCATGTCTTGCAAACAGGACAGATCGGTACGAAGCTGGGAGTCAGGTGGGTACCACAAGCAGTGCTGCTCTGGGTGACTGCTTAGGCACAATTCAGTGGTTTTAGGAGAATCTCATGGACTTCTGCCTCTTCTCTGAGGTGAGAGATTGCTGTCTTTGAGGTGGACTTAGGCAAGTGAAGGTAGGCATGGCTTGCTGCCTGGCGCTATGAAGTTTTAACAGGTTGTTACTTAGTTACACCATGTCTCACTGAGTGCATGGCAGCAGTTCTGTCAGGCTGTCCCTGCTCCTGGGACACCTCCATTGCTCCAGTACCACTCTCTGTGAGGTTTCACATTGACCTGGGTCACAGAATATGTGTAGCTGAGAAGGAACCAGTTTTTATTTTCTGGAGTTTTTCAGGATAAACGTCGTTATGGTGAAATGTCACTAAATCTGATGTTTTCCAAAAAGCACTTGTAAGATTTTTCTGTTGTATATGCATCCTCTTCTTTTTGTGCAGAGGGCTGATCTT
The DNA here is from genome assembly GCF_037042795.1 of Molothrus aeneus. Classification (NCBI taxonomy): domain Eukaryota; kingdom Metazoa; phylum Chordata; class Aves; order Passeriformes; family Icteridae; genus Molothrus; species Molothrus aeneus. Next base: position 23,156,074 of record NC_089650.1, on the reverse strand, counting down.
TCTTCATGTTTTCCTTCTGCAGCTTGTTAGAGACAGTGCTGGAAGCCTTTCACTTTGACCATAAAACACTTGAAAAGCAGCTTGTGACCATTGACAACCAAGGTGAGCCTTTTGTGTCTGCTTGTTAAAACACTCCTCAGACTACTCAAATGCAGCTGATCAAAGTTTTGTGGTTTACTCTTGACATCAGTTACTCGTGTCTTTTTAAAATGGGCATCCTGGAAGCTAGTGTTGACTTGTCTCCTCAAGAGCAGTGCAGATTTTCCTCCTGTGTGTTGACAAAGTCAGGAGAGGTGTAGGGAATCATGTCAACATTACCACTCCATCCCAGGCTTCTGTAAGCCAAAACAGCCCAGAACCTGTGTGGTTCTCATGGTTATCTGCAGCCAAGATGTCCTCACCTTGCTTCCCTTGCCATTGCATGGGACAAAGTTGTATCTTCAGCTTCTTCACTATTGTGGTTACCTGTGTTGGGACCTGTGGGTGAAGGAGGAAGATGTCTCACAGCTGTGCTTGTCAGTACCTCTTGCCTTGTGAAATCCTCAGTTTTAAGTGAATAGCAGCTCTCTACAGTTGAACCACATTGACCTTTGCTCAGCTGAGGGGTTCAGACACAGAGTAATGTAATCTTTGCTTTAAACCTGGCCCTGAGGGGTGCTTATCAGAAACCAGCAAGCCAAAGCTTCTTTTCCACGCAGAAGAAGCCTGGTGCTTATTGGTGGTTTGCTGTCACTGGTGGTAGCTAGGAGCTTTATGTAGAGCCAAACTGTCACAGGAGTCTCAATTAAGGGCTCAAGTTTTATTTTCTTTTGTATTTACCTGTACTTTTGGCAATTACCTGGTAGAAGCTGCTGCCATGGACCTCGAGCCAGTGGTGGAGGCTGAAGAAGCCATGGAGCTGGAGCAGAGTGAAGTGGAAGAGGAGGAGGTTGAAGAAAAGAATGGGAAGAATCTCTCTGAGAAGCCAGTAGAACCTGAGCAAGCAGCTGAGACATCTGAAAATGCTGAACAAGTGCCCAAACCTGTTTCGTTCTTACCCCGAAATAAAGAAGAGCTTCAGTGTCTGATCAAACACATTCAGGAAACAGTTACAGTGAACATCTTGCCTAAATTGCACAGGTGTATTGTTGCAAAGGTGAGGAGTTAATGTTTAAAAGGTCTTTTGTAGGCTGCTACTTTAAGGATTGGGATACAACTTCAGAGCCAGTGAAAAAGCAACACATTAAAAAAAAAAAAGACACAACTGGAGAGAGACCATCTGAAAGCACAAAAAAGGCTTCATGCCCTTTGCTGAGTCTGGAGTTTACTGACAGACCCTCTGGTCATGTGAATATGGTGTCCTAACTTCCCTGCTGAGAACTGTCTCAAACTACACAAGTGAAATGATTCATTTTGTCCAGCCTGTTGAAGAGTTCTCAGCCACTTGCTTGCACCAGCCTAGTTTCTGTATTGAAAACACAGGGATTTATCTCACCTGTCCTTTAGCTGTCTGGGTTTTTCCTGCAGTCATCAGAGGGTAGCAGCCTGTCATACTGGCCTCTTATAGGGTTTGTTGAGAAAAAGCAGAGTTTGTTACTGTATATTAAAAGTGCATTATGTCTTGCTCTCTTAAAAAGGTTAAAAGAGATGAGGAGCACAAGCTTGTGAAATCCAATGTTGTGAATGATGATGAGGTAGTTCGTGTTCCATTAGCTTTTGCAATGGTCAGAATGATGCAGTGTCTTCCCCAGGAAGTGATGGAAGCCAACCTACCAAGGTAAATCCCAGTGGGGCTCCTTACATCCCAGTGGGGCTGTTCATTGTTCAGGGAAGGAGTGCAGGCACCTTTCTTGAGCTGTGGTTACGTACATGGCTAAAGAGGGACATCCTAACAGACCTTAAATACTTCTTTTGGAAATTCCTGTTCCTAGTGACATGCACCTCTGCACCTCAGCATTTAACTGCTGTAAATCCTGACCCAAGAGCAGAGCTGTGAATCAAGGTGCAGAGGCAGGGCTGGTTGTGCTGGGGAAAGAATAATGTACAGAAAGAAAGGATAATCAGTAGAACCTGCCCTGAAGGACAGTACGTGTGTGTATGCCTATAAAACCTCTCTGTGAGGCTGGCTGTGAGTACAGCTGTGGTTGTGAAACAGTGCTGAAAAGCAGCTTCCTTGGCAGGGTAATTAGTTCTGCTTTGCTTGGAGGTGACCAAAGCTGTTTGTCTGTGTTTCCAGCATCTTACTGAAAGTCTGCACATTCCTGAGAAACAGATTTCAGGAAATACGGGACATTGCCCGCAACACCCTCATTAAAATCATGGAAGTGTTGGGAGTGCACTACCTTCTGTATATCCTAAGGGAGATGCGGTCTGCACTCATCCATGGCTACCAGGTAATGCTGAAATTCTTCCTCTTCTGCTCTCTGTAGGCTTTTTTTCTAGTATATTGGGAGGAGAATCCAAAGGGAAGTTGCTATTGGAATTGTTATGCACTGGTAGAATAGCTTGGTATAATACAAGTAAATATTGTTGCTAATGCCTACATCAGTCTTTGTTATGCCTTGCCAAGTGTCAAATAAGGGTCTGTACCCTCAAAGAACTGAGAGTCTAAGCCATTTTCCTAGTGAAGACTTAAGGTATGAAGGGGAAGGATGAATTTCTGGTTCCAGACAGATAGAGGAAATCTTTCCATAAGGTCATGAGGGCTAAGCAGTATCGGGGCGGGGGGGGGGAGTTGCCACGGAGACTGCACAGACAGTGTGTGGTGATGCTAGTTGAAGAATTGCTTCCTAGATCCAGAGCCAAGGCTCTGACTATTAATTCATCTTTCCTCTTTCCATGGTTTGGGTTAAGAATCATTTTTCATGTGAATTACCACAGTGGAGTAGCATGAGCTTCTAGCTGCTGTAACAGTGAAAGAACCAATTAGAGCGGCCTAAGTATATCAGTAAGAGCCTTGGAGAGAGAAGAGATTCCAGCCCTCTTGCCAGTATGGGGTGGGATAGGGATCCTTTTTCTCTTGCTACTACATAGATTCTCATCCTCTCAGTGTCTTTTTTTTCCTGTAATGAAAGCTCAAGTGCAGTATGTGTCTTGTGATGTCTCTGGTATGGGAGTGTCCCCATGCAGTATGATTAAAGAGGTCAATGCAGAGGTTTGGAATGATCTGTTCTCTTTTTCTGTAGCTCCATGTGCTGACTTTCACTGTGAACCTGTTACTGAAGGGCCTTACTACCAAGCTCAGTGCTGGTGATTTGGACCCCTGCTTAGATATCCTGATTGAGGTAAAAGCTGTTCAAGGCTAAAAGAAAAAGCATCATGAAGTGCTTGGGACATATTCTAGGAGGGGATGGTTTTGTCTGGATTGTCTCTGACTTGATGGCAAACCAGGCTGTTGTGTGTGTACTGCCAAGGAAGGAGGCACCAGTAGGCCCTGTTGTAGATGGGAATCAAGAGAAGTCAAGTGTCTCTGGGGCTGTATCCTGAGCCCTACATCCTGAGAGGGGATGGATTCAAGATTAAGACACCTACCTGTGTTTTCCTGTACTCTAAATGGCTGAACGAGTCAGCAGACATCTACTCAGTGCAGTCCACAGAGCCCAGGAACTCAGCTGGCCACACAGATGGGGTATAGTGGGATGTATTGATCTGACTGCAGTCCCATTCCTTGTGTCACAACACCACTGAGGGGTGTGAGAACAGTGTTCTCATCTGGTGTACTTAAACAAGGATGTTCTGTGTTGACAAAGGAAGGATAGACATGATTTGTAGGAAACCTGGAGAATTGTTTTTTCTGTGAGTGGGGGAGAATAGTGTTGTTCTGTTGCTACTGGAGAAACCTGCTTTTCTTCAATCATTCATTTCTCTTGCCTGTTTTCCAAAGATTTTCAACCAAGAGTTGTTTGGGAATGTAGCTGAAGAGAAAGAAGTGAAGGGTATTGTCTCCAAGATCATGGAAGCACGCAAAAACAAGAGCTACGATTCCTATGAAATTCTTGGGAAGTTCATAGGAAGGGGCCAGGTGACAAAACTTATTCTGCCACTGAAGGAGGTAAGAAAAGTCAGCCAGAGTCTCTCTTACAAACTGTGAGCACTCTCAATTCTGTAAGGTGATTCTAGAGCCTCTGGGTGGCTACTTTGAAATCACCTATGGAATCTTGCTTTGGCTTCCCATTTTCCTTTGGGAAAGCAGTGAGACTTTACTGCTGATGTCCAGGGTAGGGAGTGGCATTCTGGGAAGCTTTTAACTGCTGCTCAAGTGGATACATCCCACTTTGAGTTCTCCATGCACTCTCCCTCTGCCTACTCTTCTTTCCTCTGGAGCTTAGAAGTCCTGCAAGGAGCAAGGCTGCTCTGTGGTTTAGTCTCTTGCGCATGGAGGAAATGTCAACAAAATGTATACAGGGACTATCCATGTGCAATAATTGCCTTTTCAAAGATGCAGATTTTTTAGCAGAGTGCAAGCTCACACAGGAATGGAACCCTGGTTTGCTCATTAGCTCTTGTGTCCTGGTGGCTGTAGCTGAACTGGCTGGAGGCTGACAAGAGGAAGGGAGGGATGTTGGTGCAGAGCTGAGGCAATGGGATGCTATTCACCTAAAGAGCTGGAGACTGTGACAACATGATGAGAGAGAAATTGGTCTAGTTTTTCCCATGATTTCTGATTACAGATAACAGATAATTGCCATCAGGCTGTCCTCTTAAATTCTCATGTTTTTACCTTTGCAGACTCTGGAGAGCACTACAAGCTTGAAGATAGTTCGGAAAGTGCATGAGGCGCTGCGTCACATCATGGCAGGGCTCATCTTCAACTCAGACATGAATGCAGAATCCCTCCTCCTCCTCAGTCATGGTCTCATCAGTGAAAATTTACCTCTGCTCACTGAGAAGGCCAAGTGAGTTCCAGGGTGTTGTTCAGCTGGTCTGGTATTGGTTTGCTTGCAGAAATGGCAGTTCTCAAATCCAGCTGATCAAATGCATGAGAGTTTAATTGCTTTCATTCCCCTTTTGTTTTCAATGTAACTGAATCATTTGGGCAGTTACAGGGCAAAAAGAAAGCTTAGTAATGGGAGTTAGCATTTGTGGAACTCATGGGAGTCTTCTCTTGCAAGGTCTCTGGACCTTCAGCAGGGCTTTTTCACTGTCTGATGAGTTGATAACATGCATTAGGATGTTAGGATGGAGGAACAATGAACAGTGTTTAGAAGCAGGCTGCAAACATTTCCATGGGGCCAGGAACAAGGAAAAGCATGGTCTTTCACTTTATTGCTTTGCTGCTGGGGCAGAAGATGAGGAGAACCATCAGATTTTCTCTCCCTCTGGTGGTGTCACTGCTCAGAGCTGGGTTTGGGTGTCCTGCATTTGATGTTACATAGGCTGGCTTCCTCTAGAAGTCTGCTGTTTGCAGACTTCTTGGAGCACTGTTTGTAAGCCATCAGTAACTGATGTAATGATTAGTAAAGAAGAGCAGTGGGTAGTGGCAGGACGTGTATTTGCTTGAAGGAACTTCCAAAGTTGATCTGTCCACTAAGAAAAAAGTAAGGATGTTATACAAATGATTGTGTGTTTGTTATCTCTGGAATAGTGGCATTGTTCTCAAGTCTGAGTCCTGTCTAAAACCAGTTTGAAAGCGGCCCTCATGCTGCTTTCAAACTGGTTTTATTTCATTGTGGTCCATCTGTGACCTGCTTTTGCTTGCTGTGTGGGAAGCAGCTCAGCACAGTTCAGCTCCTTTTACTCCCAACAGCAGGATTGTTATGGAGAGGGTTCATATCTGAATATTTTCTTTTGCCATGCATACGCTGCTTTTCAGGAAAAAAGCTGCCCCTCCTCCAGACCCTCGACTGCAACCAGAGAGCTGCCTGCTGCTCCAGCCCACTCCCACAAGAGGAGGGCAGAAAGCTCGTGTCAGCAGCAGGACTAACACATATATCCTGGTTGATTCAGGACTTCGGGTAAGATCTCCTCAGATAAAAAACTTTGCATTCAAAATTTTGTTAAAGAGTATGCAAAGGAAAGTATTCTGGATATATTGTTTTAATAGCACAGCCATTAGCCTTAACTTCGCTTTGTATATTGTAACTCCAGTGCTTTTAGATACTTTTTTTTTTTAAAGTACCCAGCCTATTGAAATATTTGTGTGGGATATGGCATAAATTCTACTATAACCTGAAACAGTTGTGGGACCTTACTTGACTCTTTTGCATTCTGGCTGACTTTGAGATAAATGTCCTGATTTTTCTACGACAGCTACTGCACATGAGCCTGAAGAGATCCAAAGTAAATTCTTCTGAGGAGCATGCTTTGGAAATGCTAGACCCTTTTGTTCAGCTGCTTATAGACTGCCTGAAATCTATGGATGTCAAGGTACAATTCTGAGCTGAAGTCTGTGTGTTCTGTCTGCTGTACTAAGAGTCCTGCCCACAAATGTCATCTTAAAGTTAACTTGCAGGAGGAGAGAAAGCCACCAGTTTTTCAAACCTGCTTTAATAGGTGTGCAGATTAAATTGTTTGAGGACATGTAATCCCAAGGGAGTCTTGTGGCTGATGGAGGACTGAATGCTCTGCTCTGTGTTGCAGGGGGCAAGTTCTCCTAGAGAATGGTTATAAGAGGAATTTACAGACTATTTATGAGGATGTTCATGAGATCCTGTGGCTGCTGGGAGCAGTGTTCTCACAACTGTGATTTCTTCTGATCCAACTCCAAAGTCTTTATTCCTAGCACTGTAGGCAGCCACTTTTTGGGACAGTTTTTGGTTTGAGTGAGCCTAGAGCCCAAGAGTGGAAGGCATACCTCATACCCTGTCAGATACTTGGAGTGGGGCTTTCCATGTCTTGAAGGCAGCTCTGCTTCATATCTTCACCTGATAAAATCAAAGTTATAGAATATTGAAGTCGCAGATAGTGCTTTCAGAACTAAGAAACACTTGTGTTACCCATGAATGATTTGAAATAGGTTGGGTTTGTTAGCTAACTGCCTTTTACCACAGTTTTAGATAGCCTGACCATGTCGGTCAAACAGTGAGAAGAGTTCTCTCAGTGTCATTGTACCCACATGCTGTCCTTTGGCTCTTTCTCCCAGGTCATAACTGGTGCTCTGCAGTCCTTGGTATGGATTTTAAAGTTCCCTTTGCCTTCTGTCAGTACGAATATGGAGTCACTGATCAAGCAGCTTTTCCTCTTGCTGAAAGAGTTTGCCAAGACAGGAATAGCCAAAGGCCAGAATTTCCACCTGGTTGTGAGCTGTTTCAAAGTAAGTCAGACCCAGCTCTGCTCATTTCTGCTTTAGGATTAACTTTCTAGAATGAGACTCTTCTAGCTACAGATCCCTCCTGCAACTGTCCCTGGAGAGGTAGTCTGGAGATCAAAGCTAGTGAGGAATATGTGGCCTTGCTGATTCTTTCCCAAATACAAACTTAAAGATAGTTGCTCCCTAAAAATGGACAGCTTCTATCTGAAGAAATGTCTTTATAGAAACATATTTGCCTTTTTTCTTCATTGTAGTAGTATCTTGTTCCACCTGAGTAAATCCTGGTAGCTGAATTGAGATGTGGGGAGGGTACAATTCACTTGTTTACTTTTGTCTCACAATTGCCATCTGAAAGCAAAATGTGATGAGAATAGTGTTGGCCACATGTTCTGGAGCAGCAGTTTGTCTTTTCAGGCTGAATTTGTATAAATCAAGTCAAACTTTGGCGTGCACCTTTATTTTATGGCATTGCATGTGTACTGACAATGTGCAATTTGATTTTGTAGTGTGTAACAATACTTGTGAAGAATGCAAAGAGTCAGATAACAAGCAAACAGCTCCAGGTGTTGCTTGGCTTTGCTGAAGAAGACATTTACGACTCATCACGCCAAGCCACTGCCTTTGGCCTTCTCAAGGTATTTCTGTGCAGCAGTTGTGAGTGTTCTGTGAGCCACTGGAACAGCAGTGATTCTGCTTCCTGGTGAAAGAAAGGCTGTACATTCTCACATCAGGAACAGGTTGCAGATGCTGTTGAAGCTCTCTGTTATAAGAGAGGAAAAGTCAACAAAATTTTACTGTTTGACTTGTAGTCCCTGTTTAAAAGTGTTGGGGAGGTTGTTTTATACACAGTGCATATGAGGATGTATTTGGATCTGAGTATGTTTTTACTAAAGAATCAACATCTCTGATCATTAGACCATATATTCTGTGTTGCCCAAAAGAAACAGATATGGATGTGTAAGCCATCTTTTGGTTTTCTTTTTTTTTCCTTTGAGTTGCACTTTCTGTGTGTGAAAAAGTCAGTGTTAATGTACCACCTGAGACCAGTGCTGTCTGGGTTGTAGACACTGTATAAGCAGAATGATGTAACTCCAGCTGTGCTTTCACATTTTCAGGCTATTTTATCCAGGAAGCTGATTGTCCCTGAAATTGATGATGTGCTGCAGAAGGTTGCCCAGCTGGCTATCACAGGTCAGAGTGAGCCAGTGCGAGTCCAGTGCAGGCAGGTTGGTGGAGTGAGGAGTCTCTCACTTTTTTTACAGCTGTCTAACAGCCCAGAGGGTTTAGTGTGACCATACTGCCTCTCACAGACATGTGCCTTGGCTCTGCTGAACCCTGAATTCCATTTCCCCTTCTTTGCTGATCTTTATTCCCCTTGCTGTCTGGCTTCAGTTCTTGAGACTGGTGCATAGCAGAACCATAGACTTCTTGCCTATAGTGAGACTGTGGTGTGCCTTCATAGAACTGTAAAATTGTTTAGGTTTAAGGTCATAGAGTCTAACCCTTAACCCAGCACTGCCCCATCCACCACTAAGCCATGTCCCTGAGTGGCACATCTATACTTCTTTTAAGTACCTCCAGCCTATTTTAAATAATCCACCACTTCCCAGGGCAGCCAGTTCCGGTGCTTGACCACCCTTGCAGTGCAGAACTTTTTCCTAATATCCAGTCTATACTTCCCCTGGCAAAACTTGAGGCCATTTCCCCTTGTCCTGTCACTTCTCACATGGGAGAAGAGACCAACCCCCACCTGGCTACAGCCTCCTTTCAGGCAAGTGTAGAGAGTGATGAGGTCTCCCCTGAGCCTCCTCTTCTCCAGGCCAAACAACCCCAGCTCCCTCAGCCACCCTTCATAAGACTTGTGCTCCTTACCCTTCTCCAGCTTCATTGCTGCTCAGCATCTCAATGTCTTTCTTGCTGTGAGAAGCCCAAAACTGAACACAGTACTTGAGGTGCAACCTCACCAGTGCCAAGTACAGGAGAGCTCCTTAGCAGCAGTGACATGGTCTCTCCTCTGGAGGCTTTTAATCCTATGTAACTAAGCTTTGTTCTTTTTTAAGCCTCAGGATAAGTGAATTTTCCACAAATCCATAATTGCTTTCCTCTACTATCTTATTCTTTCCAATGTAAAACCAACTGAAAGACAGAACTGGTTACTTTGTCTCAAGCATTGGGATATAGGTGCAGTAGGATCAGGAAATACAGCTTTCATAGTTACAGGATGGATTTTGAAGGATGCAGGATCTCTTCACAGATGCCTGTGCAAATCACAGTAGTTTAAAAACTGATCCTGTTCCAGGCACAGAGTTTGGCAGCAGTTGTTGACCCTTTGTATAATAGGAACAGGATGAAAGGGATGATTCTCATAAGCTTGCTGCTCTGTCATTAAATTGTCTTCATAACCTTTTTACAAGCTTACCTGAGTGTTTCTTTTAACTCCTCTCCGTATTGTTTTTTCTTTCCAGATTTACTTGAAATACATTCTGGATTACCCTCTTGGTGACAAACTGAAACCCAATTTGGATTTCATGCTTGCACAGCTGGAGTGAGTTTATATTTCTGACTTGCAGTCACTGTTCTGTGAGAACAGAACTTTGTTTTTAAATATTATTCTAGTATGCCAAAAAGCTCTTTGTTATGAGCAGAAGGCATGGATGAAGTCTTCATTTTCCTACTTGTGAAACACTTTTCCCAAGTCTGGCTGTTGGATGAAGCAAATGCTTTTTTCTTATCCCTGTTGCACTGCTAATATCATTCTTTATCTGTTTGTAAGCAAAATTTCTGTTGTTTGCTTAATAGTTTACCACCTGCACTGGCTGTGAATCATCATAAAGTCGCCCTAGGACACAGGTGAAATGGAAAATCCAGGAGGAATAAGGGAAGGTGCATTTTTAAGGGACTGCTGTCCCATGGCAGCGTCTCAAGTGCAATTGCAGGCACAGTTAAAACAACTGTACCGATTCCACAGGAGTGTTGTGCCTCCAACCTCCTCCTGAGCTTCACCCCTCCCTTGTTCAAGGTGACAGCAGTTACCAGGTTCCCCAGCACAGTGTGGCTGTGCTGACTCAAGTGGGCTGGAGTCAGCACTTCCTGGGCTGTTTGTGTCCCTGTGCTCATTCTCTGACAGACAGATCACTTGTCCACAGTATCAGGCCAGGTCTGGTAGCTGTTGTAGAAAGATCTCTATCAGTGCGTGTTTCTGGAATTGGTTGTTGTGAATTGTTGGCAACTTCATAGGAGGATTAACTCATTCCTAACAGTTAATCCTTTATTTCTTCGCAGGTATGAGTATGAAACTGGGAGGGAATCTGCACTGGAGATGATTGCATACCTCCTCGACACGTTCCCGCAGGTAACGAGCACCCCCTGGTGTTCCAAGAATCAGGCAGTTACTGTGGGTTGCAGTAACAGCATTTTCCAAGCAGCTAATTTTGGAAGCATTTGCTAGTTCCTATTATCTCTTATCATGAGCAGAACATTCACTTATCTCCAAAGAACCTGGCTTTGCTCCAAAAGAGGAATGACATACTGGAAAGTCTGCAGTACTTCTTTGCCTAATGTGTTCTGTTTGCAAGTAAAATAAAGCTGTGTCAGCTGGAGTTTGGATAAACTCAATTGTGATTTATGGCAGGAAGAAACACAACCAGTTTAGGAAACAGGGTAGGAATAGAAAGTGAGAGTTTTCTTGCTGTAAGGGTTTTTCAATATTCATGAGAGATAGTTGACAGAACTGGTGTGTTCTGTTCGGTTGGCCTGACTGGAGAGGAAGGGCTTCTCAGTGGGGTGGATCAACATAAAAGCTAAAAACTAACTGCATCTATGCAAGATCATATAGGCAAAATCCTAAGCTGCCTTGAATCTGCAGCTGGAGCTTAACTGTGCATTCAGGACACTGGGAGAAGTGCAATCAAGCAGGAATTTGGAAGGAAGAGAAATTCTGCACAGTAAGCTGTGCTTCAGCACTGCCTGATGAATTAATATTTCAGATTGGTTCCTGGGAACTCTTTAAGGTGGCAAAGAACTGCAGTCTCTGAGAGAAGGACATTTGGGTGTTGCTGCAATGCTGAGGACTTAAGCCTGTTTCAGTGAGAGTTGGTCATGAAAATGCCCTTTAAGGTTTCACACTCTTTGCTGACCCAGGGATATGGTAGCAAGTCAGAGTCAAAGCAGAGCTGGGGCTGCTGTACACTCCCTGTATGCTCCAACAACAGGGTCATCCCATTTTAGCAGTTCAGCTGCCTTGACATGGAGCCTACTCAGGGCTAACACTGCTCCTGAATATAGTGCAGCAAATACTCCTCTTTTTCTCTTTAAATCCTGGAAGCTCCTTTTGTGTTTGTGGTTGATAATGGTTGTTTCTTTCTAGGATCTCCTGCACAAATACTGTGGGCTGTTTTTTCTCTCTCTTTGTATGATGATGATAAATGATGACTCAGCCAAATGCAAAAAGATGGCAGCTTTGACATGTAAATCTCTTCTCCGTAAGATCAGCAATGAAAAACAAGATTTGATGTTTTCACTGGTCACTGAGTGGTTTCACAGCAAAAAGGTACTCTTTGGTCTTTTCACTGACCAGGTCTGAACTCTATTGGAGGGCTGAGTAAGATTAAGGCAAGCAAGAGATTGCTAGTACCAGAGCTGGTGGGTTGGTGGATTAGTTGTTCCTGACTTAAAGAGCAAGAAATGGTACAGCTTCATAAAGCTGCACAAATATAGGGACCTGCTGATGCTTTAGGTCAACCTACAGACTCTTCCCAGCTGCATTTTGCAGCTCTCTAAAAGTTCCACTTTTGGCTCAGTGTAGTCTTTGCTCAGGTTAGAGTTTTGAGCAAATTCCTTAAAGCTTTTCTGATCCCAGCATTTTGTGCTGACTTTATCTCAGACATGCTTCATTCTGTTGCTGGCAACTGGAAGGCAGCAAACATGGTCTTCAAGATCTACTGTTTGGATCTGGATGCTTGGGTGATAAGCTGTCCTCTAGCTGAACCCAGGTTCTGTCCTTCTACACTAGTAGAGTTAGCATTCTTAAACACTTCATGGTTTCCATCCTAGGATGTTCAGTTTTGGTTTGTAACTGTAAGCTGCCTGTTGCATTGTGCAGAGTTGAAAAGTAACTCCCAGATTTCTGCAGTTGGGATTTCAGCAGTTCTGGCATTCAGTTTTAGGGTGCATTCCCAGGGATAACTTGTGCTGCCAGGTGCTTTTATACCTTGCTGGCAGCATCTCCTTTTTCAGTATTCTCTGAAAACCAGCTTCTCTTAAGGTGCTATTGCTACAGGCAGAAAGTAAGGTTTGCTACCAGCTCCTGCACTTGGGAGCTGCAGGATTTGATTATAAGAGTTAATTTTTTGTTATTTCTTGCGTGTCAGAGCTCACACAGGAGGTTGGCTGCCCAGGCATGCGGTTTGTTTGTTGAAGTGGATGGAGTAATGTTTGAACGGCGCCTTGCAGCAGTCCTCACTTTGATTGAAAAAGAAATCAACCCAAGTAGATTTGAAAATGTAAGTAACTTTTCTCCATGCATGAAGCTCAAGTGAAGAGAATTTAAAAAAAGGGAAAAAGTGTAGGAGAGATTTAATGGTTGAACTTAACTGTTCAAGACTGAGGAAAGGCACAAAACACATACATCTGTTCTGAAGAGGACCTCACTGACCTAGAACCTTATTTTTTTGCCTGTAAGCTCAAGTTTGATGTCATATGTCACAGCACAAGGGGAAAAGAAACTTTGCAAAGCCACCTGGCCTGAGCCTGCAACCATACAGTGTAACCAGCGGATATATTGTTTCTTGCAGTGTGGGAAATGTGTCTGCTAGCTGCAGAGATTTGTGTAAGCATTGCATGTCAGGAGTGCATGCATGTGACTGTCTGCTTTGTCCAGGGTTATCTACAGCTTTAACTTTCAAAGTACTTCCTGTACTTTAAGACCATGATTTTGTTGTATGGAAAATCTTTTTAGTGCACTTGATTAACTCAGAATAACAAGGCTGCCTCAGAGTCTGCTTGGCATGGGATAATCCCAAAGGGATCCCAGTCACTGTGCCTGGGGAGTGGCCATGAATGTTACTTATGTTCAGCATGCTGCCCTTGCACAAGAGAGAAGAGACTCTCAAATCTGTAAATTGGCAAGAGATGAAAATAAAATACCTGCAGTGAGGAGAAATTTGCTGTAATCACACTCTGTGCTGTGACATTTACTGACAACTGACATCAAGCCAGCTGGTGGTTGCAGGCACAGTGAGGCCCACAGGCAGCACACACAGTGTTGTCATAACAACTTGGGGCTTCCCAGGTGATACAGACAAATCTGCACTCAGCTGGGCTCTGACGATGAGAATCAAATCTGCACAAGTACGTGCACAGACATAATGTGTGTAATTGCTTGCATGTAGAAACCCAGCAGTTTGTTACAGTCATGTCTGTATGAAAAACAAGAAGAATGATTCTAATACAATCTCCTGCAGAGATTGTCTCCAGAGGAAATGCTTCAGTGAAGGTGCTTCTGTTCTGTTTACATTGGGAATTGGGTACAAGTCAGTCTTCTGGCTTTTTTTGAACGGTTGATCTGAAATTTATTTAGCCAGGACTAATCAGGACTATCCTCAGGTTCTCATAAGTATCTTTCTTCACTTGCTGATTTTATTAGATAACTGAAGAAGAAGAGGAGAAGGCTGCAGATAGGCTGCTATTCAGCTTTCTTGTGCTGGTAAAAAAGCTAATCACAGAGTGCAACTTGATTCAGTTAACCAAGCACAGTGATGTTGTGAGCAGGATCTGGGGTAAGTATCATTCAGGAGCTAGTACAGCTGTGCTCCAAGAAAGATTGTGTGCCTTCTGGTTTTTCCCATGCTAATAGAAATGACTGAACTTAATTATACAAGGTTTCCATTCTGCAAAGTGCTAACACACAGCAGATATTGGGCAATGAAAGAGAAGTTGCTAATGGAAAAGGTTACATGCTTGATGAAAACAACACACCCTCTCTTTCAGTTGCTTGGAAGTGCTTTCTATTACCCACAGAGCAAATAATTGGAAACTATTGCATGTTTCACCATAATTACATTCTCTTGGATGAAAACATTGAGGTCTCCTGAGAAGATGAGATTTCCTTGATCACACATACCAGCCAGAAAATGATGATACATGGTAATAGTGCTCTAAATACTGTGCCTGTCAGGATGTAAAGACCTGGGAGTTACTTGATTCAAGCAATTTCCCTGTGTGCAAGATTATAAAATATGAGGCTGGTTATTGCCATTTTGTTGCCCTTATTTTAACTTTTTCATTTGCTGCAGTCAGAAGACCTGATGTGGCTGGTTAGTGACTTTGAAGAGTCCAGCCTGCCTTTAGTGAGATAGCAGATAATCATTGTTATCCTGGATTTTGGCCAGAGGTGAGACAGGAGAGCAGCTCCATGTCTTCTCTGAAGCATCCTTGGCCTCTCTGCAGGGGTTTGATTGGACCATCAGCAGCAGGCCCAGCTGACACAAGCCAGTCCCCCAGACATCCTGGGCAGATGAGCTGTGGCACCAAGTCCCCATGGGGACTGTAGTTGTTGCAGAAACATGACTTGTCTGATCACTGTGGGGACATTTGGCTACCTGTAGGTTTTTGCTGCTCTTCACTTTGGCTGGATTGAGTTGCTAGAAACTCTTTTATTATATTCTGAGCAGATGAGCACAGTTCATTTAATTCACCTTTTTATTGCAGCATATGTTGCAATAAAAATAAATTGTTGGGAGTAGCCTCATTCTATTTTTGCTCTCAATGGACCATCTCCTTTGCTGAAAGAGGTTTTCTTTTCCCCAGATCATGTCCAGTCTCACCTGTGGTATCCTCATAGCTGGGTCTGGCTGACAGCCACTGAGATCTTTGGCTTGTTGTTTGCATCTTACAAGCCAGAAGATCTTGTCAACAAATGGAAGGAAAGAAAGTCAGGGAAGAGAAAAAAGACACCAGCAGAGCTGTCTGCATCTGCAGTCTTCTTGACTGCTGAACTGGACAAAAAGGTAATGATGTCCATACTACTCCTTCACTCTGCTCATGCCCATTCCCCGACTGGGACATAAAAATAATTCAGTTTGGCATGCATGTTTCTCTTTTAGTCACTTGTCTGCTGTCTAATCCTCGTCACTCAAAGCGTTTGAGGAGGTGGCTCTGCTGCTGGGAGGGGGCTTCTCCGGGGTCTTATTCTCAGCAGCACAAAAATACCTTTCCAGTTTGTAAGATGCAGGCAGAAGTTGTGTTGATCCTTTGGTCTCCCCTGGGAATTGCCTTTGGTGACTGTAAAATACTGCTTTGAGTGTCTGCTGCCAGCTCCCTTCAGTGGAGTCATTCCTTTCTCATTTTTCATTTCCCCAGATGAAGGAACTCGTGTTTGCATTCTGCCATCAGCTGCAGTCCAAGTTCCTGGACATGTCTCTGAGCGAGCAGGTAAGGGCAGGAGCCTGTCTGGGGCTGCAGGAAGGCACAGAGCAGGCCCTGGCACGTGAGGGATGTTGTGTCCTAGGTGGTGGCACAGAACAGATACACAGTTCAGGGCTAGCTGCTCTCTGCCCAGGGCACAATCCTCTGTCAGATCAAGTCTTGGCTCTTACAGAGGCAACCCACAGTGACTGACTCCTCTGTTTCCACACTTCAGGTTATAAAGAATTTACTTTTTGTGGCCAAAGTTGTTTACTTACTAGCTCCTGCCTCAGAAGAAGGTAAAGAGGCAGATGGAGAGCTCAGGTGTGAAGTGGAAGAGCAGGAGGTCTCAGAGGATGAGAGAGATACTTCTGCTCAAAGAGAGGAAGAAAGAGAGGACACACAAGAGAAAGGCCAGCCAGCCACACTGCTGTGGTTAATGAAGAAGCTCTCTGTCATGGGGAAGAGAGAAGCAGCATATTCCCCTAAGGTCCCTTTAAAGGTAAGAACAGTGTGTGGTCCCACTGCTTTTGATGAGGTGGGCACTTCTACAGGACAGTGTTGTTCTGGCTCTTTGCTTTCAGGGGAAAAGGGGCAGAGGGTGCTGTGAGCTGGCATTGAAGTGAGGATTAGTAGGTGCTGAAGAAACGCCTACTGTGTTTTGGGGCTCTCAGGAAAGGCTTGTGCCAGTCCTTGCTAATGCTTCCAGCCTCTTGAGGGGTGGGGGAAGAGTGGTAAAACCTCAAGGCACCAAGCTGAAGAGAACAGAGCAGTACCTTTGAATGCCCAAGAGTGTTCATGCAGGCAGGGGAATGGCAGCATGGAGTAACTTGCTAGGAGGAGGAGGGAGGTGTGGGAGAGCCTCACCAAAAGCACTGTGGTTCCCCATGGTGCAGAGATAGGTTGAACTTGTGTGTCCTCAGCTGTTGAGAACAGTGAGAACAAGCCTGTTGTTCAAAGTGTCAACAGCTGCCAACCCAGTCCCAGCTCACACAGCAGGGGTTGCGTCTCTCTAAAGGCTGTACTTGAAAGCAGTAAGACCTTGAAACAGCAGTGAGTTTGTGACTCAAGTGTCTAAAACAGCACCTGCTGTGTTGAACAGTGATGCATGGCCCTCTGGTAGCAGTTCAGTTAGGAAGCTTTCTTCCAGCTTTCCTTACTTCATGTCCCACACACTTCTTTTCAGAGAAGCTGCATCTTTAAGTTCCTGGGAGCAATCTCGGTGGATCTGGGGCAAGACAGGATCAAGCCCTACCTTCCAACAATTCTCACCCCTCTGTACAGGGAGCTGAACAGCAACTATGCAGAGCAAGGTAAGGGATTTCCCTCACAAAGAGGAATGTGCATCACAGCTATGCCCCAGTACAAACACTACCTGCCATTCCTTTTGTCTGCTGAGGCATTGATACTGTAATCAGTGAATTTCACCTGCTTGCTGCCTAACCAAAATACCAGGAAGGGAGGAGGGTGTATGTCAGCTGAAATAGAAACGTGCATGTTCAAAGATTGGAATGAAGTTAGGAATGCTCCTGTGTTCAAGTGGGTAAAGCTTGAGCATGTGGTGTAGTGGGAAAAAAGTAGTACTCAAAGGTGGGCTCATGGTGGCAAGACTTAGAGAGTCCTTCCTGAGAGGAGCTTGGAAGAACTGTTTGAGAGACCGGGGGAAGTATTTGCCCTGCTCTCAGTTTTCCTTTGCACCTCTTTGTAGCCTTTTTTCACCCCCAGAATCTTTTTTCCCCCCCAGTGATTGTAGTTAATATATTGCCATTAACTAGTGATTCCAACAATTGTTTTGCTTACCAAGGGTGCTGACTGGAATAATCTTTATTTCCAACGAAGCCTATTTCACTAGAAGCCTACTGGCTACATATAGAAAGAAAGCCTCTTGTAATTAACTTTGGAATGACTTCACCCTTCTAAAAAATTTTTTTGCTTCTGAGAAGATTTGTTTGTTTGTTTGTTTGCTGGTTGAAAAGCTACTCTCTGGGAAAGCTGGTGGAGCACCAGCAGATTTCACAGGCACCGGTTTGGGCAAGGTTTATCAGTGCAGCCATCCTTTATTAAAGAAAGAGGAATCCATATTGTGCTCTTGGCTTTTGTTCCATATGCTGAAAAGATTAAGTAAGTAAGTCAATTTTGTTTTAATAGATCCAACACTGAAGAACCTTTCCCAAGAAATCATAGAACTTCTCAAGAAGTTAGTGGGGCTGGAGGCCTTTTCGCTGGCCTTTTCTTCTGTGCAGAAACAGGCCAACCAGAAAAGAGCAATGAGGAAAAAGCAGAGGGCTTTGCAGGTAAGATTCCACTTTCTCTTGAGAGGAAAAGAAATAGGGCTTCTCTAAAGGCTTGAGAGATGCCCAGGAACGGGAGTTTGAGGAAGAACTTCATCTTTATTTAGGACAGTTTCATCAGTTCCTTTATAAAACGTGGAAGAAGCTGTGTATGATCGGCCTCTTGCACAGGTTCTGGCTGACAGGGATGGTTTCCTGCTTACCTGAAGGGCAAAGCAGCCTGAATACCACCCATGTGTTGTCTTAGCAGTAACCAGTTTCTCAGGAAGTTCATGATTTTCACAGGGACTGCTGTTAGTTGTCAGTGAACTAACAATGTACTGTTTTTCCTTAGACTGTAGCAAATCCTGACATTGCTGCAAGGAGGAAGCTGAAGAGACACAAGAATAAAGCAGAAACCAGGAAGAGAAAGATAGAATCCCTGCGTCCTATGTACAAGGCCAAGCGACATCGAAGTAACGCACTAAAAGATTTGGCAATGGTGGAATAAAAGGGCTTTTCCTTCCTGGAGGATTAATTTATGAAAAGTAATACTGAGTTAAAGAACTAATTACTGTTTTAAAAAGTACTTACATATTTCAATTGTATTTATTAGTATTTTTATGTCCTTTTTCATCAAGGATCTTAAGTAAAAACGTCTAAATTTTTTCCAAATCTGTATATTTACCAGAGCATGTACAGTTGAATGGGCAACAACTATGATCTTTTATATTAAATTTTACTTCATTTGTAAGAAATGGGTTCTGTGATGATTGCATTTCTGCCTGTGAACACACTGGTCTTGGAGAGACAAGTCTGCCTCCTGACTTTGATTTGGCCTTCAGTTTCTGCAGCTATACTGAGCTACTTACCTGTCACTTCTGGCTGAGAGTGCAGGAACAACAGCTCATGAAGGTGGAAGTTAAATTCAAGTCACTGCCCTGGCACATCAGGGCAGCAGTGTGTGCTGAAGACACTGGTTTTCCTTTCAGACACCCACTGAATGCCATGTTGGCAGCCAGAGGTGCTCTCTTGCTGTACCTCACTGTAACAGTGTGTCTGCACTGCAGGTGCACCTCTGCAGGTGTTCACCTACATGGCTGCTGGAACTGGCAGCCCTTGGACTCGTTCCTGTAAAGCAAGCAGCAAGCAAGCAGCCTCTAGGAAGCAACACACCCTGGGTATAGCTGACAGTTCCAGATTTTATTAGTGTTCTATCTACACCAATATGCTGGCCACCAAAACCATCAAAGGAAGGGGGGATGACAAAAAAAAACCCACCAACTTTCTCAGCCAGTAAGACTTTCATACAAATTACCCTAAGTACATTCTTTAAACAAAAAGTAAGAAATGGAGTTTCATAATGTACACATTCACTTATTTCAGTTTTACAATTGGAGAGAGGCATCCACATTACAGAAGTCAAACTCAAATCTGATCTATTTACAAGTATCTGTGGCCTGAACATACTTAACTGCAGAAAGGAGGATGCTGGCTATAGCTGACATTTCTTGCACTGGTCAGTTTTGTATCACTGCCTGCTCTTCAAGGCCTCCACCAACCTAGGAAAAAGGTTAAGTCAGTTTACTGAAAGGTCATTTCAATTCTGCTGAAATACTTCCAGCAGAAAACCAGCCATTCTTCTAATGTGGACTCTTTTATGTCGGACTATCCACAAATCCAGTCTTATAAAACCCCAAATGTGTAAAATTAGATATATGAATGAAGCATAACTAGACTGGTACTCACCATTCCATTGCTTCATCAAGCCCTGTGCCTTTAGTTGCAGAGGTTTTGAATATCTGCCATTTTCGGTCCTTCAAAGCTGGTAAGCCAAGGGCATTTGCCATTTCTGTGGGAGTCATGGCCTGTTCCATGTCCTGTTTATTTGCAAACACCACCAAAATGGCTTTCTTCAGCTCTTCTTCCTAAAAAAAAGGGAAATTGTGGAAGTTGTTGCAGAGACTTCTATGGAATTTTAGGAGAGAAAACCTATATAATAAAAAACTTACATATAAAAAAAGAACTTCAGCAGCTCTCAATTATTTTGTTTGCTGATTTCTGTTCTGTAGAAAATTCTTCAGTGAAAGAATGATGTTTATTTTCAATTCCAGTATGATACTGAAATTTCAATACCAATATGAAACTGTTCCCTATAGGAGCAGTTTCAAAACATGGCCAGTCCAGGTTATGAAACGAGCTGGTAGCTGGATTTAACAAGGCACATTAAATGAGCTTGCAGGTATTTTGGGTGGCAAGGCAAGAGAGAGAGAAAGGAAGTGTTGCTCAACTGATCTTCTATTACCTTGTTCTACATTTGTTCTTCAGCTTCAAAACATCGTAGGATGTCAATTACTAATTACTGTCAATCCTTCAGGGCTTGATCTTGCCACACTGCAGTATTGAGCAGCTGTCCTGGCAGGCAGGTAAATTTTCATGTGACTGCAAGGCTACATGAAATTAACTGTCCAGATAATGCTGCACAAAGCCATGAAATACCTGCAGAGTATTCAGTGCTTTTGTCAGTCAGAAGTGCTGCATGGGCTATGCTGAAGGCTGAAGTTTCACAAGTGAAGTTGAGTTTCACTTGGTTCACTGAATCAAATTTCATATTTACTCCAAAAAAAAAGTTTTAATTTCTCAATTTATTTTACTGATAATGACTGTGATCCTTGTTTTCTTACCTCTAACATAGCAACAAGCTCTGATTTTGAAGTGCCAATTCTGTCTCGATCACAGCTGTCCACTACATAAATGACAGCGTCTGTGTTTGAATAGTAACACCGCCAGTAGGGCCTGCAGAGGAGACAGAAGTTCCAGTCATGTCATTTGCATGTTAGCAGTTCCTTTTAGCTAGATAATTAAAAACAGATCACCCAGAGGAAGTAAAAACTGTCCCTGGGGTGAAAAGCCCCAGGAGGCAAGCAGATTTCTTCAAGAGGCTACAAAAACTAACAGATAGTACAAATACTCTCCGAGGCACAACAAAAAAAAACCACCCAAAAAACTCCAACCCAACACAAAGCAAATAAAGAAGCAACTTGAAAACAGGGAAAGAACAGATATGCTGGGGACAGATTTATTTGGGAATCACATTGCAGGACATCAGGCCCATAACTGAGGGACAGGAAAGCAAAGAAAGTTTAAAGACATAAGCATCTGCATTATAATCACCAAAGAAGGGTCACCAGAGAAATCTTAAATTAGTAATTAATACAGGCAAGTAATTAACAAGGATCAAAACAAAACACCTTTTTCAGAATTACTGTCCTGAAACTAAAAAGGGAAGGAACCTTTATCTCACTAACTGCACCTTCCTTACCAGCTAACTACACTGCACCTTGCTACTAAGCACTGAAAAAGGAATCACAAGGTGATCACACAGGGGTACTGTTAATGACTCATTACAAAACTTGTGAAGCTTGCTAAAAAATTGCCATCTATACCTAAAAACAACTTCACTACTCTTAAGAATGCAAAGCTAGGAAGTATCTTTCTGGGTTTTTATCACCCCCTCCACTCTTTCTCAGAATGCTACTCAATTGCCTCCTACACTAATAAATTTGTTTTTCAAAGTAAAACCAAATAAAAATGAAAACACTGGCTTGTTTTTTTCCAATCTGTGCATCACAGGTTTTACAAACTGAATTCCATTAGATGAAAATGCTCTCCTGAGAATGGGCTTTTAAAAACTTAAAACAATTTTCAGAAATGCCTGCTATGAGAATTCCAAGAAGTTTTTAGAGAAAGTTAATTGACTTTAAGAAATCTATTACCTTATGCTTGTCTGTCCTCCTAAGTCCCAGACTTGGAATTTAAGATTCTTGTAGGTCACCGTCTCAACATTGAAGCCAATAGCTGAAACAAAGTTAAACAATTTCACTGTTGGTGATTTTCCTGTTTTTCTGAAGAATATCACAGCACTCAGTTTAAAATTTTCAGACCTGAAAATTCTCAGTAGCTCATGCCCTTTGAAAAGCTACCCCAACAAACATGACTCAAAATAATGCAGAAATATTTTTTGAACTAATTAAACCACATTGTAAACATATTGTAGAGATTTGTAAGAAATGCAAAGGTTGTTAAAAATCAACAAGTCTGAAATCACTAAAAGAAACAGAGCAAGGGTTAAAGAACTGGCCTGCTGTGATTACCAAGTATACAACTGACAGCAAGAGAGCACTGAGGAATGTGTCCTTCTGTCCAAACAATGTCTGCACTCTTTTAAGAGCCACAGCAGAACCAAAGCAGAACCAACTTCTCAGGAGAGGACTTGATACCAACGTCTGGAAGATGGCAACAAGGCTGCAGTATCACATATGTCATTCCTTGTCCTGCCAGCCCAGAGAAACGTAGCACAGGGAAGTGAACAGTGGGCACAGGCTGCTTAGAATTTATGGAGGCTGAAATAAGCAAAACCCTCAGGCAAAAAGATTAAGTCCCAGCAAACTGTTGGCTTCTAAAAGGTAATAGAGGCCTGAGCAAAGTGAGATTCAGGAAGAACACAAGAGACATGTCAGGGACATAAAAAAGTCAAGCACCCCTTGTCCTTCATGTTACACAGAGTGATCATGGCCCTTGGGCACACACACTGGGTGGGTGTGGCTGCATGAATGCCAAGACAAGTGGTGAAATCAGTTGCATTTTTTTAAACAAGCATCATCCTCTCCCTTGAAACCTCACATTGAGTTCTATTACATTTTCTACAGAATGCAAAGTTAAATCATCTTCTTATCCATGTTAAACAAAAGTGTTCATACAGCCCTTGTCAAAAAAAAAGGTACACCATCCTATGTACAGCAACAATGACCTCTGAAGTTCACATAATACCTGTATTTGGAAACAAACTCATTATAGAGTGCACATTTACCATCTATTGAGTGCTGACCTACCACAAGTAGTCTGTGTAATCATGCTAACAATCTTGAGGTCAAATGCTTTTTGAATTTTTTAAGGCAGCATAAAATATTTTTTTGTAATACTTTTATCCAGGAAAAGTTCTTAGATACAACAGTGCAAGGCTCCCACACCATAAGGTCCTTCTGTTTATGAAGGAAGCATGTAATAAGTTCAGCTGGCAAAGTTTCTGTGTCAGAGCTACAGGCAAATCACAGGCTCCAGGCAAATACTCTCCCTATGGGCAGATCACTTACTTGGAATGGTGGTAACAACTTCTCCAACCTGTAACCTGTAGAGAATGGTTGTTTTTCCTGCTCCATCCAGCCCCAGGATGAGAATCCTCATCTCTCGAGTTCCAAACAAACTGGAAAAGATGGTGGAGAAGAAGCCCCCTACAAAAACCCGAAGAGAGAGACATTTCAGTGTCAGCCAGCTCTGTGGAGGATATGCAAAGGCAGACGGACTGACCTCATCTCTTACTGGCCTACAAGACATTTCTCTTCTCCACTGAAAAAGGACAAGTCCAGGCTGTTGCCCAAATGGCTGCTCATCAACATCATGTCCTCCTGGTTTATGCTGCCATTTTATGATTTTATGGTAGCTCACTCCAGCAAATCACATTGCAGCAGTATCAAATCTCACTGCAGTTACAATTTTATTTTTTCCTTTTCTCTCCTTCACCAAAATATGAGTCATCTTCTTTTTGGCTTGTATCAGACTCTACCTTTTCAGTGCCAGAGATTATACAAGGACCAAAAGAAGCCTGAAAGAATTCAGCAACAGAAGATGTCTACAGCCTTCCACAGGACCAACCGCTTCTTTTTTTCTTAAAATTAGGTATAAATCAGTTTGACCTATTAAATCAGTTCATTACAAACAGCAAAGCTGCACCAAATCAAGTATGGTAATGCTACAGAGAAGTCTAGCAGCTGATTTTAAATGTCCTTCTCATTCTTTTTTTTTTTTTTTCAAAACTGGCTTGCCCCAGCATCTCATTTATTCTCTAAATGCATGCAAGAGTACTTGTGGCCAGGCTAATATCTGATTTATGCTTACTAGATTTTTATTCATAAAAAGAATACTGATGTTCTAAGCCAGTAACAATTCCCTTTTTTCCAAAGATTTTTATAACAAACATATCTAATGTTAAATCATAACTTTGTAAATACACTTAAAGCCTGCAAAATGTAATGAAACATCCAACAAGCCAGAATCATTGACAACACTGACAAATGTATCAGAGAACAAATTAAGAAGATTTGCAACCAAAATCTTACTGAAAGATACTTTGATAAAAATTATTCCCTATGTTTGCCTATCTAGGCATCTGCTTTTCCAGGGAAAGGAGGGAGCAAAGCTTATACTTCAGAAGGAAATGAGACTGATAACAGGTTGCTTTATTTCTTCTAGGCCCATCCCACCACAGAAGCCATACACTACAGACCTGGAAAACAAGAAGTTATAAGGGACCATGAGTTGCCAGTCTGCATAGTGCTGCTCATGGCACCTCTTACTGCCAGGCAGGCAAATAACCTTAAGAGAACTGATCTGGAAAAAGGTATTTCGATAGAAACATCACAAGCAGAACGTTACCACTGGCTGCATGGAGGCCTAAGATGCAAAAATTCTTTCAGTCAGTAACTTTGCTTGCCACCAGACACCTCTCACTCCCTCTTTTTATATGCTATTGTGCATGCTTTTCCCACACTAAAACACTGCTCACACACCATCTACAACAGGACAGGTTCACCTCAACCACTCAACCCTCAAATTCAGGGCCTCTCTGTAATATACCCTCTACTTCATCTACTGGTCTGCAGGCCCTCCTCTCCTAATCCGCTCCTTAGCAGCAGCCCATTTCAGACTCGATTCACAGTTTAATTTTGCCAGGTGTCAGGAGTAGAGCACCTGAGGATATGACCGAGCACTCCCTCCTGCGGCTGCTCGGACGAGTCCCCATCGCAAGGCAGCCCCAGCGCGGCCTCCTGCAGGGCCGGCTGCCCGGGGACCGGCCCGCGGGCAGGGCCTGGCCTGAGGGCGGTGGGCATCGCCAAGCGCGGCCCTCAGCCCGCTCTGCCGGCGCCGCCGGCGGGCTGGAGACCCGCGGGAGGGCTCAGCACCGACCCGTCCGCCCTCCCCGCCGCAGGGAAGGGTCCTGATGGACAGGTCCCCTCGGTCAGCCGCTTCCCGGCCGCTCCTCACCCATGTCGAGCCGCTCCGCCGGCGCTCCGGCCCGCCCCGCTCCGCTGCCCTCGCCGCGCTGGCCCTGCCGCCTCCGCCCGGCTCCACGTCGAACTCCGCGGCGAGTAAACAAAGCGCTCCGTGCCCGCCGCCGTTTCGACACACGGAGCCCGGCTGCGCCCCCGGCGCGGAGAGCACGGCCTGGCAGCGGGACCCTCGCCGCGCCCTCCCTGGACACGCCCGGGCGGGAATCAGAGCAGGGAGAAAGGTCTGGAGAATAAAAACCGCGGCCCCGGGGCCCGCGCGTGGCGAATCTGCGGCGGCGGGAGCGCGCGGCGGGCGGGGCCCGGCGGCGTCACCGGCCCGGGGCCTCCGCGCTGCCCCGAGAGCCGGGCGGAGAACGGGAGCGTCGGCCGCACAACTGCTCGGAACCACGGCCGGCTGCCAAAGGGCGGGAGGGGAGACCTCGGAGCCAGCACGGTTCTTGGGTTAGGGACTGGTTCCCTCCGACTGGGGGAGAAACAAGAAACATTCCCGGCTTGAAGTCAGCAGTCAAAGTCCGGCTGTGTAACACTGATAGCAAGCTGCTCCTATGGATTAGCTAACAGGCTCACCTGACAGCAGCACTGTCGTCATCCCTGCATAAAAATGATGTCAGCCATGTAATCAGGTTGCACAGATAAGTAAATATGAAATCATAAAAAATGTGACATAATGAGAACTCAGAGGAAACAAATGTACAAGGCACACATGAACTGGGCCGTAAGCTCAGACTGAGTTAAGGGAGAAGTGCAACAGATCTCATGTCAATAATCAATGATTATGCTTTTTTTAATAGCTTTTTAACGGAAGATACAGGGATATGTGAAAGTCTCATAAGAGAACAATCTAACAATAGAAACAACCTACCACTCACGATTACTGGCTTCCTCCCCATGCACCTTATTCTGTCCTTATACTTGTGTTGCAGCAAGAAAAGCACAGAAACCTTTACTCCCCCAGCCACAAGAACCAAACCTATAGCAGTTACCTTCCATGACTTTTATCGCTTTTCTAATTTAAACTTGTTCAAAGAGAAGCAGCTTGTACTTCTTCAGCTGAATAAAAGGTAGGACGAGGGGGAGCAAAAATTAGCAGTTCACAGTGCAAAATGAATATAAAATCCACATCACAGTAATCAGTCTGCAAGTGATGACACGTCAACTCTATGGTTTCATTAAATCTCTGTGTGAAACAAGAACAACACAGACAAAGATGTTTTAGTTTTCTCTGAAAGCATCAACAAATGTATCATCACAGCTGCAGAACTTCCTGTTTCCTTGAGGCCCTCCATTAGAATTCTTTCTTGCTTGAAATTTTACATTATTCATAACTCAGTCGAAAAGAATCCTTTATTTTTTATGTCACGTTGGGAGCAGTAGGAAAGAATACACAAAACTCATCCACAGGGATAAAAAAAAGTAACAAAATAATTTTGGCAATACTTAGAAAATGTCTGATCTATAAAATGCAATGATCCAGAAGGCCTGCCCTAGCACACAGCTTCACTGGGCAAGCAGCATCTACCAAGTGTCTTTTAGGTCCTTGATATCCTTAGGAGACCACGGATACGTCTAACGAGAGCTTGAATAAAGGTGTACCGCGAGCGAATCTTGGAGTATAAACCCTCAATGTCCAGGAGCTTCTTCTGCAGAGATTCACCAAAGCTGTTTGTGGCTTCAATCTGAAGCTGAGAAACAGAGATTTGATGCAGTCGTCAATACATAATCTTTTCTTCCTGAAATGCCAGCTTGTCATCCACTGCCTGCCAACCCCTTCACTATGATTTATTCTCTGACCTGCTTTCCAAAGAATGGGTTTTTCTCTAATAAGTACTACTTATTCTGTTTTAGGCATTATTGGTTATAATTCAGCTTCTTCACTCATCATCATACAAACACATCTTCCAATTAAAATTTTCCTAGTCCTTTAGGGACTCTTTAGAGAGTCTGTGTGCACCAACAACATTTTTTCATTAATGCATATGTAAAGAGTCACTGAATTAACTCCATCTTAAGTATTTTACCAGGATGATACTGTATACTTTACTTTTGAACAAACAAAATGAATTACACATGCCTCATCACAAAACACAGCAACTTTTCTTACAGTTCTAGATCTTATAAAGGTACTTGAGACTGCTATTTTGAAGAACAGTTGTTTTCTGCATAGTCATAGAAATGTCAGTGAGATTTATTAATATCTTTTTCCTGCCACTTCTGCATCAAATTTACACAAACTATTTTATTTCTGTGTAAGTGAAATTACTTCTTTTCTACCATTCACATTTTATAGTCTCCTCAGTTCTTGTTACTGTTTTGATCTCATTTCTCTATAGCCTAGCTGAAGCTGACCCATAGTGAACAGTTTGATCACAGAGAATTGAGAAAATTGCCCTCATATTGCAGGTCTTTCAAGGCTATCTGGTGTTTTTGGAAAGCTGTTATTAAAAAACACCATTTGACTGGTTGGTAAGAGAAAAAGAATTATTATTTTATAAGTATAGTTCATTTTTTACTAAACTTTTCATATTAAGATTCAAAGATATGTGCACAGTAGCAAAAGTGCCACCTGTTTCACAGTATTTTCCAAAACAATTTTGTAATGCTTCACTAATTCTAAATTAAGTTCTATGCTGTTGGTGTTACTGCAGGTTATTCAGAAGTGGGAAAACAACAGTCAGACTGCTTCTAATAGCTGCAGGGTAGCCAGGAGCCTTCTGTACCCTGCAGCAGACTGTCACATCTCACCTGGTCTATATCGTGCTGGCTCACTCGATTCAGTCCACTACTGAAATCCAAGCTTGGCTCTGATCCAAAGGAATCTGGCAACAGAAAACAAGATGTTAAAATTGTGTTGGCTGCTCCACACTATCTCTGTATCAAGTCATAAAACATAAAAATTTAAAACAGTGTTCCAATTTGATCCAAAAGTAAACTTAGGCATTAGAAATTACACTATTTTTTTACTTAAATAACTTAGAGAAAATACATAAACAGTGACTCATAAATAATTTTGAACACACAACATGGCACTCCTCTGCAAATCCACTCTCCCTGATTTCCTTCCATTTTCTTTCTTTTTTTAAAAGATTAAATTCAACAAACTTAAAATCCTCTGGCAAATCAATGGTGGCTATAATTCTAAATTTTAAATACTTTTAAAACCACCAATATTAACTTTATTTCATAATTTCATCTTAGATTGTATTGAAATATTTTCCTATACACTATTTTGGATCAATTATCCGATTGTATTAGCTGAACTTCAGTTAGTTTGAAGGGCAGAAATAAAAATAATTGTTACTTCTACTTTCCTTTGGAGGTTGTGTGTAATACACATACCCCAGAAGTCTGGGAGTAAACAATATCAGCATTGCCAATTCTCCAGTGGAATATCTAAAGTTGTGCCAAATCCAAAATCTCTTTTATTAAATATAAAAGGCAAGATATTAATAGTAGGAAATCACTTTTAAAGCTAATCACAAGAAGGTATTCAAAGGCATTTTGATGCTTGAGAAATTTTACCTTGCAGCCTTCCTTTCTTAAATGACATCCTAGAGGACAGCAGCGGGTCTTGGGAGTCAGTGGGTGTGCAGTGCAGTAGGTAGTGTTCCAGATGGCGCCAAAGGATGAAGAGACATATTTCTATGATATCTGCAGACACATCTCAGTGAAGGACTCCAATTTGGTTGTCTTTGGATTGTACATTATGTATAACATATATGAGCATATTTACACACTTGGAAACAGCTGAAGAGGTCAGCTCAACCACCTGTCACCTCCTACACTGCCATAACCCAGTGATGGATCGCTCACACTCACTGTCCTCATCACCCTGCAGAGCCTCAATCCAGCCCTCAGGAGGAGAGCAGAGTATGGAGTGCTCATGTGCTTTGTAAAGGTGCCTCAGGTGCACACAGTAAAGTAAAGCTGAGGTTATAAATCCAGGCATGGCAGGAGCATCTTAGGTGACAACAGAGAAGTGTGCAAGAGCACATCTTTCCCAAGGGAGGTTGCAGAGGAAAATTCTGATCTGTGGAAGACAATTCTTTTGTGCATGACTGGTTATTTCCATAGAATCACTGGTGTTTATGAGATTTAGGTTTATGCAAGGTTGGCTGTAAGACTACAAACTCCTATTATGACAGGCACATCAAAATTATTTTTCAAAGTATTTCTTCCACCATATTTGGACATGTGTGAATGTTTATGGGGTCTGGACACTAAAATTGAAGAGCTGGGCTGTAACAATTCCTTTATTGGCATATTGCAGAAAGCCCTAGCTGGGTTTCAAAATGGGAATCATTAACTTGAAAATCGTTACATTCTGGCAGTAGCAGAGCAATACCCTTGTAAGTTAATTGTCAGTATTTCAAATTTACTTTTTGCGAAGAATTTTTGTTCAAAGTGGTCAGAAATCCAGGTAAAAAAACCCTATTTCTATCTCTCTGCTTTTCTGGATCATCACCTTGAGGGTCATTTCAATTTTAGAAGGATACAGGAACAGAGGGAGAGCAACTTGGCTCGGTTATTTATTAGTTTTACCAGGCGCCGCCTTGCCAATACGTATTTTTGGGAAGTGGAAATCTTGTCAACCCCAGCTGGCATAACTGACTGACACAACTGTAATGGGAAGAGAAAAAAACAGAAAGACAGTAGCAAATTACAGAACATCAAGAGAAATAAGCAAATAAGATTACTTACTAGTATCTAGAACTTTCTTCTAAGCTACTATTTCTTTACAACCTTACTTTCTATTTTGAATTTACACAACTTTGCTGACCAAAAAATGGAAAAATGAAATCCATCTCCAAGCAACTATAATGAAAGTCACAACTTTTACAAAGTTAAGCCAAATATTTTCCCTGAAGTTTTAGATCACTCATTCTATGGACCCCCTTCACCAACAACAGAAAAGAACATGCACAAGAAGTGGAACTACTTGCTTATCAAAGATGCTTTGGAGCCTTTGTTACAGCTGTGTCCAAATTACTACAATACAGTAACTACAGACTCAGAAGAACAATTACCTCTTTTATTTCATCTGGCGGCAGTTGCTCCACATTTTGCAGTTTGTTAACACTCTGACGATGGCTGTCATAGTAACTGAAGAAATCGCTAGTGCTCTGTTTCAGCAGGTAAACAATAATGCCCAGGCCAGGCAAGTGCCAATATGGGACCACTGGTGCTTGTGTATCTAGACAAGATGTTGAAGATAAGAAAACAAAACTAATAAACCCCCAAGAAATCAATAAGCTGTGCTCTCTGTCAATAACCTAGACAGGAAAGCACTGGCAAGTATGTTTTGCCCTTGTGTCAGAAGTAACCTAAATGTAAGTCTAGGCAAAAAATTCTGTGACTGCATTACTAAAAGGCAGTCAGCCTAGCGCAGTAGTGAGTGCAAAATGTGAAATGTAACTAGATTAGAAGACTTACTATTTACATATTTAATCCATTCAACTGCATAATAGCACAGTGTAAACTCTTACCATGTGTTGTAATAGAGTTCCAATCAAAACACATCTTACATGTCATAAATGAGGTCCTACTTTCAAATAATGTAATCCAGCACAGATGCTGAAATCTGATCTTGACTTTCCCCTGTCTTGTGCTATTTATTTACATACACACATTTCTTTACTGACATATATTTCTGAGGCTGTGAATGAAAAAACAATTTGTTTGTTTTAACTAGGATTAGTTTCCTGATTTGGCTTAGCACAAGGCTGAACAAGCATGGATGCCAGAATGAGAGAGTGAGCAGCTACAGTATTGGCATAAAGTGACTTAAACAGTATGTGAAACTACAGCCTCTGGTTCACTATTTTCTAGTAGCCCAAATGTCACACTGTTCAGGCTCAAAAAACAGCAAGTCAAAAATCTCACCCTGCCGAGGCCCATCTCGGTTGGTTGACTCTGACAGGCTGGGAGTAAACAGACAAACAGTGTGCTGGAAACTGGGGGCGCTTTGCAACATCAGTGACTCACAGTATTCCATCACGTTGGCACAGATCTGCCAGCAAAGGGAAAGAAAACAAGACAGCATGTCAATTACAGTATCTACAGGCTTTGAAGCATTAAATTTTACATGGACAAATGTCAGTGAACAATATGCTTTTGCTCCTCTATTCCCACCAGAACGTGATGATTCTATTTGCTCATCGGTTACAAACTCTCTTCTACTGCAAGTCTAGGACTTGCAACTTTGCCTCTTTCCCAAACCTGCTAGCTAGAATTTCTGGAAAATTTTAAGTCCCCTTAGGCTTTAGTTAGTGTTAGCCATTACCCTCTATACACAGCTTTAATTTTGAACATTCTATCAATTTAAGCCTTCAAAATTCACAGAGTTTGTATGCGAAACAATAAAGGTTTCTAATGCAAATGTAAGTAAATACATTTTCAAGGATTACTTTAAATAAAATGTGGACTCCTATACCACACTAAAACCAGTGTAGAGCATTACCACTATCATATGAAATAACGATAACCAAACAAATCTGCACAGCAGGTAAAATGTTGAGACTGAAGCTTCTTTTATCTTGTGTCCTTACCTGTTGCATGGCCAACTCAATTTCATCCCTCTTGTTCACTCTGTCTCCTGCTACGTTATCATCTTGCAGCTTGAACTGCCGTAGCCTGTCTGACCCTCCAAACCGACTCAGAAGTCCTAAGCACTGGCGCTGCCAGAAGAAATGAACATTAAAATGAAGTGCACGATTCTTTTCATTTAAGTGATACATGTTCCTTAAAACAGTATTAAGAAAGCGATGCAGATAAAACTTAGAGCACTTTGTAAACAAAATTTAAGTTTTTAGTGTTTTAACTTACCTTGATTTAATTTAGAAATTAATGGCACCCTAAAACACTGCCAATGAGAAATGATTGCAATTCACAAATGCACAACTTTTCTTGTGTCTCTTGCAGACTATTATACAGAACACTATCAATGACAGTTTAGTTTTACCCATTCCCACACCTAAAACACCTTTACCTATACAGACAAACAAAATCTAACATCCAGTAAAAGCAGAGTACAAAAACTACTTCAGTAACAAATACATGAACCACTAGCATGTCTGATACATCAAATTGTTGAGCTGGAGACATGATTGTGGCCGAAGTGGTAACAGACTGTTTCTGCATTACTTCACATGCTTTGGTGTTGGCTTCAAATTTTTCTCTTCACCTAAGTCCTAAGCTAGGAAGGGAAACAAAGTCCCAGTTGCAACCCTGATGTTGTCAAGTGTTATCTTTTCTAATGCACAGGGAAGTGTGGGGAGACACCAAAAAACAGACCATCCCACTCCCACGAAAAAAACCTCCCACACATTCTTCTTGATGCTGGAAAACATGTCTTTCCCAATTGCTACTATTCAAAGTAAAAAAAACCAGGAAGAAACACATCAAGGTAGCAAATTCTAAAAGGACATGGCTTAAATATATGACTTTATTACCTGAAATCGCCCTATGTGTCCTTGTAGCTCCATCTGTGTCCCTTCATTAACATCCATGTCCAGCTCATTTAGCACTCCTGATAAAAGACACAGCCATTAAGTAACAGTTTGTTTGGGGTTTTTTAGCAGATTTGTGCATTATATACATGTAAATACAAGCATTGTTCAGAAATATTTCAGCCAAACTTTCAACTTGTTTTTTGCATGTTTTTTGAGCAAAACATTGAGATATGAATGCAGCTACCAGGAGATGCATGAGAGCATGGAGCTTACTGTTCTGGTAAGTAATCAAATGAGGGCAAGGAGGAAGGGAGGCTGGCATGGAAACTACAGCTGTTGTGCAAAGCTCTGTATATCTAAGCAAAGAAGCACCTGGGCTTAACCTACAGCTCTGCACTCCTTTCTACAGTAGTCAGACATCTCTCCTGAACAAAGAAAACCATTAAATCAAAATAGAGAAGTTATTTTGAATTGGTGCAGAAGAAACCACTATATCGATCATAATCATTATTAGCCCTTTGTGAAGAAGTCACTCAAGAAAAATGGCAGTATGCTAATCTGCAGTGCTTTCCCACAGGAAACTTTATATTTTAAACAAATAAAAAACAAAGAAGACATTAAAAAATGGGTATGCAAACAATTTTCTATCTTAATTTCCTCAGTTACAGAACTTATTGAGTAAAAATTGTTTTTTGGTGAGACCACAGATACTTTGAGCACTTCTATTTGTAAATCGCCTCCAAGACGAAAAGTACTTAGTGTGAGGTAGCATGCTGAAAAGAAAATGGGAAATCAGATACATATGGGTAAGAGCACTATGTCTACTGCATCTTTACTTCAAGAAAAAATTATTTAACATTTCTCGATTTTTCTCAGAGCTCCACATGTCAAAAAAAAATCTGTATTGTCATGGATATTCTCTTCTGTCTTATTGTTTCCTTACAGAAAACAAAGCCTGAGATTCATGCAAATGGGGCTGAGACTTCAAAACTGCAGTACCTACCAGGCAATGCTGCCTTGCTGATTATTCCTGTCAGGGAGGCCAGCTCCTGGAGAGATCCAGCACTTACATCTTGACACCTCAGGATCGCCTGGATTGTATCTGAATGGGAAATGAGGAACTGCAAAACCTGCACCACAAGAAAAAAAGAGAAAATATGAATGACTCAAAATTTAATGGCAAGCAGAGAGGAAACAATGCTTCTGAAGAACTTTAAAAGACCTCGTGTACCAGTGAGGGTGGGATTTAAAAAAACCAAAACAACTTACTGTCAGAGCAAAGGCACACATAATTTCTTTGAATGAGCAATACCAGTGGTACTCAAGCAAGTTTTGGAACTTACCTGTCCCGCAGCTTGCAAGTGTTGTGCCATGCTGGACGTGAGGATCACTTGGCACAGCTGGAGAGCTGGAAGAAGAATCTGGCGGTAACGCTCCACTGGAGCAGGAATGAACACTGGGGGATCTCTCATTGCATACATTCTTAGCAGGTATAAAAAGAAGGGAGAAAAAAAAAGATAAAGAGTGCAAGAAGAGTGAAATCCACTAGTCAGGCAGAGCCTCAGCCTACAATCAATCAAGAACCTAAAACTATTCATATTTCAATAAGATGTCTAGACCTGAACTGACTTTATATTGGAAAAGCAACACATTTATGATACACAGCTGCTGCCAGACATTTTCTTTAAGCAGGGAAAATTACTTCTTTGTATTATGCTACACTAAACTAGATAACTTTGTTGCAGAAATACCATACCTGCTTACTGATATACAAAACTAGGTATTCTCCAATATTTTAGGAAGAGTTGTACTTAATTCTAAAGCAACTGTTAAATACAGTCCTCCACAAAGGTCCTGTAGGTTTTATACAATCTTATTATGTCTAATTAGAACTTTCAAATAGTATACCTTGTCTAAGTCTTAAATTTTTCCAAAGCGTTTCTGTGTTATTAAGAACTGTGAGTTTAAAAAAGGAGCCAAGGCATGAAATCAACCCAGGTAATTTCCCCTAAATATGGAATTTCTTTCTCTGAGATCTTCTCTCAATCACCTCACAATGACTAATGTGGTATTAAACTTGTCAAGTGGCACATCAAGACACTTGCCAAGCAATATATAACTGTGATTTTTTTTTTTTTAAACACATCATAAAACATTCCTGAAATAGCATTTAATTCACTGCTCTCTCTATGTTTTATGATGGAGGACAGACTCTGCCCTTCACAAACTGCAAAGCCCCCAGAATAAGTTTACAGTGTAAGCTGTTTGTCAAACATTACAGTATAAATTATTTAATAATAATAATCATAATTTTTATCTGAGATATCAATTTTACGTAGTCTAAGTAATTAGCATGCAAGTACAACCTCATACCCACACCTGAAATTTTCCTCTCAATGAAAGGTACCTTTGAACTGAACTGATAGGTTTAAGAAACACACACACAAAGAATAAACCCACAAGTCTGCTCAAAAGTCATGAGGCTATAAAAAGATGTGATGTGCTTCCAGGAAGACCGTGTTATGGTTTCACCCCCAGCCAGGGAAGCAACACTTACCCCTGATGGTCTGTTTCGGGTCGCATGTCATACACCTGGCACTGTGCCAGCCGCACAATGACGCCGGACCGCAGCAGCTCTAGTGCACCTTGCTGACTTTTGGCTATTCGAGTGAGGAATGCCTACACAACAGTAGAGAAGGTTAAGTTTTGGAGATGCACAATGAGGCTTATAATGTCTACTTTCTCATTTGATTTTTGCATCATTTCAAATATACTATATTAGTAAAATGTCCTTAAGGAATACCTTCAGTGCAGGTAGCTCAGTGTGCAGCTGCAGATTGAGCTCTGGGTGGCAGGAGCCCCAAGCAAGAGCCTGTGAACTGCCCACCCTTTGCAAAACAAAGGGCACGAAGGATGTGGGGCACCAGCCAGAGGACTGGACACTCAGAGAAACGGCAGGAGACAAGGACTCAGCTGAAGACCCCAGACTGACTCACACAGACTGCTGAGAGTACATAAAACCCAGGGGCTCCTTTGTTCAGGGTCCCTCCTCAGAGGCACAGCTCGGGCTCTTGTTCTGTTGTTGCACCATGATTAAATCATTTTAAGGATCCAGATGTCTGAGACTGGCCTGGGAAACCTAGGGTCAAACCTGGGGTAAGGAAACCTGGTCTGAGTGTGTGAGTGTGGTGAGGGTAAAGCAGGGCACCCATCGGTCACTGGAGCCACTCACTACGGAGGGGCTTTGATCCCAGCAGTTAAAATCTCTGGTGGTGCAAGTGTGACTGCCAGAGTGCTCTTGAATGGTCAGACAGGAAAGCTTCCTTAACAATATCTGTGAGTACAATCAATGCAAAGTGTAGACAAACAACTTTTACTAAAAAGTAAAATTAAAAAATTAACACTGTAACACAAAGTCATTTCTAAAGTACTGTTACCATTTTGGACTCATAGGTGTACAGCGCCTTGAGCAAAGGGGGCTGAGGTGTGAGCAAGCTCTGAAGAGCCAGATCATCATCTGCCAGGCTATCCACAAGCACCTTCAGGTAGCCACTATTGGAGAGATACAACAGCCACTGCTGCTGCTTGTCTACTGAAACAATGTGATCAAGTAAAGCCAATGCCAGCATCTGGGATGAGGGAAGAAAAACAAACAAATCAAAACAGAATTAAACATATAAGATCTATGAGATTTTTAATAAATACCTAGAAACATGAAATGCTAAGCAGTTTCTTCTAACAGCTTCTTATAAGCAGAATGCATTTCTTCACTATAATTGCAACTATTTATGTGGAAAATATTTTAAGAATTCTTGACACTAGTATAGTATGAGACAATTACCTTTCTCTACTATTCTTTTAAAAAACATTACAGATATTGTTGACCAACAACTAAGGCAAAATATTTTAAGGAAGTATTACCTCATGCACGATTACTATTTAAAACTAGATTGCCTTCTGAGGAAATTCTCAGCTACTGGCTACTATCAGAAATTACTTTGTCATGAAGTCACATCTTCCCAAAGTAAGTCCATGACTTAAAAATGCTAACAAGTAATGGTAACAGGGGTCCCTACCTATGTCAATTGCAGCAGAGCTTTCTACCCTTATTTTTAAACAATAGGACACATAGCCTGATTGAGAAAAAAATTAATATGCACGTATGGCTCTACTTTCAGCAGCTTGAAGGATGAGTGGGAGGACAGAAATATGAAACAGATCCTGTATCTATAGAGATGTTCTAGTTCTACCTCATGAAACTTCCCATCTTTGCACAGATGATGTTCTTTAAAACAAACAGAACAGTAACTTTAAAAGAATAGATTCATTTACCCTGCCTATCTCATGGCCATCACAAGCATCACGACAGACCACCTCCATCAGAGCTGCCCCATAACTCTCAATAGTTGCCATGTTTTCCCGTTGCAATTTACTAAACATATCTTCAGGAGCTGTCAAATGTTCCCACATAGTTTTTTTAGCTGTAAAAAGCAAATAAAACAAAAAATGAAAACATTCAAAGATAGGCATCTTAGCATTCACTTAGCTACATCCTTCAGGGCATTCTCTCTACGCCTTGCAACAGAAATGCCCCAAACAAAGTCAAGGGTTTTTAAATGAACGGCAAATGTTCTACAAATCCACCCTTCCTTGAATATCACACAGACCAGCCAGAACAAAAAGTGTGGACCAGTATAGATACATGACCCTTGTAAATAGTCTGCTTAAAATAATTCAAATGTTCAGTACTTGTTACATAGATAAACTAAGAGGCCTAAATCTGGAAGTGTTCAAGGCTAGATTGGATAAAGCTTTGAGCAACCTGGTCTGGTGTCCCTGCCCATGGCAGGGGGTTAGAATGAGATCATTTTAAAGGTCCCTTCCAACCCAAACCATCTTAAGATTCTACGAACTTTCACTGGGACTAAAGCATTAAGTGTGAGCTAAATTAACAATGTGACTTAAATGAGAGAGAATGAAACCAAACTCAGTCAGACACTTCAAAGGGGTCATAACAAATTCATAGTTTGTCTTTTTCCTTTTACTACTGTAGCTCAAAACCCAGGTCAAGTAAAAGTCTGCATGCAGATAACTAGCCCCAAGATTTCTTCTCAATTCCTGTCTGAACAATTATTAGAAACACTAACAATTCAAGTATTTTAGCCATTCACAGAGAGAATGTGGTATTTACCATAAGCACTCAAGGATAAATAGCAACTCTGGTTGGCTTATTCTTTGCTTATTTTTTTGGGGAGGGGATGGTGGTGGGGTGTGTGTGAGGCTTTTGTGTTTGTTTCCCCCCTAGAGGGATCTTCAGATAAAGGAAGAGAAAGGGTTAAAATTATAAACAAACCTTGGGGTTTGTTTTGAGGTTTTTTGTGTGGTTGGTCTTTTGCGATTTTTTTGCTTTGGAATTTGTTTTGGTTTTTTTTAAATAGGATCACTATGGTATGTGAAGGCATAAGCAATTTATTTCAGAGGCTCTTAGAGCAAGATGTTTTCCACCTATTTCCAGAAGACAACTCAGCATGCAGAAACTGTACCCTCCAGGGTTTAATAATAACTTTTTTTGCTCTTTTCCAAATACAGCTGGGACCATACCGGCTTCCAAAGTGTCTGGTTCATCTGGTCTCTGGGCAATCTGCAAATAATAAAGTAGTGATCCATAAAGGTGTGTCCTCACTCTCTGGAAGCCACCACCTGTTAACAAGAAACATTCACAATTAAAACCAAACAAATGTAAATTCCATAACACCATCTTCTACTGGCACTTAATTTAACTTTCCTATGGCAGTGCTGGCAAAAGTAAATAAAGCAACTAGATTCCCTAAGGTGAAGTTCTACTGCTTGCATAAAAGTGTATTTATGAGTAAATTCAGCAAGTTTATGCTGTTCCAAAAGAATGAAAATATGAAATTCTCTTTACAGTCACTTACATATTTCTCTTAGGTTTGTTGTTCAGATTTTTTTAAGTGCTTGCTAATTTTTTTAGTTATCAACATTGCTTACATCTATACTAATGATGTATGATTGATCTGACTGTAACAAAAGTCTTCACTGCAGTATCTGAAAGCAGCTCAGCCCATCTTTTTACTCTTGGCAGTTGGAATTCACGTACACGCCCTGCAGAAGTCAACACACCTGTTTTCAAAATGAAATCCAGCAGCTTTTTTAAGATGATGTGGAGGGAGGAGTCACCAACAGAAGCAAAACCCATGGATATGCTCTCGGAGCCAGGTGATGAGGTAAAAGAACCATCCAACATCAAGACATACTGGGACTGTCCTGCCATGGAGAGTGCAAGTGGCTGTTTCTGCTCCGTTTTCAAAGACTGGCTCAGGTGGGCAGTCAGGGTGAACACAGCCCCTGCCACCACTGGCATCAACTCCTGAGCTGCATCATCATCAAGGATCTTAATACAGAAGTAGAAAGACCAAAAAAAAGGCAAAAGAGAAAAAAAATGTTTAAAAGTGTCTGATTTCATGAATTATTAAAGTAGTTAAATTAGCCTCTCAACTATTAAACTTATGTATGCATAAGGATTTCATTAACATGACAGTATTTAAAACACATAAAAATCAGTAATGTCAGAAACTTGTTTAGAAACCTGAGTTGAACATATTTTAATTGAGAAGACCACTAGCCTTCTGGATTTTTTTACATAAATCACAGGCAGACTCATAATCAAATCTGGATGGCAGAAAGGGAAGAAATGTGTTGACATTTGAGATGCTTTATTAGTAAAATATTTAAACCTAAGCTAGGGAAAGAATAACTGGTATCTGCTTTGCTATATAGCTATTTTATTACCATTACAAATGTAAAGGTACTACTTAAAAAACCCAAAGGGTTGAGCATCAAAGAAGCATTAAGACAACGTGGAAAAACACTAACAAGAAGTTTGCATGTATTGTTTTTGCTCACTCTATTATTTGGAAGGTAAATCTATCTTTATTGCTAATGCTGAAGGAGCTTTCATTTTAAGCAATGTAGTAATTTTGAACAGTAGTTCAATTATTTGCAGTAGACAGTAACAATTTTTTTTCTCAACTTCACAAAAGTCTTCACCAAGATGTTACAGAAAATTAGGAGTCTGGAATTTCCTCTTTGTAAAGATTTTAGGAAAGAAATTTCTGCAGCTAGTGAAGGCCTTCCTTGTTTCCTGTTTTGAATTCAGTTCAAATAAAAAACAAAACCAGCACTCCACTAAAAATAGGTAACTTTCAGGTAACTCCTACAGAAAAAAATAATGGTAGTAACAAAAAAGTTATTTCCTTGAAAAGATAAAACTTTTTAATATATATTTCTCAATACAAAACTCTATTAATCAGAACTACAAACCACATAACTCTCATAATAAAGCAAAAAAATAATAATACCCCAGCAGACTGAAAAATACAACAATCCTTCATTAAATTTTGCCTTTTAGAATGGATGGGTCAGCAGTAACTGTCTAGTCTGTCTCAAAAATTATTACTATAACTCAGCAGTAAAACACCTAGACTTCTAAGACAAACTCTCATACTTCCAAAAGCCCTTCTAATTGTAAAATCTTTAGTTTTTCTACTGTGAAGTTTCATTCAGCTCTCTAATTTTTCAAAAACAACAGCAGTAAGATTTGCAGTGAGTCATCTAAACGCAGTAAATTAGCAAATGCAGCAGTTTGTCTTCAGCCTTCAGTAAGTTCTTTGTTTCTCATCAAAGCAGGGTGTTTCTTTTTCACACACCTTTGCCAGACTACCATAATGCTGGATGACACTGAAATGCCTCTGAAATCTGCCAATATATGGTTCACAGTTCAACAATAGCTATGCAAGAATACAAAGTATCGCCTCTGTATCATCTATCAGCATAGCAGCAATCAGAAAACTAAAACCAATACTAAAGGCAGACAACATTTTTTTGGATTACAATCAAAATTGCAGCACTTTCACATAAAAAGATGCAGCAACAAAGTTGAAGGAGTGGGCTGATTTCCAGCAGAGCACTACCTTGTCATGCACATCCTGCAAGAGATCCCGGATAATCAGCTGCCTGTCCTCAGCCTGGATGAGGTCCTGGGGGCAGGCAGTGAGTATGATTTCCACCAGCTGTCTCCAGGACTCCAGAGCATGCCTCTTGGCATGGAGGCACTGCAGCAGCTTGTTGCGCTCTACCACGTACTGCAGGATAGTGTTGATCTCCTGAA
The DNA here is from genome assembly GCF_037042795.1 of Molothrus aeneus. Taxonomy (NCBI): domain Eukaryota; kingdom Metazoa; phylum Chordata; class Aves; order Passeriformes; family Icteridae; genus Molothrus; species Molothrus aeneus. Next base: position 23,115,410 of record NC_089650.1, on the reverse strand, counting down.
AACCCCCCACAAAGAAACTCAGTTACTATGGAATAAAACAAATTCATTGCCAAGACAGACTTCAAGATGACAATTTTTTCTATCAGTAGTAGTCTTCAGAATAAAATATTAAGTCTTCAGCTTACTAGAAACAAGGTGCTATTGCTACTTTAACAAGGTAGCCCATTCCATTTCTGAGCTGCTTTTCACAGGCCAGACATCATGAATGTCTCAATCTCATAGGAAAAAAAATTAACCAGGAAAATTCTTTTCTAGCACTTTGAAATCAAAACAAAAACAACTAGGAAAAAACTATTTGGGCTTCTTTTTCCCATTTAGTCTGAGTAATTTCTCCTTTATCCTTTGCATCCATGTAACCAATTTTGACTTAATTTAAAAGATGGCAGGAAACTTATAAAATAACTGATCTCCAAGTCACTGAAACTATATCTGTGTAGAAAAAAGGAGAAATAAATCAGCATCCCCTGTGAGAGAAAGGCAAAATGATCTTGGCCATAAGATGAACATGCTTGTACTTAACAGCCAATCTTGACATCAGTGTGTAACTGCTTTCTGTACAGTGGGGTGAGGAGCTGCAATTGTTATCACTAATGAGGAGGGAAGAGGTTAAAGAAAAAAGGAAAACAGACTGCAGGCCACCTGTTTAGGGAACAGTATGGTAAGAAGTACCTTAGCTTATCAGTTTTGTGGTTTTTGTCTTCAGGAGTTACTAAATCTAAGTTAGGACTCAAATCCACAATCTTTTATAGTAATGCTTACTGCTTGACAGGCTACGAAATCCACCAAGAGCAACAACAAACAACAGTTAACTTTTTCTGTACTTACCTCCATAAGTAAAGGTCTCTGGCCTATTGCTGCCATTCCTTGAAGGGCATTGACTTCTGCAACCAGAACTCTGTGAACGTACTGAAATTAAAAGTGACACTTAAATGATTGTACCAGTTTAACCTGGCAGGTAGATAAACACCACACAGCAATTCACTCCCTCCCCCAGTGGGATAGGGGAGAGAACTGGGGGGAAAACAAAGTGAAATTTTGTGGGTTGAGTTAAAGACAGTTTAATAGAACAGAAAAGGAAAGCAGGGGGGAACAATACAACATTTAAACTAATACAAACAAGGGCTGCACAAATGCAATTGCTCACTACCTGCCAACCACTGCCCAGCCAGTTCCTGAGCAGCAGCCCACAGCCAGTTTTCCCCTTGGTTTATACACTGAGCATGGTATCAACGGTATGGAACTTTGGCAAGTTTTGGGTCAGCTGTCCTGGCTGTGTCTCCTCCCAGATTCCTGTGCCCACAGCCTATTCACTGGGGGGTTGTTTGAGAAGCTGAAAAGTCCTTCACTAAATAAATATTGCTTAGGAATAGCTAAAGGATGAAGTGTTGGGAACATTACTGTCATCCTAAATCCAAAACACAATACTATACCAGCTACTATGAAGAAAATTAAGAGTACTTGAGTCAAAACTAGGACAAGTGACAAAGGAGATGTATTTGTATCTCCTAAAAGAATCTAGGAGATGGCTACATAGTGACAGATGCAACAGATGGACTGGGATTCAAACAAGTTTTACTCATTTTTTAGGGTCACAAATTCTTCAGGACAATTTATAATACACATGTCAAGTACCTGTCACAATGTGATACCTTTGTAAGTAAAGCCTCCAAGAACTACCATGGTACACAACAATATTGCACAAGTAATTGTGTACACGTATGTAGTTGTTAATAGCAACCAAAGAAATACATACCTGAAACATACACCTTTTATGTAAAAGCAAGTTTCAAAGTATTATTAACACACTGATTTTTTTTTTAATTATTAAGTTATAAAATAGCACATGCAACTTGAAAACAAAGACCAGTGCTAACCTTGACGTTGCAGACCACTTGTCCACGTGCATTCTTGTGCTCACAGTTAGTAATGACTTGCTCAATTTGAGCCCGGTCAAAAAAATCCAGTTGTAAAGGCTCTGGAATGTCCTGACTGAAGTCAATTGAATCCAGGATATTTAAGATTTTTCTGCGTACTGGAAATGCAAATCAATTCAAATTGTATTCAGAATTATCAAGGGGAAACCAAAAAATTAACAAATAGAGCCTAATTTACCTTTGTAAATCTAAATCTTCAGCTTAATGTGTAAAGTTTCAAAAGAAAGCATTAAATCTTCAGAAAGTGCTATCAACCTATGTAACATGTTTAAAAACATTTTAAGACAAACTCTCATACTTCCAAAAGCCCTTCTAATTGTAAAATCTTTAGTTTTTCTACATTTAAATCCTTAAGATGTCTTATACTGTACAGTTCTCCTGTTATACATGCATGTCATCCAATATTTACAAACACAAGACTAATTTTTTCTCCAAAATTAAACCAGGCTGGTTTTCAATTATAACCACTGCAGTCTTTTGTTGAGAAACCATAAAGAATCTGAATTTATTTATTTATGTGGGACTTACATTCTTTGCCATGAAAATACAAATATGTTCAGCCTTAGCAACAGTCTCACTGCTTCTACTTGTTAGCAATTAATTTGATAGACTGCCACTCTCCCATTTCATCCTTGCCCAGATACCTAAACATACTCTTCAAATTGCCTTTCCAGTTCAGTGTTTTTCACTCACTCCAACCATCTGTATCAAGGTTCTTTTTTTTTTCCCATACTAAATAAAATTGTTTCATGCACTGCTGCTGTTTAGAACACCCATTACTTTCTTTTCTGAAGTGTCCTGTCTGGAGGTGGCCCTCCTGCCTGTTCAGGAGCAGATAGACTTTACTGATCAATAATCAACAGTCATAACAGTTACCTTTGGAAGCAGTGTCAAAGTGGAGAAATCCACTGACTGATCGACTTTCGTCTTCCATCCCTCCTTCACCATCAGCTGAAGGTAATAAAACATACTAAATAAATTACAAAAACAAATCTAAGTGAAAAATATCACCTACTTTATTAATAGTGAAAGACAGGGCACAATGATAAACTGATAAACCTTTCACATCAAAGCCTTCTAATACAATACAGCCTTGAACTCCTAATCAAATGAAAAAAATACTTATCTGACAAAAGCTATCCAGTTATTATATACAGATCAGAAAATCTGAGAAATGCTTAAATAGACATCCTACTCTTCAGTATGAATAATGCAGTTGGGTGGACACCATAAAATGAGTAGCATATCTGAGCACAGTTTCCCATACTCAGATCCTCATTAGGAGGAAGAGAGTGCTCAGGCTGATAAAAGTAAGGGAAAACACCATACTGCAGTAGCCTGTTACAATATCTTCCAATATATTCTACCTTCTTCATGTAAAGAGTTTTATTGCCATCTGGTTTTATTTTTCTTAATTTACCCCTACCCTGTTCTAAACCTCTAAAATCTTGCCTTTTTATTCAACATTGAATTTTACACTACATTGGGATGAAATATCACTTTTGTGATGTTATAATGTTAAAAGCAAAATTGATGTGTATCTACTATCCTCTGTGAGAGATTAACTGTTTACCATGGAAGACCCTCCACCTTCTCTATTTTGTAACAATTTTGAGTGGCAGGTCAAAATAAATTATTCCACAATTTAATTTTTTTTTAATATTGCCACTCCTACCTCATAAACAGTTTTTAATTTTTCCACCAGCAATGAACAAAACGATGCCCTGCTTTCTTTCACTTTGGAGTCTACAATCATCTTTCTTCCCATACCACAAATGAACTGCCACAAGCTTATGAAGAAAAGAATTCAAATGAAGTGTCTCATTCTCCATTTATTACAGCCTATTTAGCCTCACCATAAGTCCCTCTTACCCAGGTATGGTTTCACAGGCATGTCATCGAGCAGCAGATGCAGCAGCCTCTGCGTGTGGGAGCGCTGGCGGTTCAGGGACGTCACGCGCATTTCGATAGCTGCAGTCTTCATTAGCCAAGACATTTGGTTGAGTGTTGAAATCTCATGTTCTGGACAGGGATAAGGCAACAATTATAAAACAGCATAAATAATATTACTTACTCCAAGGAAAGCATTTTTAACTTGAGAAAGCTTTTAGAGGATGTCATTAGTTATTATTTGCTTACCAATTGTTTACAGGACAAAAAGAGAGATCTGACAGAAGCCAGTAAATGAACATGTGGTTATTTTGAAAATAAACCATGTACATATATGCAATAAGCATATACACATACACAACCAAACTGGACACAACCAACTGTTAGAACAGTCATTGTGAAGAATGCAGTGCTTCATGAGCCAATGGGGTCAGTTACAATTTCAGTGAAAATAACCAGGCATTTACCCACATGAACTGTAGCTTTAATCAAAATTGGTGAGACTGGAACACAGGTCTCCTAGAATCTTCCTATATTCATCTAATTTAGATTCCTAACTTACATAAGAATCATCTAACTTACATAAGAATCATCTAAAGCACTTTATACATGCTGGATACATGTACTTGAATGCTAAGTTTACTGTCATTGAACAAAAGACTGAGGGTCAAGCATCTGACAAAGCACATTTATTCAGTTTAAAACACCTGAGAAATCTTGATTTGAAATATAAAACATACCTACTAGCTTAAAAGTACTTTATTCAAAGAAAGGGGCAACACAGGTGGTTACAACCATCAGCCTTATAATCCCCTGGTTCTTTATAATACTCTTTTCAATTTTTTTTTTCTGTAGCGTGATCTAACAAAACTACAATGATAATTGCAATACAGATTAGGATGTCGTTCTGGAGACTTAGTGCACTCCAAAGCTAACATTCTTTTCCAAAAGTTCAGCACTAAAAATCTAAAAACTTCTTAAGTAGAGAGAGTTCAATTTTTGCAGAATTAAATGATTAGCAGAGCCTGTAATAAATTCAGTTTAATAATGCTACCTATGATTCTTCTTTCACTCCTAAGGAGTCAAAAAATGCATTGAATTTTAAGCATGCACAATCTTATCATAGCATAAAAATTACCTTTGATAGAAAATGGCAAGTACTGCAGCTGAGTGAATAAGAAATCCTGACTGGTCCTCAGATATCTCATAGTTGGACCTGAAGTGTCAGAGCATGCACACAACTGATAGATCACCTGACAATCAAAAACAGTAGATATCCATGTATGGAATTTATTTGAAAACAAACCAATCACCAAATCAAAAGCATAATACTGTTCTACTGCTCAAACAATATTACCAGTATTTACAGTAAATTTTCCATCAGCTTTCTTCAAAGTTGAAAATATTATTTGTAACAGATGTTGAATTATGATCTTAAAAGTACTACCAGCATGCAGGTGACCACAATGGCTGTTTGTTCACAACTTCACAATAGATGAGCCTATTTGTTCAGCTCACTTAAAAATGAGTATTTTTCTGTCTGCATGTCCACCAAGAGAGGATATGTAATAAATTTTCCCTGCTTCTACAGAATTGCCTTTTGCTTTTAATAATGTTTAAAATCCTTTCTAGAGCCCATGGATTTTCAACATGATACAAGTGTGCAAGCATCAGCTACCTCACACATATGTCTAACTCAGCTGTTTCCCCCACTTGACACACTCTCAGCCCCACATATGTACATTCTCTATGGCTACAGAATAAAACAGAGAATTTCATTGGCTTAGTTGGAATTTTATGTTATTTGTTATCATACTACACTTCCAAAATTTAAAAAAAAGATTTAAAGTTGGCATGTCGCAACAGACTTAGAGGCTGACCAAAAATATTTAGGTTAAGTTTTACTATTAAAATATTATTAGAGCCATAAATAATCTGTGTTCACCAACCAAGGAGTAGCCAATTTTATTTAGAGTCTACTTTTAGTATATGCCAACAGAAAATATGCTGAATACCTGGTAACAGAGTTCTGCAAGATGGGGAGATTCCCGAACTGCTGTAGGCCCACTCCTTGTTTCAGTACCCTTCTCCAGGATGTTCAAAATAGCATGAAGGCAAGTCCGTGGGCAACCCAAGACACCTGAAAAGAGAAAAATAACTTGACATTCTTGATCTTACTTTCCTCCATAGCCAGTATAGGTCAAGTACACAGAAATACAGAACCTAAATCGTTCAGATACCCTGTGCTACACTATACTGCTCCACAGAGCTGCAGCAAAAACTTCTGGGAAAGTTTTATCACCATTACTTAAAATCAAAGAAGGAACCATGTTTCAGCAAAAGCCTAATGAAAATATTTATAGTTAGTCTGTAGGCTTCTGAGATGCTAGTGAATCAATTTGAATTCTTGTTTTACACTTTTAAACCAAGAGCCATTTGACAATTTCAAAGAACAGCTTTAAAAAACTCCTGTCTTATTTTACAAATACAGCCATTATATGACTAATTCTCCTAAAGGCAGAACACTGCAACCATAGGGAATAGGGAATAGATTTTAATACTGAAGTCAAAATTCTGTCTTTTTGCATTCTTCCCTTAGCCAATTAAATCTTAAATCAACCCAAAAAGAGGTCCTGAAGCAGCAAAAGCATCAATAATCAGAGTTCTTACAGGGGAAATAATCTCTGTTTGAACATGTATAATTTATGCTTTAACAGGAAATTAATATCTTGAGGTAAATGTCTTACAGTCATTATTTCTTCACATTATTAACAAGAAAACTGAAAGATGTGGGCAAGGTCTCTCACACCCTTGAGACAGATTTCCTCATCACTGACCTAACATATGATAGATGCCCTGTAAAACTGTGTGGGTGCGGATCAGTTACCTGTATTGTGTAACTACAGATATTTCACAATATCTGAAGAAATAAAACTCAGGTCCTATCTATATTTCATTTAGAACTATGAAGAACTAAAAACTGCTGGTCCATAGCATCCAATACAAACCTGAAGATAATGAGAAATATTTTTCTCAAAAAAACGAAAATCAAATTATTGAATGTTGTTCAAACTTGTTTATATAAAACATCCTGGAAAACAGTTGAGAAATGACCTTTTATTTCAGACTGGAAGGGACACCATGACATCTCAACACCAAACTACTGTTAGCTATGATATCAAACCATTGTTCTTGGCTTTAGACAGTTGGGTCTTGAAAACCTCCAAACATGAAGACTGCATGACCTCTACAGCCAACCTGCTTCACTGTCTTCTGGTGACAAAATTTCTAATATATCCAAATTGAGCCTCTCTTGTTTGATTTCATGCCTACTGCCTCTCATCTTCCTGCCACACTCCTCTGAAAAGTCTGGGGTTTTATCCTGTCATTTATGTCTTTGCAGGTGTTCAAAGATTTCTATTAGGTTCTCTCAAAGCCTTTCTCTTTTCCAGACTTCACTCAGCTGCTCCTCACAGGCTCAGTAATCCAGCTCCCTCATCATCCCTGCTGGACTTGCTCAGTCTGTTTTGTAAAATACCAATTAGAAACTGAGGAGGCAAACAAGACACAAAGTCACACACTATTACTCTCATCAGTTCAACTTGAAAGCAGCAGGAGTGATCTTTCTGGAGTTTGCACTGCCATATATATATATAATTAATATATTTATATATTCCTAGCACTAGAATGAAATCCCACATTGTCCTAAAAGGTTTTCTTCTAAAACATTAAAAAACTAAACTGGTTTTCTTTCCTATAAAATTATAAATTTTAAACAGGAGCTTGAGGAAGGACAGAACAATAGCCAAGAAGTAGAACCAGTTAAAAGCAACAATCTCTTTTGTAGGTTCACACGTTGTCATATGTAGGTACAACTTGGATCATCAAATCAACTTCTTTCTACTAGGGACACAGCTACGCTGTATTAAATAATAAGTGTTTCCCTACATCAATGTTTCCCTTCTAAATTATCATTTTCCCCCACAATTCTAATTTCAAGTCTGTTCCAAAATACAACTTAAACAAAGACTCAAATCCTAAAGTTTTTAAATGCTGCATTTGAGTATTAATACATCTTTTCATGTAGCTTTTGAGGACTTGTTCACGACCTGTTGTTTTATTCTTTAATTGAAGAGGAACTGCTTTTGCCCATGAATTTCCCAATAAATATTCTCAGTGTTGTTAGCAGAACTGATTAAATGACAGCTCAATCTCTCCTCTTCATACCTGGATCTTGCAAATTTGTGGTGCTGACAGGTTTCTTTAGTTCAAATCCCAAGAGATACAGAGCTAGGCTGGGAGGACTGCACTCAAGAGAGGTGATAAGGAGATTCAGAATATGGATCCTGGTTTCATGATGGATTTGTGCCCGCTTCTTCTCCGGCTCCAGTTCTTGATTAGAAAAAGAAAAGAAAAAGGAGAAAAAGCAGATATAGTGACTAATGAAGTAAAAAATCCATCTAATAGAATAATCTTCAGTGTCTTCAAGTTAAATACAAGAATGTTGAGGGATTGACTTATATTACTGCAAAGAGATACAAGAACAAAATTGCAAATTACTGTTAATACAGCTGTAAATAGTACATCCAAAGCAATGTTAAATACTTGTCTTCTGAAAATAGACTCAATTTGGAGCTGGCTCACCATACTGTGGACATACTTTAACAAAATACAGGTGCTTTTCATTCTGTTAAAGGTCCAATTCCACAGAAAACAGAGGAAGATTGTTTCCTGACTTAAGAACACTTTTAACACTTCTTTCATTAACTTCATTCCATGCAAAAGACAACTGTTTAAGCCATTTTAAGAAGCCTTTTACATACCCTCATCTGGATTAATTAATTCTTCTGCATCTTCATTGTCTAAACATTCCACAAATCCAGCCATCAGCTTCTGGCTAACACTCTGTATTCAACAATGGAAGGACGGAAATGAAGACAATTTTAAGAGTACTAAACCAAATACTTTTCATCATTCCCTTCATGTAAATTGATAGAACTTTTAGACAAAAATTATATAATCTACTTAATAAGCACGAATTAAGAGTCACAGCTGTTCTAAGAACAGGTCAGCAATTAGCCAGTGAACAGGAAAAAAAAAATCTACTGTTGTTACATATGCTAAATTATTCTCACAGATTGATGACTATAAAGTCACAAAAAGATCTCCCTATCTCAAAGAATATTGCCCTTTTTCTTCTTGAAAACAATCATGATTTTGTTTTGTTCAATTAATGAAGTAATTGTTTTTCCAATGCCACAGTAAAAGATGTTTTATATGTGGGTAGATATAAAATAAAATATAGTTTTAATGTAGTTTCCTTTAAAGAAACATTATGAAGCCCTAGTATTTCTCCACCAGTTTCTCTTCCCAGATTCAAAGAAACAGATACTTACCTGATCATGTGTGAAATCACCAACTAGTTTTATCTGGATGTTGGAATTATCAGAAATACAGCACAAAATCTTGGCACTTTCAAAAGCTAGTTCAGGATTGCTGTTTCCATGGTAAAGATACCTTCAAAGACACAAGATTATGACAATGAAATTGTTGAGAATTTAACTTTTTAAAGATGGATAAGAAATTAAACATTTAAAAATGAAACATTTACAAATCAAATTACATGAGATAACATTAAAGCTTCTAACAAAATTTCACTCTGCATGAAACAATGAATGTTCCTCCATTGGGAGAGATGAGTAGGCTGAGTAGGGATAATAACCTTTCCTGGAATTTTTATCATTCTTTTTAGCCAATATCTACATTAAACACTGCTACAGAAGTTGAAACAACTGCTTGTAGGCATTTAATACAGTAAATAATGGGCAATACTGTAAAACGTGGCCAACAACCAAATTCACTGAACTTTCCCACTCTGTGACGACCAAAGTCTGGGGCAAAATGAAATTATATGCAAGGGAATCATTGAACATATGGTAGACAAGAAGAAATTATGAGGGGGGGAAATTCAGAAAGAAGAACTATAAATACAGATCGCAATCTTGCACTAGACAATCACAGATCATACCACCTGTGAAGACATCTCCTGTCCCTCCAAAAAAATTCATGAGATGCTCTGTGTGAAGAGGAGCATTGGCTAGTGAAACCAATGAAAGGATTCAGGATCCAAACACTTCTGTGCCTCCAAAACTCCTCCCTTCTCAGTACTTTGCACATACCTAGCAATATTCACCACGTGATCAGCCTTTTTAGTGCGAGGATTGATTCCTTGAAGCAGCTGCTCCAGTGGTGTGACAATAAGGGAAAGGTGGCTCTCCCGCAACAGATCCATAAAAATGTTCTCCTTCTGTAGGGTTAAGTTTAGAAGTGCAAGGCAATACTGTACAGCTTTCTCTAAATGCTTCTTCCCTGCAGTGCACAAAGAACATAAGAAATACAGAGGAGAAGCTAAATAGAGTACATTCAAAAATGTCATTCATCAAGCCTTGCACCAAGAAAAAAAACCCGTCAGTTGTTTACCAGTAGGAAAACTTCCCCAAAATACAATTTTTATATACAAGAGATACAAGTTACAGATAAGCAATGCTAGCTTTAAATCCTACTTACTATACATTTTAACTTCACATTAAAAATGAATTCTAGGCACATACCAGGAAACGGAGCGTAAGTATCAAGCTGCTTAACCCCTTCTTCTAGCAAACTAAGGCAAAGTTCCAGCATTGGGGACTCATTCAACAGATGATACATCAAATTGAATCCAGGTGGTTTATATGCTATTATTTCTTCTCCTAAAGACAGAAGGAGTAAAAAAATATATAACCTCTAAAAAAAAACCCTTCTATTACTCAAGTTAGCCTAAACTACAAAACATAACAGCCCCCATGGGTCTAAGCAACATCCTTTGTACAAAGTCTTGAGAGATTTTTTTATATAGAAGCCATTGAGGAACTTTTAAAAGTTTGGGAATAGTTGTAAGGGCAATTACCATTACTTTCCAGTATCCAATACCACATTTTCAAATTTAAACCCAAAAAAGATCTTACCAAAAAGAAACTGGAAAAAGTTTATGTCCCCCCCCAAAACCTGCACGAAGACCCTGAATGAGGGAAAAAGTAGTTCCAGAAGTCAAAGAGAATGTCCACCAAAAATTCCTATGACTGTTGAAATAATGTATGCAAAAACAAAACTACTAGCCTAAAATTCAAAGACCTTCATGATATGAAATAAAAGGAGAAGACTAATGCTTCCAGTTTGCCTAGGCTCTTCATAAACTGTGGTATATAAAAGCAGGAAAAGAGTAGGAATCTTTTTTAACACACAAGTGAGAACAAGGGTACAAAGGTTTCTTTTGGCACCAGCTTTAAAAATGCCCTTCTTCCATTCATTCTGTGTGTGCAACTCCATCACACACTAACAGAGAAGACATGCCACTGTGGAGCCACACACTGAATCTGTTCAAAAAATGCACCTACTCAAAACTAGATTAACCAACTTCTCCAATGCATCATGGAACCCACAAATAATCATACGAGTTGAAGGATTAGCTGAGGACAGGAACAAGCTAACAAGTTTTCTGAGCTAGGTATGCTGCCAAGTACTCTTTGTCAAAGTACGAGGCACACAGGTCTTCCAATCCTAAAGCTGTTTTCAATTAAAAAGTGGTTCTCACAGCACTGCGACAAGAAAATCCACAAGCATCACAATGGAATTCATTATAAGAAACTTTGTTTCAAGAAAAAAAAAATCTGGAGTCCAAATAAGCCCTAGATTTCCTATAATGAGGCAAGTATAATCTACTTTAGCCTTTTAAAGAACAGTTGCTCAGAATCAAATGACTTCAGGTCACAATTCCACCATTACTATCTGCTTTCAATAACTCATGTATTAATAATATTAATTGTAAAGGTTATCTCAAATACAATGCTGCTTTTAAATTAACCCTACAAATAGTGGTGATTTAGATAGAGACCAAACAAGTCCAGAGGAACAAGCCAAAACTGAGGTGTTGTTCAAGTGTCAAATGTTGCTCTTCAGCCAAGTCAGAAACGAAAGAGACAGAAGTTATTCTCCTAGCAGAGACAGAGAAGTAGAAAATAGTGTACATGAGGACCTACTGAGTCAGCAACACAGATCTCAATACTACGTGGAAATTTTTAACATCTTCCTATTTTAAAGTCTTGGCCTAGCTTTCCACCAGCTTATTTGCAATATTAAACAAGACCCCAAGATAGAGGCAACAGAGCAAAACAAGCTACAATTCTGCTTGTCAGTGAACAAATGAACAAGCTAACCTTGTAACTCCACATATTGGTCCACAAAGTCTTCAAGTTGAGGCTCGTAGTCCCGCAATAATTTGTAAAACACTTCCAGAACTACCTCAGCTACTTCCCACTGCAGACAATGAGAAAACAAATAATACACAGATTAAGGCTGTGTAACAAAGCCAAGATCACGAAGAACACAACACACACTGCAATGATGTACTGGATCAGAACTATGACTAGCATTTCAAAATTACATAGTCATGCCAACAACACTATACTTCATCGTGTCAAATAATTTGAAAGCCCAAGCTTTCTTTCTGAAGTGAAAGGGGAACACTGAAACAGATTTATTACCTGCTTTAAGCTCTATTATACAATATACATATTAGGATATTGCATTATTGGATTTATTGCTTATTAGGTTAAGTTTAAAAAAATAGTTTTAATTAGGTATACAGCTAAGAATAGATTAAGAATAGCCAGCTTCCAGGATACAGTTTAGCACATGCCTCCATCCAGAAGTATTTCATCCAGAACCAAAGCCAAATTCCTTGGTTCAGCAAGTCAGAATTATTTTGTGAGGTAACATTGAGAAAAGGACAAATGTGACTTATAGGTTTGGGCATGTCATGTTCAGAAATCATTAGCCATGTAGTAGACTTGCAGAATCCTGCATAGCAAATTGAAATTTAGGAATACGAACTTCTTTTTTAAAAGATACTTTATACAGGCTCCTTTGAAGTATATCCTCATCCGTGAGTTGAAATATCACCTGTTTACAGAATCAAAACACTATCAAGTGCTCTAGGTTACTTTTGCACAGCTTTCTCAAACAGATCTAAGCCACATCAACAACTATATCCTAAGGAAAAAAATATTTTCAACCAAAACTTACTTTTTCAGCAGCTTTCCGGTAAGCTCTGGTGCGGAATCGGAGAAACACAGAATCCCTGAGGAACTGGAGGTAGGGATCAAAGCCTGGAGGGCGCAGACCTGCTCCCAGGTTAGCTGGGAATGAACTCTCCACTAGTGTGCTGATGAGTCGACAGAAGGCGCGGGTTAAAGGATATTCCTCATAGCGGGACTCAATCTCATTCAATTCAACCTTCCCAGGAGGACAGCAAAAACAGGAGGAGACAAATCACAAATTTTGAGGGAGGAGGAAACATGTGAGAAATAATATAATTTATATAATTTATAATAATAAATAATAATAAAAATAATATCATTTATATAATATTATAAATATTATATATTATAATATAAATAATATAATGTGGATTACTTCACAGCAAATCAATTTAGCAGCATTTCTGCCTACAGTACAACACAAACAGAGCAAAAGCAGCAAAGCATCAATACTGTTATTTCAGTTCAGCAACACATATTCATTCTTTTCTGAGCTACTTGAAGATAACCCTCAACATTTACCTACTTTGTTTTTATTTACCACTGTTGTTAGACACAAAGTGAGCTACACCAAGATGTAACAAAAGTGAGTCCAATTTAGGAAAAAGTTAGTAAGAAGTGCTCATGAGGAATTTGATGGGTTTAGATGCTGTTCTGTTACTAGTATGAAGCTGAACTAGATGCAAAAATGGATAAAATTTTCCAGAAATTACAAGCAGGCTTGAAAGTAAATTACAAAGCAGTGAAACAACAGCGTCTATTAGAAAAGTTTCCCATGGACACATGAAGGAGAGGCAGCCTCTGCAAGTGCTTCCCAAATGCATATGCAGATGATCAGAGAGGCTGCCAAAGTACAGAGACTTTCTTACCTCAATACCAATTGCTTGTCTCTGGCCTGGACTTCTCACAGTTTGTAATATCTTCAAAACAGAAAGAGAAATGAAAACAGACCAACACATTTCACATAATCAAACTGCATCTCCACATTTTTTATCAGGAGTAAAAAAAAAAAAGAGACTCATCACGTTTTAGATCTAAGAAGAGGTTTTCTAAATCCTTTTAAAGGATAAAAAGCCAAGATTTTTCTGTCTGAGAGGCTGAATTATGTTTGACACTTGTATGCTTCCAGCTTTACATTCTCCAAGATCTGCATCACATTTTCAGATTAATGATTTTTATCTTATATTGAGTAGGGGAAAGATATTTCCTTCATTATCTCTTACAATAGTATACTTTAAGAAATACCATAAATTAGGAAGCAAAGGTGGTGAGATGTCATTATTGTCAGGATCTCTTATTAGCAACTAAAAATAAGGCAGCAATTACAGTTCAAACAGGACTGTTAGGACATTAGTACTGATGTAAAATAAGCACAGCCAATGACATCTCTGAGGTGATACTGTCATTTTCAAAATAAGTTCAAAGCATTAACGCTTTAACCCCATTAACTGTGAAAAAAATTATATTCAACAATGGCAAAAAGAAAATTTAGGAGGAAATGCAATACTATTTCAAATACTGGCAATTTCAACAAACTCGGATGCTACAGTTCTAAGCACGGAAAATCCTAAAATACCTGTGTATATTCCAGGGACTGCCAGAGTGAAGCAGCTATTTCAGGAGATCTTCCAAAAGCAGTAAGGGTTTCTAATAGCTCTGCTTTCAAAATAGGAGGAATGCTGCACTGCAGAAGTCCCAGGATGACCACTACTGGTGTCCACTGAGGGTGCTCACAAAGAGCCAAGCGAGCATTCTCACTCTACAGAGTAAACAGAAAACAGAACTGCACATTATTACTTTGAAAGCTTTTCATGTCTTACAATCTCTAATTCACGGTTCAGCATGAAAGACTGCTTTGTACTCGAAAGTACACAAGATATCAAAAGAATAGTAGACAATTCCAAAGCCAACTATTTTAATTAAACAAAAAGCTGAGTATAAAGACTTACAAGTACTAAAATTGTGCCTATCCACACAGAAAAATTATTTGGATAATACAAGCTTCTTATAACAATCTGCTTTTTTTTAGTAGACAACCATTCATGGAATTAGTCTTTAAGTACTGACACTCTAGCAGCTTCTTCAACCATGGGTAGAGGGACTTTTATTCATTTTTCTATTACAAACATTCTATATGCTCCTATCTCTATATATTTGTATGAACTCACACTGCATTTGGATGTTTTCTAAGAACTTGTATCAATTTGTTTTAGTCTAAGAACAGGATCATCACTCACGTAAACTCACTACAGACTCTAGGATGAACCACTGGATAAGATCAAGCCTCTAGCCTCATCAAATGGTAATTCCCTGCATCCTTAGAACAAATTTATCTTCATCCCAGATTATGATTTAATGATGCCACGAAATATTACTTTTAAGAGTTCCCTTTATCCATGCATATCCAACGCTGACATTACAGCTCGAACAGGATCACCCCGCTATCATTACCACCAAAGACAATTTTTTAAAATCGTATTTAGTTTCACTGATCTGTCTTGTGTTTGTGTCAGCAAAACCAAGGCTATCTCCCTATATCACAAAAATTTTAGGCTACAAAATCTGGTGGGTACTTAAGAGCAGAATTATACACTACTCAGAAATACACAGACAATTCACAACACAAAATTATGCACTGCAATTTTATTCTCCTGGAATTCTCTTCCAGTCAATTAATTCAAATAATTTTACACCCTTGGTTTGGGGACATTTTAAATCATAACCCTGGAGGCAACTTTCACAGCTGATCACATTCCTTGCCAAATTTATACCACTTCCTTTTGAATTCAACTATTACTTTTGCTTTTTCAAACTCACAAATAAAGGCAAAGAGCTTTCCTACTCCACAGTGATTTATTGTGAATATACCTCACTTCTGAAAGACATTACCAGCTCCATTACCAGCACGAGAGTCAAGTAAGCAAGAAAATCAGCAATACCAAGAACACAGGAAAAGGAATCATCTCTTTCTGCTTCACCTACACCTTCAGTGTTTGGTCATTACAGTTACTCCTGATGCTTCCCATGCTTATGGAGTTCACTAATAAAATGACAACTACTAGATAAATTTTCCTTACATACTTTTTTTGGTCAAGGAGAACTTCAGAGCTGAATGATGATGATGATTTGCAAGGAAAAAAAAAGTTTTAACAAAGAAAAGCAAATAAAATGCTACTTACCCAATTGACTATAACAGTGGTCAGCTGTAAAAATGCAATTAATCCATCCTGTTCTTTCTGTGTGATGCCTCGGAGAGGCAGGTGACGGTACTGGACACTGTCTGCACTTGGCAAGTCTTTCCTTAAGTGCTCATGATAAAGCATCAAGGAGTGGAAGAAATGCTCCCAGGAGACAGGACTGCCACCTGCTCCTTGGATGTTTTCCGCTAGAAAAATGACAAACAGGTGACGAGATTTTCTTTCTACTCTTTCACAGAGTGAAAAGCAGGATGGCTAAAACTAAAAGTTTCTTATCTAAAGAAAAAAGTAAAGTTCAAAGGAAAGTTATTGTATCCAAAATTAATCATTTGTGTTTGGGGACTTTTGCTTGTTTATGCGGTTTTTTTTGAGACAGAAAGGTGCTAATATAAAGAACTAGTATAAATAAGTTTTCTGTTTTATGAATTGGAATCTTTGCAGCATTTTTTCTATTTTCAAAGGAGGAGAGTTTTTTATCATTTGACCAATGCAAAATGAATGCAAAACACAGGACTGACTAGCATCTCCTACTTTGAGAAAGTGCTATTGTAGTAAATGAATCAAAAAATTCTAACTGAACAAAGCGCTTCTGAACAAAGTTAGCTCAGGAAAGTTACATTGTGTATTTGTAAATACAGCTAGCTTTAAGACATTACTTATTTTTTGTTTTATAATAAGCAACACTGACATTCTGCATTCCTTATGGTGCCAAGACATGGATTTTTTTTTTTTAACTATTATTTCGCTAGGTGAATTGCTCACATGGTGCTCAGACATCTAACTACCTCATCTGGCAGGTTTTATTTCAGATTACAGTTTCAAGTAAAGACTTCCAGTTTCACCTTCGTACTACTAATGAAATGTTAAAAGTATGAGGCCACAATTCATCTCAAATGAGTCTTCGCACTTTTGGAAAGTAAAGGAGTTGAGAAAGAGCTGAAGTGTCACTTCTCTTACCATGACTACTGCCATTGACTTTTAGCAAACTAAAGCAGTAATGAGCACACTGAGGCCCACTAGCCAGTCCCCGCAGCATTTTCAAGTATGGGATGTAAATTGTGGAAGGAAGTAGATCTCCCATTTGCCTAACAAACTTTGACAAGACAACCTAGAACAAATAAAGATCAGTGTTTAAAAAAAAAAAAGGAAAAGCTGAGTATTATAGGAAAACATTAAGAAGTAAAAGTCAGAAAACAAATTCTAACGTAATGAGGGCAGGGTGGACAAGTTCCTTTGTAGACTGGCCTATTCAGTCAGACATGTTTGAAAGAGGAACTAAACAAAATAACTCATGTGACTGCAGAATATACTAACTCTGCAATTCAGTATTTCTAGTGATAAAATTTACTTCAGCTCCCAAATGTTCCACAGGAGTATTTTTAGCACATCTCACAGTGCAAGTAAAGAATTCAGTGTGCCTGTCATATACCTGAACAGTGACTCACACACACAGTGGTTCCTTTCAGGGACATTAGGCTTGCTTGCACCTGGCCCTAATTTAAGTTGCCAGTACTCTGGGTGGGTCTTGGGATGTGTCTGATTTTTTTTGGTTTTTTTTTTGGCTAGGTTTTGCCTAGCACTGCACAGTCCTTCAAAAAGCATTTAGGGCTGACAGAACCCAAGGTACCCCAAGAGTTTTTTGAATGTCTACTTTATCTGCTTAGATTGTGTCTTCATTCGATTTTAAGTTCTGTCTCTTATGGACTATAATTTTAGGACTTTAAATAATTAAAATATTCTTAGGACTTTTTACCCCTAAAATACTATCAACTGCAGTTAATAAAATTTTGGTTTGTTTATTGTTAAGGAATCTAATTTCTCAGTTAAATGAAAAAGGCATGCAGAAGTCATCAGACAAAAAACACAAGAGAACTATCAGAATCCATTCAGCAACTGGAACAAATCAAACCTAAACAACATTTCAAAGAGGTTTGTTAGTACTCTTTCTTGCTTAGTTTATTGACAACTGTGAATGGCTGGCAGAAGCAACAACCATGCCATGCAGAGCAGGACACATGCAACTCGGTCACTGAAAAAAGGTAAGGTCTTCTTAGAGCTTATCTGTAATAAGGATACCAAAAAGAAAATTTGTTGCTTGAGGGTTTTTTTGTTACTTTGGTTTTAAGTTACTGGTAATTACTCAAGAAAATCGAGATAACCTGGCGCTGAGGGGGTCGCTGGTGAGCTACTCCAAGGTAGGAGCCCATGATGGTGGAGGTCTGCAGGGGCTCTGATGGACACCAGTACTCGTGGGCAAGCTCCAGATTAAAGGGGTCCTTCCTGTACAACTCAGCAATCTGTCAGAAAAAGGAAGATGCAAGAAAAGTAACAACTCCAGGAAGAAAAAAAACAATTACTTCAAAAATAAGCAGTGCTTCTAGATTAGCTAAAAAAATCTGAGAGGCAAAGCATCACAGGGCTGGTGTTCCAGTTCTTAAAATCACAGCTTCTAAATAACAGAACTGGAACTAGTGACAGCCAGCAAAATTCGAAATGTAGATATCAGTGAAAATTTAATAATTTTCTATTTAACTATTATGGATTAAATCATTGCTAAAAAATCCAGTGTCATTTCTCCTTAAACAACCATATGCCTACCTTTATACATTAATTTTACAAGTTAGGTAGTATCATAATTAGAAACCTTATCTGCTATCTGAACATACAATTTCTCAGAGCAAATTTTTATTTCTTCATTTAAGTTTACTATAGCTATATGAGATGCTTAAGAAAGCATTTCACTACAAATTTTTCTGCTGATGTCCTATAACCTGAAGGATATCTTTGGAAAAGACTAGTAATACAAACTTTTAAATTATCGGAAAATATAAAACACCTCAGTTCAGTACGCAAATCTATTTTTCAACATAGATTTTCCTGAAAGTGCAGTACAGTAACCCTAATAGCTAATATTTAAACAAATGTAAGTATTTTTATTTCCATTTTATTTTATTTTTATTTTCTTTATTTTATTAAAAATATGACAGAAAATCATTCTTTTAAATGTATGCTTATGGTCAAAACTCTACTGAAATAAGGGAATTTGTAATTCCATCAGTCTTGATGGAGTCACCTTACTGAGCAAATATCAAATAGTCTTCCCAAACTCTCATTACAAATATATCAACACATAAGAATTATTTAAACATTTCAATTATTTATCAGAGTAATTGTCAACAGTAGGGTAAAACTTCTAAAACTTTCAAATGTAAGAAACAATGCAGTATTCGCTTACTAAAAAATAATAAAAACCATGGCATTAACATCAGAAACCAAGGCAGCAAATTAACTCCTTTATATGAAAAATTATAGTAAAGTGTCTGTACTTAAGGAAAAAAAAAATTCATCCCAAAAGGGAAAGATCCAGCACCATATGGTATCATTCAGATACAAGTTTCAGATGACAAATGCAAGTCACAATCATTATTTGTCACAGTAATTTACAAGAAAATAAGGCTTACTAGAAGCATTAAATGCTCCAGATCTCTCCGAAGGGAAATAGGTGGATCGTTACCCATCTGAATACTCATGTGGATCATGCGAGCATCTTCGTCAGCACGGTTCCTCAGCTGTTTCACCTGCACGATTTATAAAGTGGAAAAGGAAACAGTGGTCTTTATTTAGCTAAGAATGAAATAAACAGAAATAATGGAATTGTCTACATGGCCTATTAAAACTATGAAAGCAAATGTACCTGCACGAACATGACAAGAATATTCAATTTTCTATTTTTTCAGTCCTCTCTCCCTCCCAAGAGCTTGCACGTAAAGTTGTAGTGATTGACTATAACTTACTGCCAAAGCCCTTAGAACATAGCAAAAGCCCTCAACTTGTATCATGGGAGTTTCTCCTAACTGATTGCACCAGATAATTTGGTTTTGCTCCAAAAGGTGGATCCTTTTCCTCTTTCTAATTTAAAAGCTAAACAGCTTAGTTTCAAAGGATGCTAGACCATTATTCACAAGGAGTGAAAAGAAACATGTAATGTAAATGCAAACATGAATGCAAAATATTGATTCCTGTATATAGATCTCTGGATTGCACCCTTCTTCACCATTAAAGACTACTCCTACTTGCAGCTACTTTACAACTTGAAAAGGTCTGAACTGATGCAACTTTGGAGTTACTCCGTCTCAGCCAGAAGCATTATCACATGTCAATAAATACCACAGGAAAAACAAGAGAGAAGAGCAAGAAGAATGGCAAGCAATTTTTTTTTAAAGTAACCATTTAATCAGCATCCTAAACTTCTTTGTGTTGAAAATGCTAATTATTAAACAAAAAACAGCTGACATTTAGTTTTAAATTCAAAAAGCTTTTGACATGAGACCTCAACAGAGGCTTATAGAAAGCAAACCGACATGAGATTAAAAGTTTTGTTAAATATTAAGGAGACATTGAAGAACAAGAAACAGAAGTAAGCAACCAATTCAACACATAAAAAATAAAACATGTTGACAGTCCGTAGAGACTAGTTCATGGTCTATAATATATCTCAATGTGCAAAACTGAATGAGAAGCAAAATAATTGTTTAAAAAATAGTTTAAAAATAATAATAACAATAAAAAATTATTAAAAACTCAAAATAACTGTGGAAAAGGTCAAAGCAAACTAGCTAAATTGGTATACTAACTGAACAAAATAAAAACTGTTGGTAAGTTAAATAAACAATAATTTGAGGTACTAAAGCCAATTATCAAGTTCTGAACAAATATAATGGAGGCAACCAAAAGATTTCCCAAATCATCACTGGCAAGGAGCATAAATGCAAAAACTATGCAGAAGAATTAATTAAAATGCTGACTTAGAGATTTAAGTAAAACTGAACCAAGGTTACACAGACACACAAAGCAAAACAAAGATCCTGCAAAACAGACACTTCTTTTTACCTAAAATTTGAGATTCAGTAGAAATAACTAAGGACATAAGCCAACCACTACCTATCAACAGTTAAGACAAAAAGTTGCCTTGTAAGGCTATACCTCAATTGCCTACTAACAACTCCCTGTGAAACAGCTAGTACTGACTTACATCAAACTAGAATGCAAGTCAATGGTCTGATTTTGCCTTATATTCTGCATTACAAAATCCTGTTTGTAATGAACATCTCTCTTTGTCTTCAGGCATTAGCTACAACTAACTGAAAATCTGAGCCAAAGCAGGAAAAAACCAAAAAAACCAAACCCAAACTGAAATGGAATTTCAGCATTCATTTAAATTTTAATCATGTAAAACAAACACTACTACCACCATAAAAGCTTGTGTTGCAAATCTCACCACACTGAAGTGTTTTAAAAACCACATTCTACTTCGGTGTGGAAAACAAACCCCAAACATTATGGCTTCTATAAAGCAAACAGGTTTTCTGAAGCTGGGCCTCAAGCTGAGCATCACATCCGAATCTCTGTGCTACCTTGTCCAAATAACAGAAACATAGAAGAGATGCCCACACTTCTCAGTAAGTGCTACTCACCCAAACAACTTACTTTCATTGGCATGAGTGCAAGGAAGTCCGTGACAAGGTTATGGATTTTGCGAATGTAAAATTCCTCCTGGTAGAAATTTTCAGACGCCACAACGGATTCAGTGAGGAACAGGAAAACATAATCAGCAATTGCTAGCTCTGCCATTGCCTCGTCTGCCTCAGTGAATTCTGCTAGAGCTGGGCAACAAAATTCACAAGAGGGGAAGAAGTAAATAACAACCTGCTACCAAACAAATATATTTCAGGATACACAGGCATGCAAATTTCCATGCTTCTATCAGCTCTGTTTTTTCTACTGTACAGGAGAACTAGACTGAAAAAAAGATAAATTAATGGCAGATGATGACCTCTACTTTCTGTTTTAATAAATGTTACAGTATATATCCATTTACCCCAAAAAAACTAAGGCAGTCAACCAAGAACCACAAACCAACTTTATTTAAACATTAATTATATTGTTTACATTTTCTTTTTTAGATATTTTGGAGTAGACTCAATTTTGACGTAGTAGAAAGCTAGATGGTTTGTGAGGTTCAGAATGGAAAAAATAAAATTATGAATAGATTCATCATCTCAAGATACTGAGGTCTAACATCTACAGATGTAAAAAAAACACAATCAAGAATCCATTCTGGATTTAAGCAGATTCAAATGATACTAAAGCTGAAAATTAAATACTTGAATTTTCCAGTACGTTAAAATCTCTTTCACTTCAATGAGGCACTATTACTGTCTAGTAAATAATTACTTCTACATCTGTGTACATTTCAGAGCAATTCAATTCACTACAACGAAACTTATATAGAAAAAGTTTTAAGGAAGTAAATAACACTTCAGAAAGGTAATGGATCCTTTGACTTACACCACTTGCAGTCTCTGAATACGAATGTGCAGCAACTGAACTTTACCTGTCACATCAGAGAATTGGGATATTCCTCGCAATGTCAGTGCCCAGGCTAATCTGACAGTGGCTTGCAGGCCTGGTAATTTCCAGGGCTGGCACTCCTGAAGCCGAGTGTGGATCGTTGCTATGTACTGTCTTTCTGATAGCAGAGGGAGCCGGTGCATCAAGTCTTCAACAACAAAAATACAAAACCAATACTCAGTAAACAAATGTGAAAAAACACATGCAAAATCCTGCCAATTTGTTACTCATCAATAACAAAACTGCTCAAACTACAATTTATCCATCTGCACAATGTAACCTCTGTGAAAGTTGCCAGCATTACCTTCACGATCCTCTGCTCCTTGTTCCAGAAAGCTGACATCAAAGCAGTAAAGGAGAGCCATGAGAAGAGACAAATTCACGCCATCCAATGAGCCATCAGCTTCCACTGTTACCTTCTCCAGGTAACTTATGAGGAGTAGAGTGTCATCCTTACTCAGGGGTGACTGACAGGTCCACACAAAGAGACTTTCAGCCAAGGACTGTCGGCATTCTTTAATGAGATCAGAAACCTTTACAAGACAAACAAACAAACAAACAATAAAAACCAACCTGGTGAATGCATCTATTCTGGTAACATGTTCAATTTCTCCTTCTCAGTCAATCATGATGACCAGCTTAAAGTAAAAATCCCTCTGAATACAGCAGCTACAGAAAATGCTGGGTTTATTTGCTAAACAAAAAAAGGACCCTTCTGCTTGTTAATTGCATTTATATTCCTATGTATTTCATGAGAGGTGTGAGTAGATATCTGGGAATATGACTACACATAAACCAGTACCCCTGCCGAGGTCAAGAGACATCAATCTAAATAAAATTTACACAGCTGTAAATGGATCACACAGAAGGCACACTCCCATCTCTAATTACACAACCACACTGGCAGTTACCCCAGTTACAGTCAACCTTCCCTTTGCCCCAAAAAATCAATCTTCAGGTGAAACTAAGGTAAATTAAGGTAATTTAAGATAAATGAGAAAGATACTCTTTTCACAGTTTCTAGATTCATAGTAAAAGTGTAAAGCTAGTTCTTTATCCAGTGGAAAGTAAATTGATTTATTATTACACAGAATGATTTTGAGGCAGATCACCCATTAGAAATGACGTCAAAAATTAAAACAATCATGTTTAAAATCTTCCTGCCAGCAAAATTATGCTGCAGTTAGTCACAGTGTCAATTAAGCCCAAGAACTACAAAGATGACATTGTATTTTCAAGCAATTTTCACTTGAGTATTAGAAATGCTTTCATTCATATTAACACAATTGGGTTATTAAGAGAATTATTCACCTGACTCAACTTGGTTTCAATCTGTTTTAATAATTTGTGAATTAGTTCACTTTTCTTATGTCAATAGTGCAGATAATGGTAGTGCTGATAATTTAAAATACAGACTTCAGAATTTAGAAAAGAAGAAATTTACACACAGTGTAAATATTAGGCTTAGATTTTTACTGTTAATTCTTCACTAAAAATAAGACATGCCCTAGCATCTGGGAGCAACAGCAAAATAGAAATGCAGGAAGCAATGTAAATCCCACACTGATATTGCACAAGCTGTGGAGCAGTACCAGTAATCTCAGACAGCAGCAGACTTAGTGCAAAGGTAAAGGACTCCTTGCAGTCTAACTCTATCCTAACGTGTTGAGTAACACAGAAGAATATCCATGCTCAGTGAATTTTACCTCTTTGCGATGTTTCTCACTGCCCAATCCTCGCTCTCGCTGGAGTTTATCAAATTCATTGTTCAAATCAATGTGAGACACAAGTGTGAGGATCTTCTGAGTCAAACCCTGCTCCATAAGGTCATCTGTAAAGCGTGTTGTCATGGAAATTAACTCTTGACTGAAATGGAAAGAATATAAATTTAACAATTAATCATAGTTTTCCAGTTACAAACATGTCTAAAATACTGAATCCCATAAGATGTATTTGATGCCAAAAAACCATACAAATAAATTATATCCAGAGAGGAACTAAAGATGCATCACTATTCAGTAAGTAGTGCCCTCAAAACATCATGCTGAAGGGATACAGAGTCTTTAGGCAGCTGTAGGTTCAAGAACATGGAATATGAGAATACAACAGGGATCAGCTAGTTAAGATTTCTATTAAAAGGAAAAAGTATTATACACAAGATGCACATAACTCACAAACTCACAGGCTCTTTCTTACTAGTAAATGCAATTGTCCAGATACTGCACTTGGAATTTATATTTACACTAGAATACATTTTTTCATCTTTCTCTAGCCAACTTGGAAGCAGTGTGCACTGCTTTCTTTTCCAAGGCAAAAAATACTACCATATAATGTTCACCAGTAGATAGTACATTCCTTTTAAGAAAAGCCAGGATCACAATTTCCTTTTACAGTACACATAAAGTCAGAACACAGCAGTGTCCTCAAATACTGAGCAACGACCAATAGTTAGAGCAACAATGGCTGGGACAGTGTCTGAAATAAAATACTGCCAAAAGGTGAGGTAGCATGAAAGAACTGAAAGTAAAATAGATATCCCTATAATCCAACAAAAATATGTGCAAAAAAAGATTATGCTTTAGAAACTAACATGAAAGCAGCTGCATCATGTTATGAGAAAAAAAGCAAATTCGAGACTATACACATTCCCTTAGTCTAATTAGTTCTAAGAGCACTTAAAACAAAGAGTTTTGATCAGCTTATTGCCCTGATACACACCTGAGTTCCAGTGTCCACGTCTTGCCTTGGCGTGACTGGATGAGGGTTCGCAGTGAATTGGCAATGCACCTTTTTCCATCCCAGTACAACAGAACTGCCACTAGACCTCTTGTCAGGCCAGGAAAGTGAGGCTGCTGGTGTTCTCCTAGTGAATGAAAATGCACAGAAATAGACAAAGAGAGCTGAACATACATGCCTTGATAACAGCTCTGTATCTTTGTATTTCTAATTGAAATTCAAATATCGCATTCAAAGTAACTGTGGTTATTCACTGCCACTTCGATCTGTTTCAGACACTTAAAAGAAATCCCAGATATTTTGGGTGCTATTGGTAAAATTATTACTCAACTACTAAAACATACAAAATTTTTTTAAATGCTAGTCCAAATGGTATTTGCCACTGATATGTACCCATTTAATAATCAATTTGAGATGATTATCAGAGAAATATATTTTATTCAAAATGAAATTTTCTATCTGAAACTACACTGAAAATTCAAGTTCAAAATAGAAAGTGAGCCTGACTTGGAGATAGCTTTCCAAAGGTGACAAATTTGCAATCGACTTCTTTAACAAATTTTTCAAGTTAATGAACAGTAGCTAGTAATAACTAACAATTTTAACATAATGATTCTAAAATCAATCTTCTACACAAAGAATGTGTCACTCTCCAGAATACTTCTCTTACTAATCAGTTATTAGATTACAGAATCACACAGCAATGTATAACTAACATATAATTTGAAGAATCAGTATCTATTACACTGCTTTACGGAAAAATTCTCAATCATGTTTTAATTACGTTTAAATTCAATGATACAGAAAGTAATTCATAAAACCTCCTCAGAATATATCCCCCCTTGATGGGGGGTATATTAGCTGAGCATACAAACATTAGGGCTTGCTACCATATGACATTACAGTGAGAATTTTTTTAAGAACGTTCTGTGATAGGAAGCTAAGGCCTTCATTGTATCATGCATTCACCTTAAATGTACACTTAAATAAGAAGGCCCTATTTAAGCAGTATTTTTCCAGATCTTGAATATTTTCCCTTCTCACCAGCTAGAAGGAGCTCAACAGCTGCCAGCTCTCCAATATCAAAGAGGTCACTGAGGATAAAGGCTTCTCTGATGAGCTGCTCTGGCAAAAGCCTAGTTCCTTGCTGACCCTGGATGGCAACTCCCTCTGTGCTTGCTTTCTGAATTTTCTCATGCTGCTGAACATTTTTTGGCTGCAAGAGAAACAAGCACAGGAAGTTATTCAAAATGGCAAGATCAAATACTGAATTAAAGCTTTACTCATTAATCCTTCCTCACAAATACAGTTCTGTCAGGTTAGGTTGTCATCATAAAAACAAAGGCAGTGTTTTTAAACAGATAGTAAAGGCATCCTAAAAATGCTTCATGCTTGGACAGCAGTGGTCTCTTTGTGGGAATGTAAAAAACTAATCTTATACAATCAGTGCTGACATTTAGTTTACTCAAAATACTAGTGGTTGAAAATAAACTTTGATAAAATTCTCAACAGGAATTGACATCAACTCAGTTAAAGACATCTGGGTTGTTGATCAGAACTGTTATGTTACTCCCAACTGTTCTCTACATCATTCTTTTTCTATTAAACTGAGATGCTAAAATATACTGATGAAACTCTATAGCTGACTGTTAAATTTTCTGACCTTTCAATTTAAAAAAGCCATCTACTATTGGAGAAATTACACCCCTGAAAGAAGATATATTTCTAGTTACTACCTTATGATCCACCAGCCAAGAAACAGGGAGTTTTTTTTACATTATCTGGCATTCTGAACAAGACATATTCTGTATTTTTTAAATTCACGTGTTCACCTATTTTTGGTTGTCAATCTGACTGAAACATGAGCAAAACCAGACAAAATATCTTTGTGCTTTCAGACACACAAGAGTAACAAAAAAAGTTAATACATGACTGATGAATCATCAGATACTTTTATTACTCCTTTCAAAATAGCACTCAAATAATGAGAGAAAAAAATCATCATAGATAAAATTATCCTGTAGATGATACAATATAATATGCATGTATTATTTTTTCCCACTTAATACTACTTGTTTTCTTACAGCAGAACAGGACTGGTATAACACATCTGTGTTATGTACTGTAAAAACATGAAAAGAATAGTCATGATCTAAAATGGCATGTAGATAACAATATAAGACAGAGTAAATCCTCAACTCTCCAGCTCATTCCAGAAGAGAGCATCAGTCCAGTACCGGATTTCTGAAGAGAGAAATGAAGTCAGATTTGTGCTTCTTTAAAACTTGATCGAGACGATGAACAGCTTCAGGTTGCCTTTTCCAAATGGCATTCATTACAGTCTGCCATATGTCCTTATATGGACCCCACAAGCTTGCAGCTAAAAGGAGAGATAAAACAATGTATTTGAAATAGAGAGAGGAAGAAAACAAATTATTTCTCTATTGCTTTCAATAAGTAGACCCTTTTTTAGTTTACTGTTACTCTTGGCATGTCAGTATACTCTTACATCCATGAAGAAAAGTATATTTTCCTTTCCTAAGGCACAAAACCAAAAAAAAAAAACCAACAATGATCGGATATAAAACTTAATTGCATCTAGAGAAGTAAAGAACCAAAAAAGATTATGTCCACACCTAAATTCTGGTGCTGAAAGTCATCTTACAAGAATACTCACAATACAGTTATTAGGTTGGAAAAGACCTTTAACATCATTGAGTTTAAGCATTAATCTGACACTGCCAAATCCACCACTAAAACATGTCCTGAGGTGCCACATCTACATGTCTTTTAAATCCCTCCAGGACTGTGCCTCTACCACTTCTACAGAACACTCCAGAAAAGGAATCCCTTCACTATTAGCTAAACAACCCATCAAATCAAAATATGCAATACTCTTGTATTACAGCAGATGGCTGAAGAAATATTGTTTCAACCATTTCCAAAGTGCTTGAGTGAGCAAGTTGGAAAACCAAAAGCAGTTTAAGCAAAAGCAAGCTATTTACATCACCCTTATTGCTCCTACATTGTCACAGTGTGTACTGAGTCATCTGGAAGGGGTGTAAAATCCTGCCTCACTAATCAGAGAAAAACATTTGCTGTTGAGAGACCACAAACTCCTTTGGTTACTCAAACTAAAATTGATATCCCTCCCAACAATCAAAACGCCAATCTCCTAAGCATCAAAGTACCTCTAGGATGTCAGATCAAAGACTCCCATACTTAAATGGTGAAGTCTACACACTTAAATGGTGAAGCCACTCATGCTGAGTAGCTACATGTGAATTTACAAATGACTGAGACAACACATTTAGCAGTGCCAAACGCAGTGGCTGTGTCAGGCCAACCTGTAAAAAAGGGACAAATTTGCCTTTTCTGAGCATCAGTGTTTTAACTCCTACAATGTCACCCCTGCCTAGAAATAACTACTACTGCATGCATAATTTCACACTCAGCTATAACTGGCTGTCCCACACAACATCAGACTTCAGATTTATTTCCACTTGAAATTGTCTTTTCACTCTTACTACATTACCATGTCCACTAAACACCAGCAGCAAACCACAGTGTCTGCCAAAAGGTGTTCAATTACTTCCCTGGCCCATTTGTTTGCTCTTGTCCCTACCACATAATTGCTTTGCACCAGCCCAAACACGTGAACTGTACTCTAGGGAATTAGAACAAATTAAGGATCTAATTTCTCAAAGCAAAATCTAATCCAAAAAGGGGTTTATTTTCAACAGGATCACATCTTCAACCCAGTTTGCTCTGCAATGGCACAAAGATGAATTATTGCAGAGAAAGGAATAGGCACTAGGAATAGGAAGAGGTGGGACTTCAGCAACCACGCTGACTTTTTCCCACTTAAGCTGTTCTATTATTACTAATTTTAGAACGGCTGACTGTCCCATCAGGGACAGCAAGAAAAGACAGGCTGAGCTGCTTCTCTTGGCAACAGTAGCAGTTGATGCATATATGCCTGAATACTTTACCAAGTGACAGACACTACCATGATGTGTCTGTTCCCACAAACAATATACTATACCTAAGGCAAAATCTTTACCAGTTCTAGTGCCACATCTCCTTTTAATTTTTCTCATATTTCTTGTAAAAAACTCCTTCTTCCCCTAGTTTTTTTTAATTATAAGGTGATAGACTCTCTTGCTGTGTAACTCATAAAATAGTCTCATTTGAACTACTCCAATTTTCACTTCAACAAAGCCATAGTTTTCATTAAGAGTCTTTGCTTTATTACTGCTTTTCTGTGAGGCTACAGGGATGCAATCCATTCAGTGAGACCAAAAATCTTCTCTGTACAATCTGCTTGCCACAGGAATGGAGCTTTTAATTCTATTAGCTAGAATTAATAATGACTATTAACTGTCACTACTGACATACAAAACCTTATTTACAGATCTTTTGGCCTACATGCCAGTGATAACTGTTTTTCACAGGGTCTCCATTCTCCTTCTGTTAACCTAATGAAGCTCAGCAAGAGTAAATGCAACATCTTGCACCCAACACAGAACCACTGCACAGGCTGGGAACCAAAGGAGCTTCTGGAGAGCAGCTTTACCCAAGTGTCAAACACCCAAGTGTCCTGGCAGACAGGTGACTGAACACCAGTCAGCAGCACAGGCTCATAGCAAGGCTCTAGGCTCTATTAACAGCTCTATTAACAGCTGTAGCCAGCAAACGCAAATAAGTGATTATTTAGGCGTCTCAGAGTCCTTCACTCCCACACTGTGTCTAATTTTGGGCCCTCAGAGCTAGACACTGAAATAGCGAGCCAGAGAACAGAATGAATGAGAGGCTGAAAGAAGTGACCTGGTCCAGCCTTACAAAAAGAAGGCTAAAGAGGAATAGGGGCTTTGTTTTCTCTAACTGCTGAATGGCACTACATGCAGAAAGCAGGGCAAGATTCTGGATATATTTCCTTTTTGCCTCTTACATCACACAGCATTAGGAGATGAGTGTAATACCGAAGTGATGCGTAACCACGTGCACACCGAGTTACACAGTCCCCTGTAAGCAAGGGGGCCTTGGCTGCCTGACGTGACTCCCCGCCAGGACCAGCCAGCCATGGCGGCAGCTCTGACCGCGGAGCGCCGTCCCCGGCAGCTCTGCGCGGCCCGAGCCCGGGCACCGCTGCACGGGAGGCCGCTCTCCAGCGCCTGTCCGCACACCGCGCCCCGCACCGGCCTGGCGCCCCGCACCGGCCTGGCGCTCCGGAGCCCTTCCCCGCTGCCCGCCGGGCCTCGCCTCGCCGCCTCGCCACGCCCGGCCTGCCCAGGGCGGCCGCCCCGGTTCCGCTGGCTCGGAGGAGAGGCGCAGGGCCGCCGGCGGCCGCGGAGCGGGATGGCCGCGGGGAGAGGCGGAGGAGAAGCCGCAGCCCCACGCTCAGATTGTTCTTACCCGAATTTACCGCCAACGGAGCCGCCATCTTGGGCAGAGGGAGGCGCGTCGCGGCGCCGGCGCCCGAGGAAGGCCCGGCCGTGCCTAGGCCCCGCCTCGCTGCCGCGGCACCGCGCGGCTGGGCCCCGGCAGGGGCAGCGGCTCCGGCGGCGGCGGGGCAGCCCCGCGCCCGGGCTGCTGGGAGCTGTAGTCAGTGTAGGTTCGTGGTTCGGCGTGCCGGCCGGCTTCGTGTTCGCTGCAGGCGGCTGCGGGAAGGGAGAGCGCCGGGCTTCTGCACTCCCGCCTTCCCTCCTCTGATGTAAATAACACAGCGACTCCGTGCCGTTCCGTTCTTCTTTCCCTTTTCCTTTCCATGCCACGCTCAAGTGAGTCTTTCCTTCCAAGCCCTGCCCTATAAGCCGTTTTCACTGAATATGGCTAAATACCTGAACTCAGACACTGCACTAGGAGATACATTCACTAGAATATTTAAATTTATTTTTTAATTGAAAAAAAAAATCATCAGGATGATTCCAGCTTGTCTGGTTTCTGATTGAAATCTTTAAAAAAATAGATACAATAAATAATTTTTGCATATGAATGAGGGTTTACAATCTTGTATAGGGGAGGATTAAAAAAAAACCCAACACCCCCCACAAAAAAACAAACAAACAAACAAAACAAAAAAAAAACAAAACAAAAAAAAAAAACCAAAAAAAAAAACAAACCACCAGATCTGATAGGAGTTATCCTGTGAAGAAAGCTGCATTTAAACTCAATGTGCAAGAAAGAAAATGAAAAAGTACCAGGCACAAAGAAAAGAAAATAAAAAGCATGTTTATACACTTATTCATCTGGAGCTGAGGAACAAATATCAGTATCTTAGAAGTAGTCTGTGTCTGAAGTCAATTTACCATTCTCTGCCCCAGTAGTAATCAGCATTCTTACAGAAATTCCCTCCTGTATTATATTTAGGATAAAATATTCCACCAAAAGTATTCATTTTTAGTTCCAATAGTTTCCCCTCTTGAACTTTATTAAACCAGTATTCCATGGTTGCAAAACCATGTCCAATGAACTAGACCCATGGGAAATTGGCAAAATAACTATCTTTGCTTCTGTAGATCTCCCCTGTAATGGGATGGCAGAAGGGGTAATAGAGAGAGCAGAGCTCCTGGGGTGAGACTGAATTGGCAAGGCAGCTCTAAGAAAAAGGAGACAGAAAACAGAGAAACTGTTTCACTTAGTCAGAAGAGGAGAGAGAAATGAATATTTTAGAAAAGAGAGGAATACTCAGAGTTCAGTATATGAATGTGTTCTCAATAATTTGGCCTAATTTGTTGATTTAGTCAAAGATTTCATATTTCTTTGAGATTTACCTTATCCTGGTCTTAACCATGAACAGACCACACCAATAATTATGAGAATGACAGAGAATTGTTCATTTCATTCCAGGAAATGAAGAATGCCAGGCAAGAGGTAAAAGTAGGAAATAAGTGAAGTTATTCCCCAAGCAGCTGAACTAAAGCAGCCTTGGTATCTGGGTAGGGCATTCCTGTATCCTCTCCTGTGCATCCTTCCTTGTGAAGCCATAGTCCTGCAGGTATCAGACAAACGTGGAGATGCATGTGCTGATCGCCTGGCCACAGCAAAAAGTAGTGGATAGTCTGAGGTTTTGCTTCAGTCTTTCCTTCCACAGTGATTCTAATTTTGATCTTTTTCCTTAATACATTCCCAGATTTGCACTAAGTTTATGAGCCCTCTAGCTTTTGATCAGATTAGGTTGGAATTGACTCAGAAATTGCAATAGGTTCAAAAGTTACTGAAAAAGTTTGGCTTACAGTGGGATTTCCTAAGCTGTGTTTCCTTAAGAAACATGAAGTTTTAAAGTAGGGAGAGAAATAAATAATTGATTTTTTTTCAAGCCTTTCCCAGGCATTAAGAGCTGTCATATTTCTTTTGGCATTCAGATACAGCCAGATTGCACCCACTTTTTTTGAACTCTGTTGAAGGAAAAAATCCTTTCTAACCACTGCAGATTTAGTATTTTAAATTTCCAAATAATTCTTTCCTCTTCTTGCCAATTGACCTAGGGTCACATAGCAACAAGAAAAAAAAGACAGCCTGAAATAGTGGATAGCAAGGGGTAGGTCATTGGGCAGCTGAACTACAGAAGAAAAAATACCACATTTGGCTCCAGCTGCACAGCATTTATTATATTCTTTCTCTGTCAGCAATGTGATATTTTAATGCAAAATAGTTGTGACAGTTCAGTTCCTAGTATGGATGAAGTAAGAGAGGCATCTAGCTACACCATACCATACATTCTGCACATATTTTTATTGGCATAACTGCATCCATCCATTCATGCTTTAATGAGTAAGGAAGTCCATTAATAGTAATTCTTGCTTATTCTTGATTTATTTGCTGTCCTTTAATTAAGGTTCCCATTGTTTACCCAGGATCACTGGCTGGTTTGGTAGTCTATTTTTGACAAGTCACTATAGGGAAAGAATACCTCACTCCTCTCCCTAACAATAGCTCTCAGCAAGTTCTGCAACACAGAGAGGTTCAATAAGGGACACCAATGTCTTTCATCCTTAATTACTAGACAGAAATCTGTGAAGTATCAAAGGTAGGCTGACACTAAATACCTGGGATGGATATTAATTCCCCTGGATTTCAGGGAAAGGAGGTTCCAAATTGCCTGTAGGGTAGCGAATTCTGCTTGTGTGGTGAGAGACCTACATTAATTTCTATAGGTGAAAATAACTCTGAGTAATAATTCAAATGAGCTGCACAGTGGGAACCTACTCTTTGTAACTTGTAGGTGGTTTGTGATGTGCTACAGGTGTAACATTCTTAATTTTGATAGTACTGTATTTGATGGTTCATAGTCAAATCATACATCAAGATACCAAGATAATAATGATGATGATGATATAATTTCCTCTCTTTACATATTATTATTATGAGGAAGAGTAATTATTAGCCAAAAAAAGAGTATTGTTCAAATGCCTAAGAGGCCCTACTTAATTTCAAACCTTTAATCTTTAGTGTCATTATGATCACATCTTTCACATCTCCATCACACGATGGAAAAAAATTAGAAAATTCTTTTCAGCACTGCAGCTGAGACTGAAAAATTGCCTTGTAGAAGTACATCTACATAAATAGACCAGTCCTTGCATTGTGAAATATGCCTCTTTCCCAAAAATCCAGAAACATTTATGGCTACTGATTAGTCTAATAAGACTTCCTGGAGCTCTTGTTTTGACTGACACCAACTCTGTGCATCTCAGCTTACTGTTCTGTAAAAATAGGTATAGCATCTCACAGCAGGCCTGGAATGCTGATCGAACAGATCTTCAGCCTGGCCCCATCATCTGAACAGAGGAAAAATAATGTATTTTTGTTTTATGTTAGTTGGCAGAGTAAAAAATCCTGTATTGTCTTATGTGCTGGCTAAATTTCCTAGAAACTTCTTAGCTATAATCCTGTCTTTGCTGCAAAAAGCATGCTTTATACATGGAGATAGTTTGCTTGGCATCAAATCTTAGAAAAAGGTCTGAGACCTTTGCCTTCAGCATTTCTCAACAAAATAATTTTGTAATTTCTGTCTTCCATCCTAGGTATTTCTGGTGTCACCATGGTATCTAAGCTGATCAAAGACACTGTGTGAGGTTGTCACTAGCTCGTGTAAGTAGTTTATCTAGCCAAAAGCAACAATGAGCTAAAAGTTCTCAAAGTTACATGAGCACCTTCCTTGGGGTCAGGGAGCAGGGGGAGACGAACAGCAGGTGCTGCCCTTCCTGTGTAGGTGAGGACAATTAGTGACTATAGGCATCTGACCAGAAATGAATGCCTTGATAAGCAATATCCTGCTTGTCAGTTGGGTTTGTATAAGCCTTGTTCAGGCTTCAGAGGTAGAGTGAAAATACTGTTCTTGGCTCTGTCATGTATCGTGAGTTATTTTTTTCCTAATTCCTGCTTTGGGGCCCTTAAAGCTATCTGTTTTGTTTCTGTTTCTTCTCTATTCTGGAATGAAGAACAGTCTTTCTGTAATAATTTCTCCCTTCAGCTACTGAGGGCATTGAGGCAGCTATTAGCCCAGAAGGTGATCTGATTAGTGTAAAGATGTAGCTGCCAGTAATTGAAAACGAGAGGTTCAGAAACCTACAGCCATGGAAATGCTGGAAAAACAAAGCATAAGCAAAGTGAAGATATTTGATATAGTAAATAGAAGTCTTGGCACATCAACATTCATTCTGTTCAGGGATTTACGTATCAGATTTAAGGATGGCTGATGTTTTTGCAAGTTGCCAATTTTGCAAATTCAGGCTTTATCCTGTAATTCATTCTGAGCACTTTCTAAAGCATGTTGTATATATTCTGCAGCTGACTTACATACTTCTTTCATTCTTTTGGGTTCCCATCCAAGAACGGGTGGGTTGGAATAAGTGCAAAGCTATGAGAGAGTATAATGAGTTCACTTGG
This sequence comes from Molothrus aeneus, assembly GCF_037042795.1. Lineage (NCBI taxonomy): Eukaryota > Metazoa > Chordata > Aves > Passeriformes > Icteridae > Molothrus > Molothrus aeneus. The sequence continues at coordinate 23,080,217 of NC_089650.1, read as the reverse complement.
GCAACACTGAAGATGTGTAAAATTGCACAAAAATCTCTATGCTATTAATGTAAAGCAGAGGGTTTCTGTAACTAGATATAATGCAAGAAATGGGAGAGGGAGTAAATTTAAACTAAATTGATATAAATCATTACTTTATACTTACAAACTGAGTGAAATTGATATAGGAACCAATGAGCCTCAGGAAAAGGCTACCTTGCAATGCCATCTCCACTGCAATGTAAAATTGCTTCACAAATTATGCTACCATTTTGTTAATTCTCTTCCCAGCACTGTCCACTTCTTTGGACTTCTCTGGACAGAAGACAAGAAGTATCCTGTACCCAAAAGATGTATGCAAAATATAGTTTGTGCACTTCTGACAATTTGTTACTGAAATACTTTCCCTGTCTTGATGGTCTGAGAAAACTTATTGGAAAAAAACCCTGTGTAAATAGATAGCATAAGAAAGGATTTGCTTTCTGTTCTGGTTGATTTTTTTGTTTCATGTAAGTTTGCAGAGAATCAGGAAGAATTATGTTCAGGAGCAAGAATTTAAAGAACATGGACTGAACAAATTCAATTTCTGGAACAAGAAATTGTATTAATCGATTCTGATGTCAAAATATTTCAGTGGAGGTCACATGTCTGTTAAAGTCTTCTGCTGTATTTGCATCACTCAGCTGCATTCCTGGGCATCTTCCTAGTAACAATATAATTTTGTTTTTCTTATGCATCACTCTGAGTCCTCTTTAATGAGCAGTTTGTCTGCAGAAACAAGTAGTTATGGTGAGGTCCAGCCCAGGAGAAGCTTGAGGTACTGACTCATTCTGAAACACTGTGGGAAAGGTTTGCTTGCAGGTATATTTAGACTATAACTACACAAGGACACTAAGCTATGAGAAACCCCCAAAAATTAGGTGGCCATAGTTTTAATGAGGATTTGATTATGCCTTTTGAGTGTCTTAGTTTGACATTGTTTCATATTAGATGATGATAAATGTGTTTCAAAGTATGTTTTCCCAGAACTTCTCAGAAAGTCTAGTGTCAGTTTTGAGGTGAGATCTGAAGAGCATTATAGGGAAGATTGATGCCTCCCTTTCACTGAAGGAGTTCAGATTACTTGTTCAGGTTGTGAGAGGCTTGCTAAATTCTTCCCTCCCAGCTTAATATGCAACTGCTACCTCCCATGAATGTTGGAGGGGTCTTTGGCATTCTATGCTCTCAGTCTCTTGTTAGTGACACTTCACTTTGTGAAAATCATTAAACCTCCACCAGATACGCAACTGGAACCTGCCAGGGAACAGGGCAGAGAAAATCCCACCATTCAAAAGGCTAACCTGACCACCAGGTGAAGAATATTTCTCTTGTGATTTGTCTCAGTGATCAAGACTTTTTAACAAACACATCAGCATGTGTTTGACTCAAATATTAATTCACTTTATTTTCACAAAAAAAAACCCAACAAAACCCAAACTTCTGTGTTAACTACTTTGGAGACTTCTTGAAAGCCTGAGTCATATGTGAAAGTGAACTACCAGCTCTGTCAACATGACCAGCTGTAACTTTTTTCCTTTACAGATATTCCAAACCTAGGCAATCTGTATTCAGAGTGGATTTTTTTTCTGATCTGAGCAAGAACAAAAGCATGTTTTCATTTTCATTGATCACAGCCATTCTTTCAATACTTTCTGGTTTGTTTACCTACTCAGATAAATCAGTGAGTCATATATCCCCAGTGCTCTCAGTAAACTGATTACTTGTTTGAAAGTTGTGTCTTTTCTCTCTATTCATGGCTCCATGAAATAATGATCCAGCTCCAAGTTTTGCCTCACACGAACTTTCACACATAACACAAGACAAGGAGCTAGCTTTTTGTGGAGCTAGTATCCCTCTAGAGTTAACAGCCTACTTCATTTCTAGGAATCCCTGTCTGTAAGAAACTTACCTCCTCTTTAAATACTGTGCAAACACAAACTTGGACACCATAAAGGAGATAGTTATTAACTGCTGGTATTTAAAATCAAGGGGAAGAATACAATGCAGTACAGTAAGTGCACGCTCAGCTCTAGTATCACCCAGGGCAGCGTGTGTTGTTCTCACCATGCTTCTCTGCCCATATCCTACATTTTCTCATCCAAATCATGGCTTACATAGCTTAGTAAGAAGTTCTTCAATTTAAGCATGGCTGCCATTGCTAGAACCCACTGACACAAGGACTGCTGTGGTAGGACAGGAGTAATCACTTCTTTGGTAACATTTTGTCACATGCTGTAACATGACCAAACTGCTGAAGCTCAGCCTTTTCTCCATAGGGCACACCTTGCAGATAATTGTGCTGTCAGTCTGCTCCATGGCAGTTGTCAGCCCTCTGCAGACTGAGACATGTAGACCTCCTGTAAGGAGGACGTACCCATGCTCTAAACTTTAAAACTCTATATAAGATGAAGATGAGTCATGAAAAAGTAATTTGACTCTATTCATCATCTTTATTCCACAGTTATCTGAGAGTAAAAGTATCAATTAAAGCTGAATGCTGTATCAGAGCTAAGTTTTCTTAAGGAAGTACACTGCTCAGAATATTAGACAAGCACCTTTTACAGCTTTGATGGTTCAGTCATGTCAACAATTACAAAGCAATGCCCAATAAAACTCAACTAGGCCACCTGGTCCTTCTTTTTACAGGAGTACAACAGAACCATTATTCTTTCAGCAGTTTGCATCTCTTGAGATCTGAGTGCTTTTCTGTGCATCAAAGTAAACGTACCTCAAAAAATAGATACCTTACTTTTTAAACTATTTTTAAAAATATCCATAGTGGCATTTTCACTTAAATTATTAAATTTAAATAATCTTAATTTTTCATCTTCAAGATCTCATTAAAATCCAACACCCTTGTCTTGACTAAGAGCTCAGCTGAGATAACTCACTGTTTACCTGTCCTGAGGTGAGAATGTATGACTTCACTCTAGTAGGAAAGGTCTGGGACTGTTCCTTCTGATTTATGTGTCTTTGAAGTAGGCCTGAGATGAGTCAAAGTATATACTGCTCAGAAGAATGAGGAAAGGTATATATTACACAGAAGGAAGGAAGTCCAATGTCTAGGTTCCTATCTGCAAAGAGGAGGAGTGAAGAAGCAAACAACCAGCAGCTCACTTCTCTCTTGTCCCTGACTTTGGCCAAGTCTTTTTACACAAATGGGAAGCAGCTGGCTACCCACATAATCTTAATGCTTGTAATATTGTACATTATGTTTTCCACAGTGTAGGTCTAATATTCAACACAGAATTTCTGTGTGGAAACTTGCAGAATGGAACTGTGTTTCAGAGAAGATGAGTCTTCATTGACCTCAGGAGAAGTTGCAAATGCTCAGTTGTTTTGGAAATCAGGATACTTTCATGGGATCCCATGCACCTAAAAGTTTCAGATTCTTTTTTTTCTGTGGCTTTTAGACATTACATTGGCTTGTGTACTAGTCAGGAGAAATACTGCTAGGCATGGACTAAAACCACACAAAACACTGAGCATATCCTACCTTCTTCCCATGACAATCTGACAACTGCACAGTACATTTCAAGGCCCAGCATAAAGCTTTGCATAAAACAAATTATAAACACTTCAGGCATGCATGACACAATACACTATCAGTGGAAATGTCTGGGGCACATCTGTTCTGAAGCTTTCCATGCTTCAGAATTTTTTCATGCAAAAAGTATTTTTTTTTCCCCAAGTATGGTAGCAACATAAAGAAAGTAAACAGGAAAAAAAAAAAAAAAGAAAATGTGAAAGTAGGTTAAAATAAAAATCAGTACCTGATTTATTTGCTTTAGAAAACTATGGCACCTACCAGAGCTGACTGGCTACAGTTTAATATAACCTATTTAAGATGAGGTCATTTATCATTCCTTAAAACCCCACAAATGCTGGATTATTAGGAGTAAAACAAACTGGGTCTACCCAAGGCTTTAATTCCATGGCTGGCCTGTTAGCAGGAATTCTCATATTCATACACTGATGTACCAATGATTTTAAAATGTTGCCAAGGAAAACATAGTACAATTTTAAAATTCATATGGAAGAATAAAAAAATGTTTATTAAACCAGAAAAGTATATTTTCATGCATTAGGTGTCTTGGTTAATCTATAAAATATGGTCAGGATACCAGCTTGGTCCCTGCTCTCCCTGGATATGTTCCTGACCCATAGTGGCTCTTGGCCTGGTCCTGTCATGGTGCAGAGTCTGGGGGAAAGATGGAGCAGAAGGGAAAGAGAGCAGAGCAGCACAAGGCACACAGCACAACCTTCTCTCTGTCCTCGTGTCAAGCACAGACTAAGAGGAAATGTTCTCTATCAGAATATAAGAACCAAATTTCTCTGTACAACAAGCAAAGATCTGTCATAAAAAGTCTCAGTTACAGTGCTGCCTATGTGTAAAACTCATCTAATTATTCTTGGATCTCTCATTTGTCCTCATTACAGCTGGTTTCCTGCAGCTCCTTAAGGAACATATTCATATTTCTGATTAATAAATGTTTTGACTTTCCTACTTCATCTATTACTTTGCCTATCTAACCTATCTAATCTCAGGCTTGTCTCTCTATCAGCATTATTTATATAGCATAAAATTAGCTGCAGTAGGTCACATTCCTTTTGGCAGAAGGAAATATATCTGTCTGGAAAAATGCAAGGTTGCAGGTGGAGCTTGGCTGGTGCAATATATTTACAAGCGTCAAAGTTCACGCCAACCCTTTAATGCAACGTCATCTTTCTTGACAGGTGAGCTCCTGTCACACCTGGCTTATGCAGAACATGAGCTCCAACACAAGAAAAAGTCAGTGGAAGTTCTTGTAATGGACAGTTCCTGTTTATACAGCAGCCATGGAATCAATATGCAGGAGAAAGTATTGCATTTTCTCAAGTCATGCACTTTTTATTTCATCTCAGCAAATCCCATATGGCTGAGGCATTTTTATAAGAATGTGAGCAATTTTGAGCTCTGTGGAAAATGCTGAGTGCTGTTGGATGAAGGCAGAGAAGGGCAGAAGAGGAAAAATACATTCCTTTGAATGCACTAATATAGAAGGCAATTAAGGAATATGACAATAATGAGCAATCATTCTGTCTTGTAATCTATGTTTTGCTTTAAAGAGCAGGTGATGACTCCCTGAAAACAATAATATGTAACATAATGAAGTCCTGTCTACACAGGCATGTTACTTCAAATATTTCAGATGAGTTGGCTTGAGCATATTTGTAACAATTGTTTTAAAGTGGCTGGCCTTTCTTTTTTTGCATGAATGAAACCCAGGCTCACTAGCCCTCAGCTATGAGCTGCATCCAGTTTATGAGAGGATTCTGCCCATTTTTGAATAATTTTCCCTCATTGTGTAATGTGATAAGGTTTCTTTGGTGTCTGGCCCCTGAGTGCTCTCTTCTGTTCCAAGATCATCTGGATCAAGTATATTAATCACTCCTGCTGAATGCTGATGGCTTCCATTGCAATTCCAGTATATGTGTGTTCTTCCAGATGCACACTTTTTTTTTGAGTACTACCTCTTTCCTTCCCTGATATTGTCTCATGGGTTATGTGTATCAGCACATCCAGCCCAAACTTTATGGCACTGCCTCAAATATTACTCTTTGTGACTGTTGGTCAAACTGAATGCAAGAGAGGGACATTCCTGAGAAATGGAGCAGTGCTGCCATAAAGCAAAATAAAGCCGGCTTTTCTACAAGAACTGAAGGGATGTGAACAGGACTTCCAGGACTTCTAACGGGCCAGAATAAGATAAGCTGTGAAAGATTGATCCATGGGAAGTCAACTGTTGAACCTCTCTATTGTAACAGACCCAGGTGACTTACCACAGCTATCAAATGATGTCACTTCAAACATGGAGTTGTAGGCCTAATATTGTTTTCAAACCACTGAACTGAAATACAAAGACTGAGGTTACAAAAAAGCTGTTTGAAATCCAGAAAGGTGGTTAGCCTGAAAATGCTGCTGAGGGAAGTATTCCTATCACGTCCTATATTATGTCACAGCTCTGCAACTCTAAGCCAGGTGGTATCCAGATGCCATCACTGGCAGGGGAAATTGAGCTGTATGAACCATGAGCCTGTTTCCATCTGTCTAGAGCCACCTTCTCTGCTGTGGCCATCATGGTGCTCCACAAACAAGGTCCCAGTCTTGTGTTCCCACCTTGTGCTGCTTGCTACACATCTGGGCTCGCTGCTGCTCTTCCTGCCACTCAAAAAACTCTCATGGGCAGCATCCCATGAGTTAAAAGGAATACAGATTGTAGGGCAGGCATATTTATTGCAACATCAAATGCAGAAAAAATAAGCAATAGCAAATATACTTTGGCTTATAATTTGTTCAGCATTCTTTAGCTTCCTTTCACATTTTATAAGATGAATTACCAAAATTAAGCATTTCAAAATGCTGAGATTATAAAACACGTGTAATCAAACCTTCAGCAATATAAAATTCTTGAATTCAGGCCAATTGCTTTACAGTCTGTTCCCTTCTGGTGCACATGATGCTGACCTGCATGTGTTGCAGGAGGTCTTAGGGCAAAGACTGTGCTCCGCTTTTATGCACAGAGCAAAGCAGTGCAGCCCTCTTGGTTTCTCATCTGTATGGTCTCTCTCACTTCTGCAGTTGAATATACTTCAGTACCCTTCCATGCAATGCTGCACATCCTTCTGATTTATCCATTGGCTTTTGCTCTAAGACTTTTTCTCAGCTCTTGGAAACATATTCAAGGTAACATTGCTACAGAGGTGCACGTAAAACTGCAAACTCAAGCCCTGTTACTATTCAATAACAGGAAACTATCTCTCTCTTTAGCCCAGCATCTTCTTCCCTCCTTCTCATTCCAAGATGAGCACAGGATTTCTACAGAAAAGAGATGTAGAGAGAGAAAGGCTTCTTCTTTTTACGCACTATGGGGTTTGCTGAGAACAACCACTTCCTAGGGAAGCCCAAACTGAAAAAACAGATGGGAATGACATTCCAAAATTGATTTGAAAAATGAAACCTATGATCATTGGCACTGAGTTCAGTGCAGAAATAACAAATAACTGCAATTTATCATTGACAACAAAGGCCCCATTATGATGAGGAACTTTAGCCTAACAGGTTGCTTAATGAACAAAAAATACTTCAAAAAGGAAGAGAATAGGAAAGAGAAGTTCAAGGATTCTATGAATGGATTTCAGCACAGGAGCCAGAAAGCAAAAAAAGAGCTGGAAAGATGTTTATGACAACTTGTGTTAACTTGGACATGAGTGTCTAGATTCAGAGGAGTTTTGGTATAAGTGAAAAAGCCACCAGCAGGAAGATTTGCTGTAAATTGTAGAAAAACCCCAGTCCTCTGAAGAATATTAGGATGTTATGCCACTACTTCAAGTGCACTCTGTGGTTAACAAATAGTGGGAGCTTCTTGGAGATCCCCACGACACCCTTTCCAGAAAACAGGAATGATTTCTGCTTTCTGCAAAGATAGGTGCACTTAGCAGATAAGGTGTGCTATGCCAGAGTTATGCTGAATAAATAAGGTTGCAATGAAAAAAATTGGCTGTAGCATCCCATTGAGGTTCTCATTTTCCCCTAATAATTCAAAAACATAATAAAGATACATCTCTCTCCTTATCTTTATAATATATTAATTTTTCACCACTCTATTCTCTCATTTAAGAAAGAGCAGGACAATTCACTCACCTTGTTTTCCTGAGCAGCACAGAGATCTCCTTCTCCTCTCATGGACTTCCAACAAGACATAGTGAACATCTGCCACTTGCAGCAAATATTGATCAGAGTGTTTGTAAGGCTCCTCCACCTGTCCTTAATTTCCCAACAAAGCCCTTTATTATTATTTTACAGTTGGTCAGAACAGTCATGCAGTTCCTTTCTCCAGTGCATTTGCCAAGTAAAAGGCATCATTAGTCAGAGAAGCAGAAAGATGTTTAGACCTCCAAGAGTGAGAAAAGGAGTGGACACATCAATAACATCCATTGCAGTCTTGCAGAGCAATTCTTATTTCTGTTTCAGAAAATAAGGCTGAATTTCCAAAAAACCTGTTATTAACCATTGTATATAATTCTATAACATAGAACTTTCTGTAGCGATTGATAAGGCTTTGCTTGAAGAAGCTTGAGAAAAAGAATTTTTTTTGAATTTATGAAACCAAATTTTCAGCTTGAAATATAGGCACATTCAGCCACTGCTGCCAGCAGAGCTTGGGGTCATAAACTTTGTAAAACAGGAAGTATTTCCTCAGTACCAACACAGTGAAATATACATGTGATAAACATTTCTAGCACATACTGGTAGACCATTATCAATCCCAGTGAGCAGAAAGTCCACATGTAGAGGTGCAGCTGTATTGTCTCTTTGCTGCTGAATATTCAGACTGCAAAGCATCTACAGATGCTTTGCAACTTTACCATCCTAAAGTCCCAGCACAATTACTCTCTATCCCAACTAGCCATGGAATGACTCGATCTCCACCTCCTCCTTTCCTGCCAGTATCACTACCCCACCATCATGTCTTTCTCTAGTCCATTCTCCGGACTCTCCATCGTTTCCTCCAAACAGGTGGGCAACCATTTGAAATGGTGGTGGCTTAACACTGGAGGAGTCCTGAAAATAGCTTGGCTTCACACCAAACTGCAGAATCCTAGCAGGTTCCTATGTTTGTTCCTCAAGACAGTGACTGCGGATCATTGCCCAGGAGAACAATTTCCCGGTACAGGGTGTGAATCAATGCATGACAGTGCATATGCAAAAAATGTCAGAGAACTGGGGACTGAACCACAATATATAAATCATATGAACAGACATTTTTACCCTAGCTGGTACATATTGGTTATTTCCAAGAAAATGTGTTCCAAAAGCTTTTCTTTATGAACATGGAAATGATTTCTTAGAAACAGTCCTGCTGAGTTGCCAGACCCATTCAAAACAAATCCAAACATTTCCAAAAGTAAATAAGGTGTCAAAATGCAATTAAGTAACTTTATGAAAGCAATTCCAATTACTTAAAAGTAATTAAGGACAAATAAAACTTTAAAATGGCCACATGATGGCCTAGTGCATTATTCTTACCAGATTAAAGAAGAGATGGAAGCAGGGCTAAGAGGTGGAAGCAGGGCTATGGATAACTTTTGGTGACATCAGCCAGAGTAGTCTTTAGCCATGTAGATTTTTTCCTACATTATTACTGGATGCTGCTGCTATCTATTCACGCAGGTCTCAGCAACATGATTTGAACAGACTTTTACTAAGGGAAAGACTCCTTAATTCTGAATTAAAAGAAAGTACAGATTTCACTTAATATTAACAGCCTCAATTCTGATTCAAAATTGCAGGTCTTAGCTATATTATTTTTAACCTTTCTTTCCAAATCTGAGTACTTGCTTTTAATCAACAGGAAATGTTGCTGGGTATTAGGTGTGTCAACAATCACATCACTTATATAAGTTACTTACATAATGGGTACTTCTGGAACCTAATGGTTTATATATCAGTTGACAGGAAAATATGAAAATAATAAAGTTTTTGAGAAATACATTGTTATATACATACATTCACTTGAATTTGATTAATATATAGTAACTAGTTACTTTTCCATTGGTATATTAAGTATATGTTACACTCTAAGATATATGCAGAGAAACAGGATTTCTCACATATATGGGTGTTTACATTCCATTTTATGTTTTGTTTTCTGAATAACGTTGCATTTGAGTTTACATGTCAAGACTACTGCTGAGAACAGCATATCTTTTTATGCAGACCTGGGTCTTGCTGACAGCAAGAAGTAGTAAAGTTAATTTGTAGAGCTTTCCTGTGGGGGACATACATATATCAATCTAAAATTTAATATGCACAAGGTAACATTAACTTGTTTTAGGAAGGAGATAAGCTATGTCAACACAAGTTCCACTGTTAGTTGAACAAGCATATTGTACAAAGCTGTACTGGTATAATACTTCAAACTAAGAAACAAAAATAAAGGAGAAAAAAATCCATGCCCTTAAATGTAACTGTTGTGCCAGTGCATTCGGTGATGAACACCTCTTTGTCCTACCAACTGCTGAAATAAGTCAAATTCTCAGGTGAATATTGTCATGGTAAAAGTATTAATAGTTTGTGCACTGGAGATAACTCATAATTAAACACCCAGGATGAGGCTGGCTGCCCGGAGAGCTAAGGATGCCAGGCCAGGAAAGCCACAAGAGAGCTATAAAGGCGATGAGTAAAAGTATTCTGTCAGCTGAGGTGACGGGGTCTTTCGTGCAGCATCGGGGATCGCAGGAAAAAGAAAGGGATATGCGTGCAATTTGATCAGGTCCATGGCACAGCGCGTCTGTGGTAGAAAGAGGGGATAGAAGCAATACAGTTTCTCTGAGCTTCTACAAAATAAAAAGTGAGAATAAAGCGAGGGGAGGGTGAGACGGGAGCGGCGCGGGGTGGCCCGACCGGCTGTGGCGGTAGCAGGGCGCAGTCCCGCTCTGCCGGCGGCCGAGGGCCCGGGCGCCGTGAGGCGGAGCTGCCGCGGCGGCTTCGCGGGGCCGCGGCCAGCCCCGAGCGAGCGAGCCGCTGACAGCCGTGCCGGGCGCTCCGGGCAGAGCACAGCACAGCACAGCACAGCCCCGACGTTGTAGCCAACAACCGGCAAAGACCGATGAGGATGGCTTCGACCCGGCAGGGGGAAAAACCCCAAAGTAACACCAATGACAGGGAAAAAAATTTTAAAGAAATCAACCCACTGCTTGAAAACCGCGCGGTTCAATGTACGGCAACAGGTGACTGAAGTTGCAGGGAATTTACGGATGGGGACGGCCCTGCCCGGCGGAGAGCTCCGGATCCCCGGCCTGGCAGAAGAGGACCGGGCTCCGGCTGGGGCCACCTCCGCCTCCTCCCGCGCTGCCCGGGCCACCACCGCCGCCTACAAGTCCCGTCATGCCCCGCGCCGTCGCGGCCGCTGCCGTCGCGCCCCGTCCCCCCTCCCGCGCCGCTCCCCGCCCACTGCCGGCAGCGCACGCGCAGCGGGGGCGGCGTCCAGGGCAAGTCTCCCCAATGTAAGATGGTGGCCGGGCTGGCAGCGGAGCGCCCCGAGCTTGGAGATCGCCCGTCCCTCGCGTAAAGGTCGTCGGAGCAGCCGCCCGAGCGCCCGACCGGCTGCCGCCATACGTCTCGCCCCAGGAGCACCGCTGCGGGTTTCTCCTCTCCGCTTCTCTCCTTCCTCGCCGCCTCTCTCCTTCCCTCCCCACCCTTCTCCTCCTTTTCCCCTCGCCTCCTTTCCCGCACGCTCACTCACCCACCCGACCGGCCGCCCCCGCCGCGCTGGGCAGCCTGAGAGGGAGAGCCGCGCACACGCACCGCGGGCCGGGCAGGCAGGAGGAAGGCGGGTGAGTGCGAGCTGAAGGCCGGGCCGGGGAGGGAAGGAGGAGGGAAGGAGAGACGAGGAGGAGGCGGGGGGGAGCCGGGCCGCTCTGACTACGAGAGCGCCGAGGCTTCGCTGGGACGGCGCAGGCCGCAGCCCACCCGCCGGTGCAGCCCCGGCGACGGCAGGACGCGCTGGGCCGCTGCCGGGCGCCGAGGGCACCGGGCCGTAAGGGGAGGGCGCGGGGGCGAGCGGGCGGCTCCTCCTCCCCGGGGGCACCGGGGAAGGGGCTCCCTCCGTGTCGCTGCCCGGAGGACGCTGTACTGATTTCCTCCTCGCCCCCCCTCCGGCGCGGGGAAGCCCTTGGGACGGGCCGGGCCACCGGCCGGGCTGGCGGAGGGACGGTGGCCCCGGAACCGCTCGCATTTGCCGGGGCAGGCCGGTGCGGCCAGGCGCGGGCATCGCAGCGTGATTCACTTAGAATTTGCGTGGAAATTTCCTCTCTCCCCTTCTTCCTCTTCCCTGGAGCCAGGCTCCATTTCTTCTTGTGATAGGCACTTTTTTCCTGAGGGAGAGGCAAACAGATGGTGAATGGCAGCCTCTTAATTTTAGTGTTATTTTGGACAGTCCGTGCAACCTCCTGAGATTTGTCTGTCAGTAAAATAATCGGTATGTAACTTTCTGTCTCCTGCTTGCAAAATCCTAGAAGTTCTTTCCATTTTGTGTATTAGCAGAAGCAAATGACAAGACTGTGTATGGGTGCTCATCCTGCTTCTAGCGACGGTCCTACAGCTCTACCTGCCAGTTTAAAAGTGTGCAGCCGGTGCCTTTGTATGTACAGTAAAGGGGAGGGAAAATACACTAGATAATTATCTTAAAATGCTTTGTTACTATACCAGAGAGGATTTAATTGTCCATGGCTTGTATGCTTCTGTCAGTGTGGTAATACTAAGTATGCTGTTCAGAGGAGAAGCAATTCTCTCCAGAGTGTATGTTAATGTGAGCAAAATCCACAGCTGGTTAAAGCTGTGGAAATTCTAGACCTGCAGATGTTGGCTTACTCCTGTCCAAAAGTTTTAGGAGTTAATTTTGGCCAGTCACATGTTTACTGAGCCTGTACAGGTTTCTAACTTGCTGTGTTTTAACTGCCTGTGTTTTGTTTTAGTTTTGAGATGTCTTGACTCGAACATCCCTGTACTTTGACTTCATATTCATGTAAACATGGTGTCTGGCACTAGGAGAAGAGCACACGTACTGAAAGATGAATATGTAGAGGAATGAAACTTTTTCTAGCCCCTTTCACTGCTTAAAAAGGAAAGAGAAAAAATAAAATACAGGCTTATGAAGAGCAGGGAATAAAACAGCCTTGTTTGACTCAAGAGTGTGAATTAGTTTCACATGGCCTTCAAATAGCCAAATGTACTGCTAGTTTCTTAGCACCTCTGTAATAATGTAGTGATCTAACTTGTGGTCTAGGATTCAGCTGTGCTGCACCTTAGGCTTTTGGAATTCTGCAATAGAGTTTCCATTTCATAAACAAGATGAACACATGTTTAGAAATGCTTGGCAGTTGAACTTGGCTGAATTGAAAACTAAGTTCATTTTAGGGGAAAAGATTGTTTTGGAAAGGGGGAGTACAGTGATAAAATGATGTATTCTTTTAACTTGCATGTTTCTTTAGATGCCTCTTTGTTAGCTTTTTAAAATTAGGGTGTTGGAGGATCCTAGCAGTTTTTCTTTTTATAGAGAAAAGGTGGTGAGTGTCTGTCAGGAATAGTGCTCTACTAGTTTCTTGGTGCTTCAGAAAGTTTAAGACCATCCTTAGAGTGCCAACTAAATAAAAAACTTGGGTTAAAAAGGCTGGTGAGAGAGCATACACAAGTACATGGCTTTTTATGTAATAACAATAATCTTTATGTAAAAGTACATGTTTTCCTTCATGGCTATTGTTCATAGAAGTTAGGATATTCTTTGTGAGCTAAATGTTTTTGAAATAGCTCTGACCAAGATCCTAAGTATGGGCCCTGAAGGCTTAACTCTGGCAACTATTGCTCAAAATCTCACCTACCTCTTTGAAATAAATGAGATTATTTCAAATAGACCACTTTGTAAGCACAGGTAACTGTTAAGTGGCTGATAACAGATTGCATCTTGGGTCTTGGTTGCTCTGGTAAGATGAGGCTGATCTATAGGCCTTAACACATGCTGGAAGGAAATTACTTGCTCAGCAAGATTGCTGGGGTCAAGGGTTCTTAAACTTTCACACGGTGAATAGTGCCTTAGGTTGTACAAAACACCTCTTGTCCCACTTGCAGTTATGCTGTATTGCTGAGATAACTTGAGTAAGTGCATATGTGAAAGACTGCATAACTTACCTTGCTTCAATGTCCTGAATGTTTTTTCTCTTTAAAGGTGTTCATGCTTTCTTTTTGGTTTTTTTTCAGTGTGTCTCTTTCTACCTGTTTAGTCCCCTTTTTATTGGATGGTAACAGTGTGAGGAGATGGAACTTTATCAATAGAGTCCCCATCCCTCTGGGCCGCCCTCTTCTATTTCTTGGAGAATAGTCTATGAATTTATTCTTTTCAGAAGGTTGGTTAACATTTGTTAACATTTTAACTACTGTAAATACTTTCCATACTTGGAAAATTAAGTATAGCAGCAAATGGTTTGGCGTGGCTTGAGCTGCTGCTCAGGCCTTCTGGTTCTTCCTGTAAGTAAATTGGGAGGGCAGTGCAAGTGTCTAGCAGGAAATATGAATATAACATATCTAAGTAAAAGCATGCATTAGACTGTTTGGATCAGTTAGGTGCATGTTTTTACCAGACTGGGATTTTTTTCTGTCACACCAGAAACTTTGACGTGCTTGGTTTTGTCAGATGGCATATTTCTTGTATGAGTTTGAAAAAGGAATCTTCATCGTCTTCTTATTTCAAAATTGTATTCAAGATTATACAGATTTAGTGAGTATTCATGATACATACTTTTGGCTTCTGGTTAGCTGTTATTAGACTGGCTGCATCAGCTCAAAGGGAAGATTAGTGTCTAAACTAGTGATTTCCACATAGTACTAAAATCAAGTAAGTTTTGTGGTGATATGTTTTATTTTCTTTCCTTCCACTTGGCTGTTCTGGGAACTTGACAACTTCAAGGTATTTCTAGTAGGAATCTATCATCATTTAAATGGAGCTGGCAAGTGTTTTCTAACCATGGATGTGCAAAATAAGGTATTCATAAATCTCAAGCATGTGCTTTAACAACTTGAGGAAGCCTGCATCCAGAGCTATCAAGACAATCACAGGCCAAGGGAATGACACTTCTTATCCTTTTCTGTGTATCCTGAAAACTATGTTTTTATTCTGGAGCAGAATATGTTAGTGTTGATTTCATAATGGTTAATCAGTTGTTAGTGTATTTTTATTGAGGTATTTCGTCTGTTGCTGGTTTTCAAATTGAGGAAAAATAGGTTGGGATCAGCATAAGGGAGATTTTTTAATCCTTTAGTCACTGAGTTAAAAATAAAGGTAGAGGTAGAGATCAAGCAAACGTACTACTGAACTTGGTGGAAAGGGAGCTTGGATCTTTGCTAAGGCTTTTTCTCTGATCAGTGCTGTCTGATTTTGATCCAGTTCTGTTCTCTTTCAAGGGAAAAATGGAAAACTTCATCTGTAGCTTTCTAACATACTGTGATCCCAGCATCTGTTTCTTCTATCTCACTGTTGTCTTGAGAGCAATAGATGCCCAATATGAAGTGGGTTTCAATTGACTACAAAATCAGATGTAAAGTAATTGTACTTCTGCATATCTTGGTTGAGAGATGGAGGGTCACTTGTTGTAGTGCAGGCTCTTGTACTGTCTGAGCTCCTTCCTGGGCTTTGAGTATTTTACTTTTCTCAGCTTAGCAGTCTTTCATTGCTGGCAGGTGATATTGCAGTATTTTGTATTTGATTGCAAGAATCAATTATTAGCACTAGAAATTTGGGGTGATGTTTTTGTGTTGTTGGGGTCTGATTTATTTTTGTTTTCTTTTTTCAAAACAAATGAAGTGAAAGAAACTGCAAAAATGGCAGCACACTTCTGTCTTCACTTCTAACGAGTTCTTCAAATTCAAAACAGAATCACATGAGCTTTGTAGGGATGGCCAAAAAATGTGATAGGCATGTGTACTGTGATTTTCAAGCAGTGCTTCGTCCCAGGTTTTACTTTGGGCCATTTTTAGGCCTTTTTTGTGGTTGAGTGCTTATGTTTCACGCTGCTGAGGCCTAATCTTTTCCTTGCTTAACAGAAGGGGCATTTATTTTTTCCTGGTGTGGATGTTCTTAAATGTTTTCTTCCAGATAAAATTTGATATGCAAAAGTAGTAACTAAAAGGGTGGCCAACTTAACCCTTGTAGAATAAAATACACTCCATTGGTAGACTTGTAACAATTTTTCAGGGTTTTTTTTTCAGGAGCACTGAATTCAACAGGTGAGATTTATTTGAAAGCAGGCTTCATGTTATATTTTGGTTTAGAGTCTCCTTCACCAGTATGGATTTAATGTGGATCCTGCTTGAATAGTGTATATTAATTTTAAATTGCAAGATACATGAGCTAAGACACCTCAAGTGTGAAATACTGTACTTGCAGGTGGAGTAGTTTTGTTATTTCTAAACCCGTCTCTTATTGCATGTTATAGTAAGTTGCTGTCCTAAAAAAAACAAATAGAGTTTGAGTGGAGGACTGGGAAGAGGTAATTATATTTGTGTGTGCTTTGGAGCTGCCTACCTGAAGAGTTTATGATAGAAGTTTTGATGAAGGTTATGTCCCAGATAGGTAAGCATGTGATGGCTGTTGTTCAGAGTTTGTTTTCTACAGCAGCCTAGAATTATAGAGAAACAGGATAGGGAAGAAGTCTGTAGCAATAATCACTAGATGTGGGGAGAAAGTATTCAGCTACTTTTTTGTCTTTCTCTGTCTTCTCTCCAGATATAATGAATTAAGATAGGTATGTGTAGCTATAGCTGTGCCTGTCAGTTAAAGACCTAGAGCTTCTCTGTGATCTGTAGATATTACCTTGGGCTGTTGGACATTCAAAAATAGAAACTATTCCCTGTCTTTGAATAGCTCCTGCTTCATGACATGTGACTTTTTTTTTTTATTGAATGAAACTAGAATTAGTCTTCAGTATCTCATTCATAAAATGTCTATCCCCTGAGAGCTCTTAAACTGGCATAAAAGGCCAAAACTTGCTAGGTCAAAATTTGTGTTTATAGGTCAGCATGCCCAATAGTTAATTTGAATGCATTTCCTTCAATCAGTGTGAACTGTAGGAGCTCCTAAACTCCTGAAGTTCTGTTAAACACACTGGTCTGAATTGAGAGAGGCCCAGTAGCATTAATCCAATTTGTCTAGTGACTTAATCTTACTGCCATTTATCATGTAACTGCTGCTCCTCTGAAGGAGCCTTCTTGCATGTGTTTCTGTTGATCATTTAGCATGCCTGAATCCCTTTTCCTAAGAAGGTAATCTTCCCTTTTATGAAACTTCATCCTAGGTTAAGGGTCAAGTAATTTATAACCGAGAAACCACGTTAGAGAAGTTAGAGCTTCCTCCCATCTTTGAAAGCTCCTTTGCTAATCCTTTCATTTAGTAAAGCATATATTTAACATATTAATGTGGTTTCACAGTTAGTGGCAAACTGGTTCTAGGACATAGGTGGTAAGTCTGAAACCAGAAGATGATCGCTGGTTTTCCTTTACATAACTGTTAGTGTACGTTGAAAATATGGAAGAACAGCTGGGAAGTTTAAGGAAATAGCAGTTCTTATATCAGGCTGTCTTCTGCACATGGGTAGTGTTATCTGACTGGATTACAGTTTCATTTGAATCTTGAGTAGTAGTTATAATTGTGAGCATGCTTCAAGGTATGTCCATTCTCATGTTTTCACCAGTGTAATGGCTCCCTCCTTTCACTGAGCCCTTTTAGAGACATTAATTTCTTAAATTTTTATGCTTATGCTCTCATTCTGATTTAACTTGAGGTTTGTGATTCTCTGGGGGTGGGGCAGGGGTATAACTTGTATGAGAACTATTCCTCTGGTTACTGTGGTATACATACATAGCACAGTGAAACTTGGTGAGAGCCAGCTGTGTTGTGTGACCATGTGACTCTGACAGTCAGAAGAAAACACCACACCTTGGGCAGAAACTGCTTAGAATTGGTTCTGTAGTATCTTTTCCTGGGAAACCAGCTATTTGCTTTTGACTTCAGTGTCTAAAAAGAGACCACTATACAGCCATCTTTATAAGGAAGCCTGCAGTGGCACATGGCTTTTATGCTTTGAGCACAGTTGTATAGAGTATAAGTAAAGTGAAGAGTCAGAAAACAGGCACTTTTGGAGTAAAATGTTTATTCTCTCTCTTGTAATTTTACCAGTTACCGTGAGGGTATTTTTTTTTAATTCTTTGCACGTTTGTATTAAACTATTGACCAGAGGTGCAGCAAAGTTTGTTTTCAAACTTATGTGATTTGGTGTAATGAGGTGAGAGGGAGGGTCAGGTTCCTTTTGGCGTTTGCAGTGCTGTAGTCATCTGCTTTTAACACATGAGCTACTTAGTACCAGCTGCTGTTTCTGCTGTATTCAGTGTGTGCCACCTCTGAAAGCCCGGTGCACGTAACTTCTACAGAGGGGCAGTGCAGCATCTTTTGATTGTACTGTTTTTTCCTGAGTCTTGTGATGGACTTATAGTATATGAAAGTATAAGGAAGGAGATAGACTCAGTGTCAGTCTGTGTTTTATTTGGGTTTTTCTTTTACTTTTCTTATTTACTAAATAGAAAATCAGATATTGAAGAGCATATTCTCAAAGCTGACAACAGCATAAATGTTTCTGAGGCATCCTTAATGTCTTCATTTTGTATTTTGTTTCTTCTGGTTTTAAAGGAACTTAAATCTATCACCCAGTTCTTTGTTCTCTTAAGGCAGTTGTTTGATTTTCTTATGGGTTTTGATTAGCTTGTGTCTCATATGGGCTTAGGCTTCTCCAAAGGAATTGCATTCAGCTGCTCTTGGTTGGTAAAACCTCAGACCTGTCTCTTAATATTAAAAAAAATCACAGCATTTAAAGGACATGTTGGGCAAGTGTATTTGCAGTCAACTTGAACTTCTATGCTTTTTATAGCATATATTTGTCACAGTCTGACAAATTGTTTGGGATTTCATTCAGCACTTCATATGTACCAAATGACTCCTTAAGTTCACTTGCCTGAGTTAATGCAGCTCTAGGTAGTGGAGGTAGCAGTAGAAGGAATTTATATAAATCTAATACTGCACATTCTGCTTAAATTTGTGGAAGCTGATGCTGTTATTTCTCATTGTTGTCCCCTTTTTTTTTTCCTAAGAAATTGCTTTATGTGTGTCTGTCTCTAAAGTTTGTTTACCACAGCATATAGATTATGTTCATGCAGTTCTCTGTGTTCTGTTCCTCACTGGGATAAAGGTGCTTCCCTCAATGCAGGTCTTGATCCTTGTCAGCTTTGTTTTTCAGTAACAAATCTGTATTTCCCTGAAAAGCAGAAGTAGGCAATTGTAATTTGGGTAGCAGATATGTGGGAATAGGTATTTATGATGTGGGTGAATATTGTGCAGAGCAACTGCCTTTCTGGATTTCTAGCAGGTATGGGGAGCATGTGTGATAAGATGGTTCTTTGACTCTCCAGAGTTTTTCTGTGCTTCTTGTTAAATTAATGGTTTGAAATAAATCTCATTTTTTAAATTACTGAATGGAAAGTAAAGTAAAATTCTAAGTATTCTGTGTAGAAGCCAAACCAGCTCCCAACTGGAATTTGTGTGACTGTAACATGGTAGATGTTTTTACCATTTTCTGCTGACTCCTATGTCAGTACATGTTATTGAAACAGCATCCTGCTCTTGTCTGAAGGAGATGAAGTCTTAAGCATAGTATTCTTACTTTCCATACAGAACTCCAAGCTGATCTCTTTATTCAGCTAATAGAACTGATAGCACATTGGATTTGTTTGCTTTGGCCCTTTAATTAGATCTACCTTTTATGTTACACAACTGTTTTATAAATTACTAAAAGAGAAACCTTATTGCCTTGAATTATTTGCTAGAGAATTACAGATTTTAGAGAAGCCTCATCCTTTGTCATTTTCAACATAAAACAAGGAATAAGCCACAGGCCTCATTTCCACCTACTTTCAGATAGTGCCACAAGTTTGAGCACAGGACATGTGCTGTATTTGGAATTGACTTTACCTCCCAGGTACACATCAAGAAAAAGCTGAAATGGTTCACTCATTTATTTTTTCCTTTGGGCTTTGCAATTAATAGCTACAGGGGCTAATGCTTTATTTACTTTTTCACTCTTGAAGAAGTGTAGGTACCTTGGTGTAACTAGTTTCTTTAAAGTGTAAGTGGGTTTATATGTACTAAACTTCTGTTGTATCTTTACAATTCCACTGTGCCTTGTGTATTTATATATTAAGACTTACATTGTGTAACAGCAGCGCTCAGGGTAGGGAATTGTTATAATAAAACTTACACTTTTGAAGCTAATATTGTAAATGTAGGCAATATTTTTATGTTCCAAACATGTTCTCTAGCCTCATTATCATCAATAGATCTATTCCATTGGGTAAAGTTTACTACTTAAATGTTTGTAGGATCACAGCCTTAATTTGTAGTGTTTTGGTTTTCTGCCTTGAGCACCACCTAAATGCAATGAAGTTGTAATGCATTTCTGTGTTGACTTAGGTTTAAAGTGGAAAGTATAGACAAGTTCATAGAATCACAGAATGGTTTGGTTTGGAAAGGACCTTAAAGATCATTTCACTCCAACACCCCTGCTACGGGCATGGACACCTTGCACTTTTCCAGGTTGCTTAAAGCTCTATCCAGCCTGGCCTTGAACACTTCCAGGCATGGGTCATCCACAGCATCTCTAGACAGCCTGTTCCAGTGCCTCACCACCCTCATAGTGATGAATTTTTTCCTAACATCTAATTTAAATCTACCCTCTTCCAGTTTAAAGCTTTTACCCCTAATCATATCACTTGACTTTCTGATAAGGGTCCCTCTCCATACTTCTTGTAGGCCCCCCATGGGATACTGGGAGGCTGCTGTCCAGATCTCACTGGAGCCTTCTCTTCCTGCAGGCTGAACAACCTCAACCTCATAGGAAATATACTGCAGAGCTCTGCTCATCTGTGGCCCTTCTCTGCACCTGCTGAAACAGTTTCCTCTCTTTATTATGCTGGGGATCCAGCATAATAAAGTTACTCAACCAATAATGTTCTGTCTCCCAGTTGTCCAGTGTTCATTCACCTGGGGCTTAAACTGACTTGCCTCTCCTGATTGTAGTGAGGGGTGAATGCTGCCACATTTTGCAGAAGTCAGGTTTGCTTTTCTCCACTTGTGACTAAAGATACTGAGTGGGAATGGCTGAGAGTGAATCTGGGGGTAGTGGCTGCTGTCTCACAAGTTTTA
The DNA here is from genome assembly GCF_037042795.1 of Molothrus aeneus. Lineage (NCBI taxonomy): Eukaryota > Metazoa > Chordata > Aves > Passeriformes > Icteridae > Molothrus > Molothrus aeneus. The sequence goes on along the minus strand of NC_089650.1, from coordinate 23,059,359 downwards.
ACATGAGGTTGAAGAGGCTGACCAAATCCTCCTTGTTCTCTGTATTTCTTGGTAGTTTCTCAAGGATTCTGAAGAATGATTTTAAGCCTGTGCAAGGATTTATTTTATTTGTATAGATTTTTTCTAATAGGCTGGATGATGAGTACAGACCTTTTTCTGACATATTTGCTCCCCTTCAGCTGTGAATGAAATACAGAATGTGAGTTTTCTAGAGCAATATGGAGAAGATTCCCTTTTTTTTGTTAAGGAAACATCACTGCTTCTTCCACTGTAGCCCCCCAGCCTTTTTCTTTTGAGAAGTGCTGGAGCATATCTCACTTAGTGGTAGGAGGTATGAAATAAAGCTTTGGATACATTTCTTCTTTACTCCTTCTCCTGTCTCAGGGATTTCTTGACTGACTAGTCATGATGTGAATTTTCCAGTGGTTAATAATTCCTGATGTTAATTTCTTTGTCAAAGAGTATGGGACATCTTCTGAAGAGCTGTTACTGTTCTGAAATATCTTATTGTTAGTCTGATAAGTAACTTTGGAGGATTGGGAAGACTGATACAAGAACTTCTGTGTGTAATTGTTGGTAGGGTACTCTACCTTACCAGGAATTTGCTCCAAGGGCTGGAGTACTTGTGGTGTCCTTGGTAATGTTTTTACTTTTTTTGGTGCATGTTTTTGTCTAAACTGACAATGGTTTAGACAGCAGCCCTATAATGTACTCTTATTCTCCTCCCTGATATATTTCTGATCTTTGAGGCTTGGTAGTTGGTTTGGTCTTTTCTTTCCCCCTCAGTTCAGGGCATCTTTTTTTCTTCCCGTGTGTGTATAAATATGAGCTTGTAAAACTACAACTCTTCATTTAACTGTATGATGTTTTTCTAGAAGTTCATCCATAACTTTTAATTCTAATTTAGAAAGAGAGCTGCAGGCTGAATAGGGGATGTTTACTTTTAGAGTTGATGTACATTGTTGAGAGGGGCTATAGTGAGCCCAGAAAGGCAGTACGTATAACTCATTTTAGCTTGTACTAGAGCGGATTTTATTATGAGGTCTTAGTTCCTGCAGTTGTATCTGGTGAAGTGCAGGGATAAAGATAACAGCTGCTTTGAATCAAAACTTTGTGTTGGAAGACTTTAAATCTAGCAGATGTGTATAAGAAGTAACAGTTTGCTAAAATTCTGTCTGCTGTTAGGGACATGCATCCTCAGGCTGCAGAAAAGACTTTGGGAAGCAGGAGGAGCTAATGGTTGGAGTACCTATGGGCATGCTATTGAAAATACTGAGCTGAACTTGCTAGAGCAGTGTGTGGAAGGCAGGCAAGAGACAGCAGGCATGCATTAAAATAACTTCATTGAGGATGAATGTGTTTCTCTGTGGAGTGGGACAATTATTGTGACAGGTGAAAGGTTCTGCATTGTTCAGCTTTGAATGTTTTGATGCCCAGCTTGATAAAGCACAGTGTAAAATAGAGTTGTTTTGCTTATTTTGATTTGAGAAGGAGGTTGAATATAGAACCCTAGAGATCCTTTCCAACTGGAATTATTCTGTGAATCTGTAGCCAAAACTTAACCATCCTCAACTTCATGAGTATGAAATTGTCCATGTTAGAGCTTGAAACTAAAAATCATTGATAAGCCTATAAACTCACATGAGGCTTAACAAGACCAAGTGCAAGGTGCAGCACGTAGGTTGGGGCAACCCCAGGTATCAGCACTGTCTGGGGGATGAACAGATGGAGAGCAGCCCCTCTGAGAAGCACTCGGGGGTACTGGTGGATCAGGGGCTGACCCTCATGCTGGGACATGACCCAGCAATGGCACTCACAGCCCAGAAAGCATCATGTAGTGACAATCAAACTGAGAGTAGGCTTGGCTTAGATATTAGAAAAAAATCATTACTGTGAGGCATTGGCACAGGTTGCTCAGGGAAGCTGTGGATGCCCCATGCCTAGAAGTACTCAAGGACAGGAGGGATGGAGCTCTGAGCAACCTGGTCTATTGCAAAAGGTGTTGCTGCTCATGGCAGGGGTGTTGGAACTAGATGATTTTTAAGGAACCTTCCAATCCAGGCCATTCTGTGATTGTGTTAATTGGCTTAAAGCAGATGTGGCTTCAGTGGAAGTGCAGGAAGGTTTATTTAAACTAAAAGATAATCCTTGATGTAAATACTGAAGCTTATGGATGTAATGCAGAATCCCTGAATCTCTTGCACTGACACAGGATGTTCATCTTCCTAAAGTTCAAGGTGGTTGCTTAAAACCTCAGTGATGAAATGCTCAAAAGGGAATGGGAAAATACCAGGCTTGCTAGTGATGTGCAATGGGATGGTGTGCAAAAAAAAAAAAAAAGGAAATGAGCGCTGATGGGATCCCTCAATGCTACAAAGTACCACACCTGAAATGTTTTTACACCAATACAGGCAGCATGAGGAACAAGCAAGACTAGCTCCAAGCTTTGGCCCAGTCCTAGAAATTTGATGTTGGCATAAGTGAAACATGGTGGGATGAGTCTTGTGATTAGTGTGCCCTGTTGGATAGTTGCAGGCTCTTTAGGGGGAATAGACAGGGCAGAAGAGGTGTGGGGAGGATGAGTGGGGTTTGGGGATGAGGGTGGCATTTTTTTTTAATGGCAGGGATAAATAGAATCTGTGGAGTGCACAGTTGTCAATGGCACATTCAAGAAGCATTTTCACAATGCTCTCAGGCACATGGTGTGACTTGAGGTGTCCTGTGCTGGGCCAGGAGTTGGACTCAATGATCCTGACGGTTCCCTTCCAACTCAGCTTATTCTATGATTCTATCAACTTTTCCATACACTGTCCATGGTACTGCAGTTGCAGACATTACCCTTCCACAGCTGTAGTCAGGCTGAGAGTGTGTTGGAATAAAAGTGATTTAGTATTGAAGTTGGGCTGGATTGTATGTCTGTGGGATGGTTGTGGCTGTTTTAATTCCAGTCTCCCTTGTAAGGTTTTTGTTGTTTGTCCTTCAGGTTAAGTACTTCTGTCCAAAGCCCCAGGAATAGCAACAAGGCTGTATTTGGTTAAATGTTTGTTTCTGTAGTTGTGTCTATGTAGAAAGCTGGAGAAACATACTTTACTTCTATTGGTTAAAAAGCACAGTTTTGATAATCCAGAGTAATTTCTCCAATTTGTAACTGCAAATGCACTATGATTTATCTTAGGGCAGAATTTAGTCTAAGACTAGGTAGCTTCAGTGTGATGATCAGGACTATGAATAGAGCCCCTAAAGAAAGATAAAATTAGGTGTTGAACATTGTGATGGTGTTTCATATCTTCTGCAGAGTCTCTTGGGAGAATGAAGGAAAATCTGGTCCTAGCAATTAGCTTCATCTTTGCATTGTACCAATAGGTAATGTCCTTTACACTAGTTATTCTAGATTTTGCAGGTATTCTTTCTCAGGCTTGGGAATTTTGTTTGAGTAATTAGAAAAGTGTTTTTAAACTAACTCATTATTATCTTAGTCTTGCTCTTAGATTAAATCTGAAGGACGTGTATTTTTTTCAGCCTATTAGGGCTTGTATTTCCTTTAAAAGCAAAGCACTGGACAGTAATTATCACTCTTGACTCTTAAGACTTGTGAGAGTTTAATGGCACTTGCAAAATACAGCTACTTAGGGATTGATAAATGAATACATGTGTTTGTAAACCTTTATAGAATGCTGTAAAAGAAGCGTTTGAGTGAGCTTTTTGTGTGTCTAGTACTACTCTTTGTTTCTTTGTCAGTCAGGGAAGTTTAGCAGGTGTAATGCAAATAATCATACACTAATTCTGGCCTGGAGGAATGCAAAGGTACTTCATTCTTTCTGCTGACCTTTTTTCTTGGTTTCTCCCCACAGGTGGTAACGTAGTTGGTTAAGGGCAGTCTGTGGGCTACTGTGGGTGCTGGCTACCTGGGCTGACAGGTGTAGTGAGTAGTTTACGTGTGTGCTGTGCTGCAGAAGTGGTGTTCTGCAACTCAGTGTTCCACTGAAATACTCCAAACCATGAGCTGCTTGCTCACTCCTCCCTCCCCCTACAGCAGCCTGGGGAGGTGAAATGGAGGCAGAAAGGTCAAGACCACGTATTGAGGTAAGAATTTACTGGAAACAGCAATGAGATAAGGCATGGAACAGTAACAGCAGCAATACAAATGACAGAGGGTGCAGGAAAGAGGTGAATGATGCACAAGTGATTGTTCATCCCAGGAAACCCCTGACAACACCTGACTTCCCTCCACCATACTGTGTGACCCAAAAGGGATGGATTCTCCCATCCCTGGAAAATGGCCTGGAATAACCTCTGTGTCATAGCAGTGCCCCCTTCCTAACTACTGTAAAAACTAACCCTGACTGGGACCAAATTTGAGTTGGGTCTAGGTGCCAGCTGGAAGGTCAGAATGCTAGAACATTGAGTGGCTACTGGAGATGTAGTGCTCTGCAAACAAAATTTTGGTGTTCTATTCTAAGAGCAGAGGTGATGAAGGACAAGCTCTTTATCTAAGTATATGATTTTTTTAATCCTTTTTTTTTTTTCTTGGAACTGTTGAACATAAAAAGGTGTTTTCTGTTGTGGGTTGTTTCCCTCCTATATAATTTCAGTGAATTATATCTGCATTTTAACTGCTGCTAGATATATTGAAAATAAAATTTAAATAATATTGTCTTTGTCTAAAAATGCAAGTGTAACATTTGTAACAAGTGAAAGCTTTTTTGAAAGATGGGGCAAGGCCACTTATATTTGTTCAATTCTACATCATAGTAGTTTTGTAGATAATTAGTATAAGAAAACAATTCTGAAAGACAAAATGGCTTTTAAAGGTTGATGGAAGTTGAGAAGCAGATCCTATATGTTTTGTGGAGAACAGTAAACTTTTCAGTTTAAGCTGTTCTAAGTTAATTTTTTTCTGTGCAAAGTGCATAGTGATAAGGAATTCTAACAATATGCCACTGCAGTTCTGCCTAAAATACTTACTTACATGTAATGAATTTTGCCACCTATACCCTGAATTTGTGTTGATCTGGGAGAAAAGAACAAATGAGATTTGTAAACACGTTTAAATAGGAAGCAGAAGTATTTGAGATGTTCAGCAATGATAATGGTGCCTATTACAGACACTGTGGAATGACTGTTTAATAGATACTTCAGGGATTTTTTGATCCCTTTTAAGCTGATGCAAGATGCTTATTTTACTGCTCAGTTGTATGCTGAGGGCTCTGGTTTTTTCCTTTTACCTTGTCTGAAAAGACTTTGCTGTAGTGGATGACTTACAATGTGTATGTTCCAAGAGTATTCTAGAGCTCTGTTACCCCTACCATCCCCTAAGTGTAGCTATTGGTTTTCTCTGCCATAATGTAGTTGATTTTGATCTATGTACTTTCCAAATAACAATGTTTCTCCTTTTGTTGTTTACTGAGAATATCAAGGTAAATTACTATTAATTTTTGTGCACACTCTGAGATAAATTTATCTTCAACAGTGATAAAAATTTGGGAAGTAGCTTTGTATCAAGTGCTGAATATAAGTTATAAATAGGACCTTTAATATATCAGTCAGTAATTACTGAATTTTTAAAATGTCAGACTTTGTCATCCCGTTCCCCTGTCCAAAATGAAGGCTGCAGAAGTATCATCTTGTTGGGTGCAGAGATAGTACCTTGTGTTAGACCAATAAACTAGTTCATTATATGCATTGGTTTAATAAAAGAAGCAATCTCAATGTAGAAACTCTATGGCTTTTTTAGAGTAGGATGAATGTAGGAGTGTATGCAAGGCACAAGGGTGACTTCTTCATCTTAGGCAGTTTCAGGACTCTGCAGAAGTGTGCAGTGCTAGGAGGAGACAAGTTTTCTCCATGTTCATGCTCATCTTCTCTTGTGGCTGTCCTTGATCTCTGTCCTGCTGAAGGAAAACTGCTGTGGGCACATGCTTTGCCTTTGGTATCTCTGTCTTCAGGGTGTAGCAAAGTGGCTTGTGACTTCATGTCAAAAACCTTAATTCTGCATAGTGATGTGCTATTTTATATGCTGTCTGTGCATTTAATCTAGAGGGAATATTCTGTGTGCTTTAACATTCTTAGTCTTGTATATAGCTATGTTTTTTAAAACAACTTGTGTGACTATTAATGCTCTTTTAAAAGTGTTCAGAAAAATTTTTAGGCTATCATAGAAACTGTTTTCATATGAAAGTTGAAAAACTAAACTGTGTAATTTTCATTGAAAGATGGTTACTGGGAACGTAGTTCTTTACCTTGTGACTCCTTGTGGAGGAGAAATAATGTAAATTCTGTGTGTGGTTGGTTTGGAGCTCTTGCCTTACATAGAAGCAGCTAACCTGGCAGCTGTTGTAATCTGTTACCCTAAGGAATGGGGCAGTGGGAAGCATGTCCTTGCCACTGACTGATGTCAGCCTGCTTTCCTCTGCCTGGGAGAGCATGTTACTTTTCTATTGCTCTATAACTGGATTTCTTCTCTGCACTACCTACTCCACCCAAGGAGCATTTCCTTCCACAAGGTCAGGGAATTCAGTTGCTCATGTTCCAGCAGTAGCAAGAATATTTCATCCCTTTCCAAAGGCTCGCTGTTTGTATAAGAGGTGGGAATTTAACTGACTGACATTCTAGTGTGAATTTGGGAACAGTGATGTAGTTGAAACCTACAAAACTAGATATTAATAAACAGAATGGAAACAAAATGGCTGGAGAGCACTGCAAAACCAAAGGTGCTTTTATTCACCCTGACTCTTCATTTTTGACTGTCTACAGGTACAGTAATGCTTTATAGGCAGTCTCAGCTACCAGCATTTCTCCATGTGTGTTATGTCATCAGTGTAAACTCTTGACAGTATCTGATTTACCTATCTGTATGCACAGTACTGATCATGAGCCTTTTTTGTTACAGTAGGCAATGATTAAACACTAACCTCTTCCAAAGATAAGTGTCCTATCTTAAAAAGTGGATAAAAATCTGTAATTTTATTAAATCAGAGGAGCAGAAGATACTATATGTGATTACTGTATGGGTCTGGCCCATCATGCAGATGGGTATTAAAAGAACTTGGAATGTGTAAACTGTTCCTTGTCAGGAGGCAGATACCCTGGGTGCCATATCCCTGAATAATATGATATTCCCCTGCTGTCTCTCTTAAATCCTCAGAAAAAATGTTGAGCAATATCTTTGTATAACTCAGGGAGTAAATCTAATGCTTTCATTTTGAAAGTGGACATTGCTGTTGGGGACAGTGGCAACCACTCCACTCTGATGTAGGAACAGTAATATGGGTTTTCAGGTCTCTCTTTGAAACAATTACTATTCAGCACCTTGCAGATGAAGACTAAACCACACAAAGTTTCTATTATAGGTCTGGAATCACGCACACTAGCCCACACAAAAGTAGCAGTGCAGTATGACCCATTGTTTTTTCTTATTTCTGCACACGCATTTCAGATGGAGTATCTGTGTCTTTAAGACTAATTTTGAAAGACTTTCTCATCGAATTAGGCTCTGTGCTTAGCTGTTTTCCTAAAGTATATTTCATGTCAGATACAGCCAGTATCTGTCCTGTACTAAGTATCCATAGTAAGCATAAAAGTAAAAACCACACATTTGTATTTCATTCTGATTCACTATTACTTGTCTTCCTGATGCCAAGATCCTAGAAATTCTGAACAGTAAAACAGAGTGAGTGGGTCATTTTTCTTGTAGAATGCACTGCTGAACTGATTTAGGTTTATTTGCATATTAATTTTTCAAATACCTTTATTAGCAGGGGTTTATGGCTGTTTATAACAGCTATGTAGGTTAGCTATTTTCCCTTTCAAAATCAGATTTGCAAATTATTTTCCTCCAAACTGAGTGTGAGTTGCTTTTTTAGAGAATCTGGTTTTAGAATATGTGTGAGTAATGCGGTAGTTATATTCAAGACTCAAATATCATAAATCTTACTAAGTGGAATGTCTTAATGAAAAGAGAATGATATTGTCAGAAGAGTAGTCAGAAATTGTTGAGTTCTGAAAACCAAAGCACAAGAGTCAATAGCAGCACATCTCAAACATGTGGTCATAGCAAGGAAAAGAATGTTGTTTTGCTGCTCACCGGATTCTGTTCTCAGGGGTCTTGTACACCAGTCTGGACACACTGAACAAATCTGTCCTGAGCAGCTGTAGTCCTTGGCCCGGGTTGCTGGAAGAATAAGGAGAAGTAAGGGTGCAGACACCTCTAGGTCCTGATTTGCCACAGTTCAGGAGTTAGGGATCCTAAATTGATGTTTGTGATTGATTATATGGCTGCTTTTAGAGTTAGGCTTGTTTGGAATCCATTGCTCTTTGAAATTGCTCTTTGGTTCTTATGACTTTTTAAATAAAACACCATGTACATTTTGTTTCTTAAAGAAGTCCCTGCAGCTTGTACCCTTATGTCTTTGAGGTCTGCTTTGATATGTTTTTGTATGGGTTCACCTTCTCTATAGAAAATGCTAGGAAAGCCTTCCTGAGCCTGTAGAGGCCTCTTCCATGACCACCGTCTTTAAAGAGAAAGGATTGTTCTGCTGAAAGAACAATCAGTGGATTGCAATGCTGATCAATGAATAGAGTATGTTCTTTCTGTATTTAATGTTCTAGACCTACTGCCTTGAGACTTCTAGAATCTCTGTTCCTGCCCTTTTATCTAGAGAGGACTGTGAAGCTTTTGGGACTGTTCAGTCCTGGGAACTTTTGGTGATTATCATGGTGCCGGCCATGCAGAGTCTGGCACTGTAACAGACCACAATAAGCAGAGCTTTTCAGTTGTCCCTGAGAGTGTGTAGCCAATATAGATGTACAGCCCAAAAAACTCTTTTCCTGACACTCCCATCTCTGGCCCCAAACAAAAAATGCTTGCACTGTTACTGATGCAAGACAACTTTCTACTTGTGTTTCTCCCCATAGTGAGAAAAAGGGCCATGATAATCAAGTCAAGGATTTTCAGTGAAAGCTACAGCTTTTCAGGAAGTCATGATGGCATACTAAGTTCCCCCCCCTCCTTGTTTTTTTTTGTGCTTCCATGATCTTTTAACCATACTAGGTTGGATGGTGTGAAGTGTTAGTGGGGAAAACTACCTTTCACAAAGGCAAGGATCTCAGCTGCTGTGGGAGGCTACAAAGCAAACTCATTCAGCTTGTTTTGTAGAAAGGTAAGACATATTTTACAAATGCTTTCAGGTTTTACTGAGATCTAAACATTCAGCCTCCTAAGTCTATTTTCATTGATCTCTAATTCAATTCAGGAATGAGTGTTAGATTTTCCAGGAATGGAGCAAATTTGCCAATATATTCTGAAAGCTAATCCTGAATATAAGGAATGTGACACTTAACAGTGTTATGAGTTTTCTTGTGTAGTTTCAAGCATTGCTTGTTTCAATAGCAACCTAATCCACAGATAATATTGTGTTCTTACAACTTCTCCTTACCTCTTGAAATCTTGCATAGTCTCCTATTTCAGGGAAAATCTGGGTGTTTTCTTGTGAGGTGGTGTTACTACAGTCATCTCAGCTTTGTTAGCACCAGCCCTGTGAATTCCTCTTCTGCAAGCCAGGTTCTGTACACATAATGTATCATGTCTAGAGCAATGATTGAGTATAATGGGCCTTGTTTAGGAATGAGTGATCCTTCTGTAAAACAAACTGTGCAAGGAAGTGTCGCTATTGGACACAAAGGAACACACGCTCACACCGTTCTCAAGGTGAACGAGAGAAAAAGGCCGTTTATTTTCTGACTCCAACATTTATAGTTTTCCAAAAGTGACAGTGGATTGGAGGGTGACAGTGGCACCTCTCCAATGCCACTGGTTAAACCAACAGTCCATCAACTCTCTCCTCCTCCATAGAGGAATGCAAAACAATAAGTTATTTACAGAAAGTGTGTGAGAAAATTCACTACAAGAATGTCAACATCAGAAGGCTTAGAGAATCTTAAAAACTCAGGGTGACATCTCACCCTTTTTCCATTTAAAAAGAAAAAGAAAAGAAAATGAACAATGTAAAAAGGAAAACATGAACAATGCTCAGTGTCCACTTGCGGATGAATCATCAGAACGATCACTCCCGTCATCTGCATCTGAGTCATCACTCAATGATCTGCCCGCTTGATCCCTTTCAGGTTGGTCACGGTCTCCGTCTTGCTCATTGGCTGGGTTCTGCCTCTGCGGTCGCAGGTCAGGGCGAACACATTTCGAAGGTACCCAGCGTACCCCAGTATCTGTGGATACACAAGCATACCCGCGCCCCGAAGCGATAAGGTCGTAGGGACCTTCCCACTGTTTGGTGACTAAATTCCGCACCCGAACCTTCGCTCGAGGCTGATGTGCCTCGTCCGCAGCCTGCAATGAGAGATGGTGATTCAAAATGACAGGGTTATTCGAGTTCTGTGGCACAGTGAGATGATTGATTGTGTACAAAGCTTTTGCCAACCGACTGTGCGGGGTTTCACCCTGCATTCCCCGTTTTTGTTTTTGAAGAACCCGCTTCAGAGTACCATGAGCGCGTTCTACAATAGCTTGACCAGTCGGAGAATGAGGGATCCCGAACTTGTGCGAAACACCCCACAACCGCAGGAACTGCCGCACCTTTTGGGATGCGTAAGCAGGACCATTGTCGGTTTTCACCGCAGAAGGTATGCCCAAAACGGCAAAGGCCTGCCTCCAGTGGGCAAGGACATCGCGGGCCTTCTCCCCAGTGTGAGCCGAAGCCCACATCGCAGAGGAGAACGTGTCCACAGTGACATGCACATACTTGAGCCGGCCAAACTCGGCAACCAGGGTGACATCGGTCTGCCAAAGCTCCAAGGCCCTAAGGCCTCTGGGGTTCACCCCTGCCGGCAAAGGCGGGGCAAGTGCATGGCAGTCATCACATGACTCAACAATGTCACGAGCCTCAGTTGGCGTCAGCTGAAACTGCTTCTGCAGGGTATGTGCATTTTGGTGGAAAAACCCATGCGATGCCTTGGCCTGCGCGAGTGTATCAGGCTGAGGCGCTACCCACGCTGGGTTAGCCAGCTTGTCAGCCCTCGCGTTACCTTCCACTATAAAGCCCGGCAAAGTGGTGTGACTCCTCACATGCAGAATATAGAATGGATGAACCCGGGCCTGAATGGCACACCACAAGGTCTTCAGTAAGTGAAACAAGGCAGGATTACTGACCTCCTTCAAGACCGAATGACCCAACCGCTGTGCGATATCAGCCACATAGGCGGAATCCGTGACCAAGTTGAAAGGCTCCTGAGAGAATCTTTCAAATGCCATGACAGCAGCCCTCAGTTCAACCAACTGGGCTGACCCATCCTGGCGGCCTTCCAGAACCTGCCACTCAGATCCATCCCTCCAGGTAACAATGGCCTTCCCAGTCCTCCCTGAACCATCAGTGAAGACAGTGGGTCCTTGCACGGGTTCCTGGCTATTTTTGGGCCGCAAAGAGATTTTTGTGGATTTTGCCATATGCAGTAGCCTATGGCTGGGCAGATGATAAGTGATCTGCCCGGAGAAATTTTCCAGAGCACTCTGCAGGGACACACTGTTTGCAAAGCTCCAGTCAAAATCCTCCCGTTGCACCGGGAGTATGATCTTTGCGGGATCCGCACCCATCAATTGCAAACACCGTTGCCGGCATTTGATTATCAAGCGAGCGATCAATTCAAACAACGCAGTTGCCGTCTTCTGCGGCTGATGGGGCAGGAAAACCCATTCCAAAATGTGCAAAGAATCAGACCAATTGTCACTCCACTGGCCAATGATACCTGTGGGATACGAATCTGGAGTGGTGATGAACACAGTGACATCAACGGAGGGATCAATGCGATAAACTTGGCAAGCCGAAACAGCTCGCTGAACCACCTCCAACGCCTTATGCGCCTCAGGGGTCAGTGTGCGAGGTGATTTTAGATCACCGTCTCCTTTCAACAAATCATACAGAGGAGACAGCTGCGCATCGGTTACTCCCAAATATGGACGCAACCAAGTGATGACACCCACCAATTTCTGAACATCATTCAGTGTCCTCACAGGATGCACAAATTGCACCTCCTGGTGACGGATGGTCCGTTCCAGAATTTTGACCCCCAAATACTTCCAAGGTGGTTGCTGTTGGACCTTCTCCGGAGCCACCTGCAGTCCCTGAGCATGCAAAGCATCAAGCAACCGAGGCTGAATCCTCAGCAGCTCATCCTGGGTGGACGCGGCCACCAAAATGTCGTCCATATAATGATACAGACGCGCATCAGGAAACTGCCTGCGAACTCCAGACAAGGCACGGGCCACATACCACTGGCATATGGCCGGAGAATTGCGCATGCCCTGAGGCAATGTCCTCCATTGATACCTCTGTGCAGGCTCAGCCTCGTTAATTGCTGGCACTGAGAAGGCAAACTTCGGTCTGTCATCGGGATGCAAAGGAATCGTAAAGAAACAATCCTTCAGATCCACAATGAGGACCGGCCAGTCTGCAGGAAGCATGGTAGGCGATGGCACGCCCGCCTGCAATGTTCCCATGCTTTCCATCACGGCATTAACCTTTCGGAGGTCTTGCAACAACCTCCATTTCCCAGACTTCTTTTTGATGCAGAAGACAGGGGTGTTCCAGGGGCTGGTGGAAGGCTCCAGATGACCCTGGTCCAACTGCTCCTGCACCAGATTCCGAAGGGCATTCAACTTCTCTTGAGGGAGGGGCCACTGCTTTTCCCATACAGGTTTGTCAACCAGCCACCGTATAGGAGGCGTCGGACACTCTGCGCCCTTCACTGCAGTGGCCCCCATCAAAAATCCGTCCCAATGCGCACCCCCCAAGCAGACAGAACATCCCTCCCCCAAAGGTTGGCAGGAGTAGAAGTAACATGAGGCCTAACCCAGGCCACCTGTCCCTCTGGGTTCGTGACCAACACAGGCCGTTGGCTCACATAACATTGCGCCGTCCCTCCCAGGCCAGCGACAGATGTCCCCACCGGATCCAAGGGCCACTCTGAGGGCCAGGTCACAAGGGAGAGAACCGTGACATCCGCACCGCTGTCGAGAAGCCCACGGACGCGGACTTCTGGCGGCGTTGCACCAGGAACAGACAGGGTGCACAGCATCTCGGGACGGTCCTTGGTCAGGACAGCAGTCCAGTGAACTTGAGGTGGCCCAGTGGAGCCAAAACCACCAGCTCCACGCGACTGATCAGCTGACCTGCAAACAGAGGACTTGAAAGGCACAAGTTGAGCAAGCCGCGTCCCTTTCGGGATTGTCACGGGGGGGGTGGGTGTGGAGACCATGGCACAAATCTGCCCCGTGAAATCTGCATCGATGAGCCCCAGGTGCACAATGATGCCCTGAAGGGTGGCACTAGACCTCCCCATAAGGAGAGCACTCATGCCCCCACCCAAGGGACCAAAGGCATCCAGGGGAACCTTGCATATCTGAGAAGACTCTAACACAACTGTTGCTGCGGTGCAGACATCCACTCCTGCTGATCCACGGGTGCTGGCTGCAAGCCGGTAAAGGAGACCTCCATCGGCACCGGGGTCTGGAGAGAAGCTTGTGTCCGCACGCGTCCCCCCTGCGCACTCCACTTGCCGTTTCCCGAGCCTGGCAAAGCTTGGCCATTAGCATGAACAGTCGCCTTGCACACATCAGACATATGATTCGGCCTACCACACCGACCACACAAGAACATGGGGAACTTCACCTTCTGCACTTTCTTCCCCTGCTTCTTGCCAGCCTGTGCACTCCCCCGCTGCGGCCGCTTGCCCTGCGGCGCCGCCCAAACCGGCTGCACAGTGGCAGCCACGGCAGCCAACTTCCGATCCTGGGGGACAATGTCCGCACAGGCCTCCGCCATCTCAGAGACCGTAGGATCACCAGGCAGAGCCACTATGACTTTCCTACAAGCAGCATTGCAATTGCACTTGATAAGGTTCGTAATCGTAACGCTCCTTGCCACAGGATCAGGCACCTGCCTCTCCACAGATGCAATCAGCCTTTCTGCAAACGTCATGAAAGGCTCGTCATCCCCCTGGACAATGGTCGGGAACGGCTGCCTCGGAGCAGCCATTTCCAGGGTCTGAACAATTGCAGCCATGCCCAGCGAGTGGCATTGTTTAAGCACAAGGGGATCAAATCCAACCTGCCCTTGAACATTCTCATAAGGCCCTGTTCCCAGCAGCATGTCAGCGACAACCAAACGCCTGGGGTCCTGCGGACCCAGCGTAGCATTCTGCAACACCGCGTGGGCCGCCAACCGAGCCCACTTGGTCTCAAAAACACCATACTGCACAGGGTCAAAAAGAGAACGTGCCACACGACGGAGATCGTAAGGCGTGAGCCTGTCTGAATCAACCCTCCGGAGAGTCCGCATAACCTCAGCGGACCCCAAACCATGCTGAGCAACTGCCTCACGGAGCTCCTTCTCCAGCTTATACGAAAGGGGTTCATAGGTGTTATGAGCAACACCCCTGAGCACAGGGAAAACCTGAGGATCCCCTGGCAAAGCCACCGCACCTGACGCTCCCTGGTCCTCAGGCCCAACAGGGGCAAAAGACGAAAGTCGCCTGGGAGCCAGGCCAACACCACTCGGCCCTGGGCCCCCCGCAGCACCGGCAGAGCCAAAAGAGCCCGCCCCGCGACCCTGCAGGTGCCGCGAGGAAACAGGCTCATTCATCTTGTCAGTCTTGATTTTCGCCTCTGGCCAAAAACGTTCGGGATGCCTGGGACGCACGGTCACCTGACAGGCAGGAAGCGTCCACAAATTCGACGAGGAAGTGCCGTGGCCCCAGGCACCCACCGGCCTCCCGCTGGCCGTGTCAACAGGTGCGCTAAAGGTAAACACCCCAGCGCCCTGTCGTGTTACAGCTCCAGCAGGGGGCGCCCCGGTGGACGCAGGTACCGTCCCGGCCCGCAAATCCGGCGCGGGCCGGGACGAGACCGGCGCGGGGCCCCCGGCCCCCGACACAGGGGAGGAACGGGACGCCGAAAGAGACGCAGTCCGCACAGCTGCGTCGCTGCGGGATGGCACCAGGGAGCCCGGCAAGCCCCCTATGAGGGTCCGTCCCAAACCACAAGACTGCCCAGCGGGTACCGCCCCCACCGAGCAGAGAGGGGCGGGCTGCCCGCCCACCGGAGCGGGGCCGGACAGAACGCCGACCGACGCCCCGCCCCCGGCTGCGTCCACCGACTGCACACGCCCAGCGGGCTGCGCCGGCCCAGGGGCAGGTGACATCCCGCCCCCGGGTGCTTCCACCGACTGCGCATGCCCAGCAGGCTGCGCAGGCCCAGGGACGGGCGAAGTCGCCCCCCCCGCCGATGAGCCCGGCCCGGAGGTGGGCGACCCCGCCCCCGCCGTGGCCAGGGGGAACTTCGTGGAAACACCGCAATTCGGACACCAGGTCGTCACCGAACCAGACTCAAGCCGAGGCGGAGGCTGGCCCTCAAGAACCGGAAAGGCACAAAGAAAAGGCAACCCGTCCCCCACCCCACCGCCCATGCCGGGCGAAGCAGGACGAGGACGGCCCGCCGAATCCACAGAGCCCGCAGAAAGCCACGGGGCTCCGCCCCCCAGCACACCGTCCGGGGGCGGGGAGGGGGACTCCACATCGGACAAAAATTCAAACTCCCCCTCCTCCACGTCCGAGGCAGAAGAGCTTCCCCGGGAGCTCCGAGGGGTACATGAGCCAGACCCCTCCCAAAGCTCCACACATTTCTTCCACTGCACCAGCAGCGGTCCCGCATCTAGCGTGCAATCGTCAAAAAGGGCCTCCATGAGGCAGGTCCCCACACGAGACCACTCCTCCCTGGAGAACACCCTCTCAGGACCCGAAAGAAACCCTCGCTTCCGGGCCCACAGAAACAACCTCTCAAAGTCATCCCAGGAAACAGAAATCTGTTTCCACTCCAGGACCCCCCTCCAAAGATCCAAAAGGAGGAGATCCTCCTCAAAACCCACAGCGCTCGCCATTACCCCAAGAACCGCAGGCAAAGCACCAAAGAGAGGGGGGGGGAAAACCTCACCGCAATCTGCTGCAATACACACGTCAGGGTCACCAAATGTCGCTATTGGACACAAAGGAACACACGCTCACACCGTTCTCAAGGTGAACGAGAGAAAAAGGCCGTTTATTTTCTGACTCCAACATTTATAGTTTTCCAAAAGTGACAGTGGATTGGAGGGTGACAGTGGCACCTCTCCAATGCCACTGGTTAAACCAACAGTCCATCAACTCTCTCCTCCTCCATAGAGGAATGCAAAACAATAAGTTATTTACAGAAAGTGTGTGAGAAAATTCACTACAAGAATGTCAACATCAGAAGGCTTAGAGAATCTTAAAAACTCAGGGTGACAAGGAAGCTTTCAGTTTGGGGTAATCTGCCAGACTTTGAAGGTTTTATGTTGCTGTTTCACAGTAGAGGTGCCTCGTGGAGGGGGCAAGGAAAAGACTTCATGTTGATTCAAGAGGCCAATTATCTGGGGGGGCTAACAGTAGCCTCTTAAAACAAAATTCTTGTATATTGACCTCTTTTGCTGAAATTCTTTGATACTGGCCAGCAAGATTATCTTGTAAATCAAAAGTTTTGGAACACATTGAATTAATTCTTGGAACCATGCCTCTGGGCTGTGATTGATTTGGAGTTTCTTCTTCCCCAGGAAGTGATTTAGGCTTTTCTCTGGCTCCTTTGATAGGGCCAGATTTGTGAAGATGAGTAGATGCTTGTGTGCTGTTGTATGAAGGCCTATCTAGGGACTTGTCTCTCATTCCTGTTTGTTGGTGTTGTAGGTTTGATCATCATCAGAAAAAGTGAAGAGAAACTTGATTGTGGGACTCATCTCTGTGGGGTGCTTGCCCTTGCTGAGGAGACTTGGGCTTTCTCTGAACGTGCCCAGGCTACATGTGGTGATTTGTTTATGCTCCCTGGGGCTGGTTGCAGGGTCTTCTCTGTGCTCCTGCCATCCTCCTCATTACAGAAGAACTCTGGCTTTTTGGTCCACTGTGGAGTCTTCCCCATGCCTTGCATCCTAAAGATTTAGGTGGACTATTTTGATCCATGGCAGCCTGCTTCCTCTGCTTTATACCTGTGAAGGCAGAGTAACGAGAACAAGCTTACTTTGGCAGCTGACTGGAAGAACACTGGGACACATGCTCATGTGACTTGACTTTGATTTACCTTATCAAAAATACAGCATTATTGTCAACTTCAGCTCTAAATTATTGGCAGAAGTGGGCTCAAACTCTTAATCTGAACAAATACATGATTAACTAATTTTCTTCCCAGAAACTTTATCCAAGGCAAAGTAAAAATGCATGGATTTTCAAACTCCAGCTAAGAGTATTCAAGCAGAAAATGATTGAAGATGATCTTTCTCCACCTAGAGGGAATCTTGACATAAGGTTTGCTACCAGGTGATAAATATGCACCCCCATGGACACTGCTCAAACTGGGCTTGTGTAGCCTCTATGTTTTTATTTTGTCCCTGCACATTTTACATATAGCAGTACCTGAAGTTCTTCAGAACTCTGTGCTCTGTATATTTTGATGCTGCTCTTTTCCAGAATTTACTTCTATTGATCTTTAGGTTAAAACTGCCCTCTTGGCTATTGAAAGCCGTTTGCTGATGAGAATCGACACTACCAGCATGAAAAACATTAGAGAAGAGTCCTTCTAATTAAGCAATATGAGGCCATGTAACTTACTGACTGTGGAGGTGTTGTTTCTTTTTTCTTCAAATGTTTAAGATTTCAATTGTGGCTGTCTGTACAGATTATATATGAAGTTGCAGTATATTGGGAGGTGCTTGGATCTGTTTATTTGAGATACTGCTGTGCCAAGAAATAAGTTTTATTTATCATAACAAGCAAACCAACAAAGAATAGTTTGGTCACAAGCAGCTTTTTCCAAGTGATACTAGCAGTAAGTAAGTTAGTCTCTTTTGTCAATGCTTAAGTTTTGGAGTTGGGTTATAACTGGTTTTTTGTGTAATGATGTTCAAGTAATACTACAGAAACGTCTGTCCTCCCAGTTTACGCTTAGATCAAACCAATCTCAGTGTAACTAATGTCGTCCTCAAATTTTTATCTCTTGCTAGTGACTAGAAAAGCATCTTATGGACAGTATCTCAGTGCTGTGGGTAAATGTTTCTCCTTAATAATATATGGTATTGCTGGACACAGAAATGCTTTTTGCTGTAGATTTGCTTATGATGTCTTTTAAAGTCTTGTAAATGAAAGCACTGCAATACAGTAGAATCCTGGGAAAGTCAGGTAGTACCTGTAGTGTCAAAATAAGAGCAATGCAGTTGGCAATTCTGTGTGTGTAGTGTGAGTGTGGTTACCTGGCTGATTCAGCAGTTTGAAACATTAAATTAGCTTCTTGTAGGTTTTGTTGATCAGAGACATAATTTCCTGATGTACTTCTGCAGAGAGCTGTGAGATTTCATGGAGTGTGTATCTGTTGCCTGACTAACTCCTGGTAGCTATCTTCAGGACTTTTAATGAAGTTATGGTGGGAGAGCTTTTCTTGATTTAAGTTAAACATGAGAAATTTTATACTTTATCTTTTCTGTGTGAAGTACAGGCTCAACAGGTAAAAAACTGGGCTCCTCCCCAGTTGTCTTATCAACATGGATCACTGACAAGACTTTGTGAAAGTAAACCTGTATGTAAGTTATAAACTTGTAGAGACAAACCTAATCCAAGTCCTAAGTAAAATGGCTTTTAAAATAAATATAAACTAGAATTTATAGCTCTTTTGCATAAAAAGTTTGTGAAGAGATTTATTCTTTAACCTCATTGAAGTTTGTTTGAAAACAGATCAGGCATTAATTATGTTTGATTTTATAAATTTTCACTCCTTATTTGTAGCAAGTAGAACTTGTATTGAAAAAGTATTGGGTAAAAATGAATGTGCACGTATGGAGGGAGAAACTTCTGCCAACTTTTCAGGCCATGTGTACTAACACATTGGAGCTTCTATAAGTATCAGTGGAGGCAAGAAATCTCAGTTCCAGACTATGGGTGGGTTAATATATTCAAGATGTTTGTAGTATTTAGTGATTGGGAATGTCAATTCACATGTCAACATTCTGTAATTGATTGCTGATTGCCATTCTCTTACTCAAACTGTGTATTTTTCTTGAAAATTCAAAATGCAACTTCATTAACTTTGGCTTGATGCTCCTAAAGAGAAAATTCTGGCATTGTTCTTCATGTGCTGAATCAGGAACACAGTCAGGAGATCTGTTCACTTTTTTTTCTCCTTTTCTTTCTTTCTTTTCTAAGTGAGCTGTAGACCACAGCATATTCAAAAACCATGAGTTACGTGAAGAGAAATTACTGCTGAATTACCTGATTAAAAAAAACCCTCAAATTCTTCATCTTAGTTTGACTATATGTAATCAGAGTCACTTAAAGGCAAAATACTTGATTCAGACTTGGAAATAGTTTAAATGGGATAGTACAGAAAAGCTGGTAGTCTGTCAGAGTCTGTTACTGCTCCAGCAGTTTTCCTTGAGTTCTCTCCTATGTAGAGGAATGACAGCAGCTGGCTATTGCTCCTACACCATATCTCTAGATCCAGAAGTACAAAGTGTTTCATATTTTTAAAGTAAATAATTTTACTGTCTCTGCTTCATCTTGACCTTTTCAAGAATGGCTTCTATGGTGATGTCTGGGCAGGGGTTTGATGATTATCACTACTTACTCTATTGTGGTCGTCTTCAGTTAAAGTCAAGAGCTCCAGTTAGTAGCCAGCTGCTGATGCTGCTGCTCCTAGGGCTGACCTAGGTGTGGAAACATTACTTTGAGACAGAAAGGTGTGGTTCCTGTTGGCTTTCTGGGGGAGCAATTGCAGCTTTAAAAAGGAATCTCTGGATTTTTTGACTCTGATTAAAGAATGTAGATTTTATTATATACATATTAGGCTACTTTTCCCTTAATTTTTTTTTCCTTTTGAGGTCTTTTTAGAAACTTTGAGGAGTGAGACAGGCTCATCCTGTCTCTGTACTATTCAAACTATTCTGGATTATCACAGTTCATGCTTAAAAAGACCTGAGAAGGTTTCATTGCTTCATGGCATCCAGTAGGACACTGAGTTATGAGGAATAAAGCTA
The DNA here is from genome assembly GCF_037042795.1 of Molothrus aeneus. Taxonomy (NCBI): domain Eukaryota; kingdom Metazoa; phylum Chordata; class Aves; order Passeriformes; family Icteridae; genus Molothrus; species Molothrus aeneus. The sequence goes on along the minus strand of NC_089650.1, from coordinate 23,039,272 downwards.
CAGTCTGCAGAATCAGATGTTCATTTGGATTCTTTGTAAGTATCCACATGATTTTGGAGTGAAATGAAATTTTTTTACCTAAGTTAATGTTAGACATAGAAGTACAAACTTGTAGGGGAGGCACTGACATAGGTGCTTCACAGTTTGTAACTAGGGAAGGGATGCAGTAATAGTTTGTGTTTTACTAGTATAAGACAGCATTTCCAATGCAGTCTACGGCTTTACTTTATGCCAGTCTTCTAATTTCTGGCATCAGCTGCCAGTGAGTTTCAAGATGGAATTGTGTGCACTGAGAAGTGCTTGGACTTTGACAAAGAGTTTTTATTCTTCTGGGCTCAACGCTTTGCATTATTACTTGGTTAGCAGAAGCACTCAAGCTGGAATCACTACTCATCCAGAACCTATAGATGAGCTGTATAAGGCTTTCTTTCTCTGTCTTAAACTTGTTTGGGTGCTTTTCTCCCCTTCCAACCCAACCAAAAAGTCTTTTTGCTTTCATGCATTATGGAGAAACATGAGAGATTTAATACTGTTGTTGCTAAGAAATCAGTAATTAGGCTGATATTATGTCCATGTTTGCTGTTAAAAATGACTTGAAAGTGGCATCATAACTGTTGCTCTGTAAAGGTCAAGTTATTTGAAAATATTGGACAACTGAGTTAAAGGCTAATAAAAACATTTTAATTGAGAAGGTGGAGAAGAAACAAACATTAAATACTCTGTTACCTGTTTCTTGAAGGTTGTTTAAAATAAATTTTTAACACATACATAAGAAACTTTGAGAATTACTTAAAATTGCTTCTGTCTCAGATTTTCTGGTGTCCTAACTAGCATCCTTGAAATTGGGAAAGCAATGGAAGGGAACTGAGGGGTAGTTACTAACCCATATCCTCATTCTGAAGTGTATTCAGCTGTGTTATTAAGCTTCAGAGTGAATAATTCTTAGTTTTATTCATGTCTCAGTAACAAGGAAGAAAGGTTATCTTGTACATTGATTTGTACTCTTTCTATTGAAGAAAAACAGCTCAAACAGTCTGTGAAATCACAAACAATGTTCAAGGGGACTCTTGGCTAGGGGCAAGACATGTGGGGTGGTCAATCCCCCCACTTAAACAGAAAATTTACTACTTGCTGTGTGTCTTGTGTGAGGGTTTTTTGATAATACTAGTATGTGGCTGCTACACTTCCCTAGTTTGTTATCACTTTGTTATCACTTAATATTGCTGTGACAACTTGGCACTTCATAAGGAGAGTTAAAGAATTTGGAAGGTTCCTGATACACTTAGCAGGTTGAGAAAAGAAGCCATAAGCTGTGATCATGCTGATTTGGGTTTTATAGCCAATTTTCTACAAGCCGTTTTGGTAATTCTTACTGGCTAAAGGAATATATGTGTGTCTTTTCTTTGCAGCACCATGCACTATAGAGTGCATATCTCTTCAGTGTCATCAACTTCTATCCTTTTTTGTGCCTGTTCCCCCCTGCCCCTAGCAGCTCTAACTTGCCAAGTATTATTCCCGAGATAATTTCAGAAGTGTGTGTGTTGGCTACTGGATACTATTCCCCCAAGACCACAAGTGCTGCCTATTAACGATTAAAAATCTTAGAATCTTTGTAAAAAATCCAGAGAAAAAATTGTGTAGTGTGCTTTTGCTCTGATGACAAGTTACATTTCTTTGGTTATGCTTTGTGTGGTACTGTTTCTGTACCTGCTTCTTCAGGGGCAAATAAGAGAATTCTTCTGCTATAGAGGAAGGCAATTATCTAATAGATACTTAAATCTCTGGAGATCTGTTTGCTGGAGTTTTAACTGAATTTTCTTTTTCCTTCATTTGGATAACATAAATATCCAGGAATGAATAAGAAAACTGCTTACAGGTTTTTTGCACTGGACAGTAGAACTGCTGTGGTTTTAAAGGGTACAGCTGGATAAGCAGGCTAGGACTTGTAAAGATGCTGCAGTGGTCTTGTTCATGCTGCACTGTGAAAATGCAAATCAAGAGTTTTTTTATAATGTAAAAGCTGAGCTGTCCTTGAATGCAAGTTAAAAAAAAAATTATATGCTTCATTCTGGGCATACTGTGTTGGTGTTCTGTGCCAGATTGTTCTTCAGTTGTGGTATGACTTTCAGATCAGACCAGTTGGAATATTTAGTCTGTGTGAACTAATGCAGCTGGAGCAACAGGTCAAAAGTAAATCCTTCTGGAAAATTATCCAGAAGGTAATGGCTGCAGGCAGAGTTATGCAAATGGGTTATATTCAAATACAGTCTTAGTCTTACAGCCTCAAGTGGGCTGATTTTCCTGTGTGTGTAAGAATTTCTGGGTCATTGCTCTTTAAAGGATGTGGAGTTCTTCGGACCTGAGCTGTTCTTTCTAATTGGATCTGAGAATATTTGCCATTATTATTAAGAATGCTATCTAGTACAAACTAACACAAGAAACTTTTGTTATAGAATGGCATGTTCTCACCTCTTCTGTGAAGGAAGAAATGGACTGATAAAAACTCTGATACCTGGAAGCTTGGAACAAATGCTGGGGTTTTTTTTCATCTTTTGGGTGAAGGCATCCTACAGAAATGTGAATAGCTTGAATGGTACCAGGAGATCAAATGAAAATGGGAGATGGTGAGAGGATTACCTAGGAGACAGGAAGAGAGAGCTGAGCTGTGTCATGGGAGGTGGAAGAATATCCTGAACAGCAGAGCAGAGGGGAAGGGTATTGGTGATGTGGTGACTGTGGTGGCATGTTGAATTTTTGTGAATTTTGGAGTTTAAGTTCTAAATTAATCTGTAGATCATGTCTCAGTGTATGTGGCACCTTAGTAGGAACTAGATAGAACACAACGCTGTGGAGAAATTGGACTATGGCACAGTGATGTGTAGACACCCCAAGTGCAAAGCAAGTGTTTGACGCTGGAGTGCTGTGTGAGCACCATAAAGCCCCTCCATTGCCCAAACAGCTGGTTTAATAGCCACCTGTGCTTGCTGTGTGATTGGCAAGTTGGTGTATCTAGATCATGTTTCTGACAGTGACTGGCAGCAGATGCTCTGAGGAGAAGCTACAAGGCATGGAGTAGTAGCCTTTTTCCCAGTAATGTGAGATTTAGGGATTTCAGAGTAGTTCAGATGGAACATATTTAATATTAAATGAGAGCAGACAGATTTATTTTTGTTTTAGTATTACATGTTATGGTCTCTACAACATGCATTGACAACAATTTGTGAGGTATGATTTGCTGTATACAAATGTGTAGAGGTATAGCTATTTTGCTTCACTTGTTGCTTGAGCATCTACTTTGTCAGAAGGAAATAACCATGCTGGAATATATATACCAATATTACATGGTCTGTGTGTGACAGAGACTTAAACTATGTAAACTAATAATTGTATAGCCCATTTCTAATTCATTATCCAATTGCTTTAGACATGTAATATCTATATATAGTGATACTGTAAGTACAGAAAATAAAAATTAGGGGCCTGCAGAAAGTGGAAGAAAAGGAATCCTAGAACTGAATGTGGGAAATTAATTTTTACAATTAGAGGCCAATATTATTCTTGTAATTTCATTGAGTGAGATGACCTACATGCTGGGATAGTGTTGTCTTGTATAATTATGTCCAGACTTTATGAGCTTGTGGATGAATTTGTCAAAATCTTACTTGGCCTTTTCTGAATAAATTATGTCTTGATTCTGTTAATGACTTGTAAGAAAGTAAGTTATCTGAGTAAATAATATCTTACTTGGCATTCATGTGTCACTGTAGCCCTTTATGCAGTGTTCTGGGTGCTGTAACAATAAGCCAATAATGACCAATTCTTGGTTCAGTTTAAATGAGAGAAAAGTATCTTTTTGTGGTCTATAACTTCTTTTTCTTTGCCATGTAACTGTCTTAAAATAGTTTGTGTTCACTTTGGGTTTATAAAGAATGATTAGGTCCCTTTTCATTTAGCAGGAGTCATCTGACTATTTTTGTTATTAGCTGCCTTGAAGGCACGAGGTAGAAACTTCTCAGGTGCTTTCTTTGGCTGTGTTGCACTGTTACTGAACATGCTGCTTGAGCAGTTGCTACTTCTAGATGTTTGTTTCTGTGTTTTCACAATAATTGAGCCGGCTTCTGTATGGCTGTGTGATGGAGATGAAGGATGGATTTAGTTAAATATTACCATGCAGAGATAGTTATGTTTTGGTCTTTTGGTTCAAGTGATGGTACAGCTGCTTATGCTGGCAGAATTTGAAGTCTGAGACCGTGAGGGTGAGCTCCCTAGGCACCTGTAGGGAGACACAAAGCAGGGGAGTGTCTAGAGGCTTCAGTTTTGACCTCTGAGCTAAATAACTTGGGGCTAATCCTAGCCAGTGTAACAGTGTTTTCACAAGTACTGAGATGACTGCATGATTCCTGGTCATACTTTCCAAACATTTGGGACTTAGTGTCTTAACTTTTCTTAGAAGTTGTTTGTCCTGTGATCAAAATGTAGTTGTAGATTACAAACACAGCAATAAACATCCCAGAAAGAGGCCGTGGGGGATAATGGACTTTGTAATTACAGAACATGATTTTACAATCCATAGTGCATTTGCTTTAAATGTTCAGCACAGTCAGGAAATAGAAGTAGGAAGTGAATTTTCCTTGGTCTCAAATGAAAATTAGCTTGGATGAATTCAGGAGCCTGCTTGCTTGCTACTGAAGTGTCTTTGTTCCCAGTAACAGAGCCACAAAACTCAGAAAAGCATAGCCCTTTTTCAGTACTCCTGAAAATGTTGGCTGTCTCATATGTCAGTATTGCTAGCCAGGTGATTTTGATGTGAGTTGAAGGGCTGGTGGGAGAAAGCGACCTCTCTTCTTTGGTAGGGCTCAAAAAAAGACAGGCAAATACAGGGTAGCACGTCAAAAAGATGGAAAATTATGTGGAAGTTTCACAGATTCTTCTGAATTGTGTGGATGACTTTGTGAAAACAGCTAGTCTTGTGTCTGTTACAAGGATTTGGTATGTTGGGAACTTTTTGCCATATAGATTATCTGCTAACTCACCAAATCTCCCTCAGTTCTGTTTTTAAATAGTAAAAATTAGTTTTTCTTTGTAGTGTGCCTATGAAAGGTTTTAAGGTGAAGCTTCAAGTGGTCACTGCAATGCAATGAAGTGATAGCCTTTCTTACTTGCAGTCTGAAGAAGGTGGGTGTTGTTTTCCTTCTAATAGTCACTAGTGGAAGCAGGTTGTCTTAAATGTGCCTCAGCTGACTTAAACGTACCCCCCTGGCAAAGCTGGCCAGAAGGAGAGTGCTGTGCTGACAGAGCTGCTGACTCTACCCTGCTTCAAGGAAGGGATAACCCATTATTGCTGCTGTCTGCAGTCTGCTTGTCCTTCTCCCTCCAGCTTGTATGTGGATCAACACGGAGGTGAAGCGTAGAAAGGGAAGTGATCCTGCAGCAGAGTGGGAGCAGGGGTCTTGCCAGGGGGAGCTGCCTTCCCAGTAGCATTATATGGGCAAGCATCTGCATACACTGAAGTTTTGAGACTTCTCATGGCTGATGAGTTTCAAGAGATACAAGGCCAGGAAAAAAGCATGGGTTTCTGTTTGCGTAAGTTTAATGAGCCCTTACTAAAGGTTCAGTGCATAGACTCCGACCTGTTTCACTTCAAGTGTCAGGTATGTTTCAACTTCAAGTGAAACATTAGCTAATGCATGTCTGGATTTTTTTTTCCTTCAAGAGGCCCTAAGTCTCCAAATACTTTCTGGGATGTGAGTCTTTACTGAGTTTTTTTCATAACTAGATTTTGAGAACTTTTGTCTGTGACACTTGTGTTTTCTTAAAGCAAGTAGCAAGGCTGGATTCACTCCATTGTGTGAGAAGAATGTGTCTGTATTCTCTGGAGCTAGCTGCCCCTCCTGGAGGAGAACTTAAACTGTAAGGGACGTGTTTACTAAAATGAACTGCTAGCAAATGGAGATGTTCTCATGTCTGCTTTGGAGAGATGAGGAGTGTGTGTCAAGTCTCAAACTGTTGAGGAAAAACAAGGCATAATAAGTTTATTTTTCCCCCTGCCTCCTCCCCTCCTTTTTTTATGACCCCTTTTAAAATTAAATAGGGAAGATATACTGCTGGAAGTTAAACTTGTTTGCTCACCTCAAGTGCAAGAGAGAAAGGCAGCAAGCATCTGCATCCTAAATGGGCTGAAATCACTAGGTATATTAGAAGTTGTGTTTAGGTCAGTACCCTCAAATAGTAGGATCACTTTTTCCTCAGCTGCAAAGTCCAGAGGATTTTATCAGGAGTAAGAATTGTTTGGTGAAGCTGATTAGACACAGCTGCCATCTGCTAAGTAAGCACTTAAAGTTAATAAAAATGTCTCCATTTTTTCCCTTCCGTATGTGTTTGGAAAAGAACTTATTAGTTGGTACAGTACAAGGGATAAAGCACAGAATTTCATATTTCTGTAGTTTGGATATTACCTTTTACAAAATCGCTACACCTCAAGCATGCTGCTGGACATTGTCCACTTCTACTTCATCTCTGTGCGAATATTTTGGCATAGTGTCCTGTAAACAGGATGGCGAACTGTTGGAGCCATGTTTGACTTCAGTCATTGGAGTTTTGGATATGTATGTACAAATTCTATCTGCTTGTAAAGCATGTGTAGATGTGCACAGTCTTCTTCCTTTTCTCCTGAGACGTGATTAATTTCATCTCTTTGAACTTGATCCCAAAGACAAAATACTCTGGATCAAGCACAACATATAATACTGCCTTTTGTTTTTTGCTATTGCTTCATTACTTTTCCTGTGCTGTTATCTGGAATTGTTCAGAATGGTCTTAGAGCTGACTAGTTACTCTGTGTTTGTTGGTAGTGCATGAACTATATGCAGAATGCATTTTTGATGCCTTACTCTGCATGTTATTCCAGTTTTGAAAAGAAACAAGCGCTGTTCCGATGCAGATTTCAGACACAAATCCTGGTATATAAACCCTTCTGAAATGGAGACACACTCCAGTGGAGAATCTCTAAATGGGATGCTTGAATGGTCTGTGGCCAAGTAAATAAATATTTCCTCAGTTTCAAGAAACATGGCACACAGCTGCTCCTTACTCCTTGTTGTAAAATAACAGGCCATTTGCTGACTGAAGCAAGCTATTGACATTATTGCTAGCAGCTGCTGAACTCTTGGTGTTAACTTAAACAGCTCATAAATGTTAATTATGTTGCAGTTTTGTTAGAGCTCATCTGCATATCCCAGAGGCACTAGCTAATATGTCATGCTTTTTATCCACGTGAACTGATGACATTTCTTAGTGGAGATTCCAAATAATAACTTCCTAAGTCAGTTCAGTGATTTTACTGTAGCGGTGAAAGTTTCTCTTTTAACTACAGTTTCACTAGTACTAGTATAGCTTTACTTAAATGTGTTTCAATAGGCTCAGAGCTGCTGAGCATGTGGTGGATTGAGTATGAAGTATAAAGAATAGACGGAGTGCTTACTGACCTGTTGTTGGGAGATCTGTCACAAAGTTAAATCCAAAGCCAAACTGAACAAAATCTGTTGAGTTTATCCCTTTGATTTAAAGTCATTTTCATATTGTTATGGTTTTGTTGCTGTACAAGTGTGAAAAGCTTACACAAAGTGTTTACAGGCTACTGTAAAAGTGTGTGTTATCTGCCTAATAACTACTTAAATGATGTTTTGGGGCCTTTTAACAGTCCCTCCCATTTTTCAGCCAGTGGGGATGTGTTCTTTAAAACAAAGCTCCCAAACAATGTAATCCTTTTTTCCCTTCAGGTCAGATTCTGCTAGCATTCTTTGTAGGAAACGCTGGTAAACTTCCGGAACCTAGTTTTGAGACTGTCAAAATGATTGTGAATATAGTATGAATGAAAGCACAGATAATGAAATGAAAGCTGCTGTATTATCATAGAAGTTTAACTTTTTGATTTTAGTCATTGTGACAGTCAGAAAGAGGACAGTGTTGTTGCTAATGCATACTATATAGAGAAGTTATACTTACAGCATCTGATAGTTGTTCTCTCATCCTTACTTTTTTGTGGTAATTTCATTTCTCTCAAGGGCAGTGGTATATGTTTACCAGTAGTACACTTTGTGCTTGGAGGATATACTACCTACAAACTAGTTGGAATTGCAGGTAGTCTGGTCTTCTGGTATCAGCCTGTGATTGCAGGTTAACCTGGTGACAATGCAGCCATTCCCATACAAAGCTATACGCTCTCTGCTGTGTATTTGGATGGTGCTTTGATTGCGTGTGTGGTTTTACCTCCTCAGGGTTCTTTCCTGGCTGCTTGTAGAGGAATTTCTGTCCCTGAAGTGGTGTGCAGACAGGAATGAGTATTGCAGACTGATGCTAGACAGATCTGGTCCAGTAAGGTGGGGGCTCCCAACTTGAGCTGGAACCTCTTGGTCTTCTCAAGATAGACTTCATGCAAGAAAGTATGATATGGGGTGAGGAAAATCAAAATACAACCAATTGTTTGGTTTTTCTTTTTTAGGGGGGTGGTAAAAGTATTAAATCAGTGCTATCTAAGGCTAACATCAGACCATACTGAAATCTGTGAGCAAGGGTTTGGTCTCACAACAATTCAGTCATCTTATTTCCAGGGACAGAATTAAATGTCACTCTTCCTCAGATAGGGGTGTGTGAGATTTGGTTTCTGGATTTTCTCGTAAAAGCCTGGAGAAATACTGGACAGTACACAATCCAGTAGCTTTTGGTTAGAAATGAAACAGAAAACTTTTTGGGAGAGTAGAGGGGGACTCCAGATTTTGTGTGTGTGGTTCAATTATAATTCCATTAGTGATGTTTTGGGAAAAACATGGTTGTAAAAATAATTCTGTATTTTAAAAACTTTAGAGTTCACTTATTTCTAAAGAAGTGGTGTAGTTCATTAAAGCTAGTATGACAATCCAGCTATCAATTCTGGTCACATCTTTTCACTATTTATCAATGGGTTTTTAGTTTTTGTTCATTTGTTCCTTTTATTTTTCTTCCAAAGGTCCACCTAAAAATTCTACTGTTGCCCTTGATTTCTGCCCCATCTACATGCATATCTCGTGCAGCAGATGGAGACAGCTTGTTGAGATTGGATACAATTTCATATATCCAGAGCATCACTTAAAAGAAATAAGAAGAAAACACCCACATTAATTTTCTCAGTGGTGACTCCAAGTGTCTTGTTTTGAATCTGAAAGTAAATTTCCTGTGCTGCATCCTTAAACTGAGAATAGAAGCATACTCAAATGGCTGATTTCAGGAAATTAATAGTGACTTGAATATTGGCCTTCTTCAAAATTCTCGTTCAGAAATATCTTCTTGTGGCTGCACTCCAAATTAAAACTTGAGCTTTTTCAACCACATTGTGTGTATTTTGGCTTTGGTGTGAATTGGGTGCTGATGAAAAAGATAGCTGACTTGGATGGAAGTTTGACACATGTAGAATGATGTGTACCTTAAAAATCATGGCTAATGAAGTAGTCCTAAGGCTGATCTCAGATCAGTCTCTGGACCAAAACAATGAGATAGACAAAAGAAATAAATTATCCTGAGTAAGAAGCTTTCCTTGGTTTTGTTTGTTAATTCTGTAACCTCAAAAGTTTGAATGGATGACCTAAATGTTACTGCAAATCTCATTGTTCCAAGTCTCTGAGCAAAGGAATAAATTGTTCATAAACATTAAGTCCCGCATTCAAGGATTTGACTTTGGGTTTGTAAAGGACTTCAAGAAAGCAGTAGTTAAAGGAGGTTAATGTACATAGCATACAACAATGTATGGTATACACTGATTTCTTTGCAATCTGCATTTTGAAACCCATACAGGCCAGTGAACTACCAAAGTGCTTGTCTGTCCAGGTGGGGAGGGTGCATCACCAGTACCACCGTTTTATTATTTGTGAGGCTTGTAAGTAGGAAAAGACAATCAAATCGATTTGGCAGAAACTTGTGTTTTAGTATATAACTTGTGTGGGGAGAAGAAAAGTGATGAAAACCTGAAATGTTAAAAGGTACAAAAGAAAAGTTGTACACAGTTTAAATAATTTTTTTTCTTTTTATTTCCCGTTTACAGACCTTCAAGTGCTGACCTTCTTGGTCTATTAAGTTATTATAAACTTTTGCTGCTCTGCAAACATATAAAGATGTCTCGCAGCCCTGACGCTAAGGAAGACCCTGTGGAATGCCCTCTTTGCATGGAGCCTCTGGAAATTGATGACATCAATTTCTTCCCTTGCACCTGTGGGTACCAAATCTGTCGTTTCTGTTGGCATCGTATTCGCACTGATGAGAATGGACTTTGTCCTGCTTGCAGAAAGGTAAATCCCTGGAACAGCGGCTTGTCTTGCATATTTCACAAGGCTTTTGTATTGTGTTGGTACCAAAGAGAATCATCTAGCCATGACCTAGATCAAGGGTGAGGTGTTGGATCTTTCAGATTCTGTCTGCATATGTATTGAAGCTGTTACGACACAGCTGGTCTTGGTTTATTAAATTCAGAACCGGATTGGTAGGGGAAGCTTCGGATCAGAACTAAGGCATGCTGTGAGAACTGCTAAAAATAAAAATTCTTTGAGCTGGGGTACTAATGCATTAACAGAGTCTTTTCAGGAAGAATAGTGAGTATTCCAGCATTGGGTTTGCTGAGAGCTAAGGTTCAGCTAAACTGACAGAGTTGACTGAGAATCAAGTTTATAAAGACCTACTTGTTTTGTTGTGGCACTGGAGCTTTTTAATTCATATTTTAGTGGATACTAAATGTATAAAAACCTTTGGAAAGATATCCAGTGGTGTTAAATTTTGAAGCATTTCAAAGTCTAGACTGTGTGTCTAGTATTCTGATCTTGTTGACAGATGCTTGAAGGTAGTACTTGATATCTCCCTGTGTCTTGATGTCTGGCTGATTTGGTTGGCCACAACTGTAAATGTCAACTTCACTAAGTTGCCTGTTATTTCTTTTGAATTATTTTATTTCTCCTTCTAGTGTTTTGCTTAAACTCAGTATTTCCTTATCTTCAGTGTTTAATAAAATTCTTTTTCAGTATCTTCTTGTCTTTAATGACTTCCCTTGACTGTAACTTTCTTGCCTGGCCTTTCTCTTCTTGTAGTTGCAGCTACTTATGTCTTCTTGTTCTCCTACTATTTAATCCTGTTTAATGATCCTGTCCCTAGTTTATGCCTCTCTTGTCTTCCTGTCTCATGTTACAGCTTCCTTTTCAGCCCCCCAGTAATCTTACTGGGCCTCACTATCTTTATTCACTGCCACAGTATTTTATAAGCACTTCCAGTCATATTTTCTTGCTGCTCTTTTGAGCTTTGGCCACGCTAGAGCTGCTACTGTTGACCTGTGTTTGGATGCCTCAGAAAGCCTGAAGGCTCTCCCACAGCAGCATGTTTATTTAAAATTTCTGTAAATTTGCTGCAATATTTGAGCTCCATGTTCTGCAAGATAGATCCACGTGTTATCAGCCAAGTCATTCTCCACTTGGGATACCTGCTGTAGATGACACATGATGTATAGTAATTTCCTACAGTACAAGAAGATTTCTACTCTTCTGATACAACACGAGATTTCTGGGATTTCCTTGTCTAAGTCGCTTTGTTTTCCTGGATTGGTTACACTACTTTTTACCTGTTTGTTATTTGAAGTTTGTGAAATGTATTTGAAGAATCACAGAAGCAGTGTGCTGGTCACTGGTTTTGGGTGTCTGAATTTTTTAAAATATGCTCACCTCTTAATGTGGAATACTCTGCCCTATGGTTGGATGTGCAAATATTTTGCCTAATTGGATACAGTTTGTTCAGAAAAACTGTTCATGAGGAAACCTCAAGTAAGTGCTATGATTGGAGTGAAACATACTGGCCACTCCTGGAGAGAAAGGAGACATCATCTTTCATAACGGATGAGGATTATGTTGATACGTTCTTCATTTATGGACTGCAAGATATTCTTGAGTGGATTTGGAGCTGTATCATCACTGGATTGTAAGAGACTGGCCTGAAGAAGTCCGGCCGAGGAGGACATCTCTTCTGTGGCACAAAGACATTGTGATGCAGAGACCACACCAGGATCTTGGGAATAAATAGTCTTGAGCTACAGAGTTACAGCATTAAATAAGTGAAGAAGCCATCTTTTGAAGTGTGCTGGACAGAAGGAACCAGGTATGTGTATTTGTGTTCAGTGTGTCTACGTAGTCGCTGTCTGTGCATAGTAAGGCTTCTGGGGAAAGAGCTGAGCATTTTTCTGTTTGTAGCTACTATGGTGTACATTGATCGTGGCCACTTAAAATGCTGAAGCACAGAACATGGCAAAGCAGCAAAGTTTTAGCAGGAAAGTTTATAGTAGGTACAGTGGTTTAAACAGGTATGCCATATTCTTATGATGAGTATACCAGTGGAGGATACTTATTGTGAAATGGACTGTGGATAAACATATATTAAAACAAGGATGAGTTTGTTATTTACAATTACATAATAGAAACCTGCTCTTTGTGCCAATGTTACTGAATGCAGTGTGACTTACCCAGTAATTTGAGCACTACTCCATGGAGAGGAGCAGTGAACAACCCTATGTCCAGGGGTTTTGGTTGAAGTGTTTGGGGGAGATTTTGGAAAGGTCTGTAATAAAATAGCTTGGCTGAATGCTGTGGTGGCACATATGCCATTAGATCTTATCTGTGCATTGCATATATACCATTATCTTCTTAAGCTTCTTTAATTCACTTCTAACTGAAGAGATGTTAGCATGTGGTTTCTTCTGCCCAGGAGAGAGTACTTCTGTGTGTTTAAACTGTTTTATAACTTAATATCTGCACATGCAGAATACGTTCATGTCGTTGCAGTCAATTGATTTAGTCTGCCTTAAGTTTCCTCCTGTGAATAATAGTAGTACACAAGCATTTGCTTCAGTAAGGTGCTAGTGTGAATTAAACTTAAATGCTGGTTGGAAACTGGTACATCTTAGTATTAACATGTTAAAAACTTTCTAAACTTCATTAAAATCTTCTGAAATAGCCTTGAAAAAGCCTTATTTCTAGAGAAATAGAAATTGTTTCTATTTAATTCACTAACTCCGAAAGTACCTACTTCAAAAAAAATGGAGCTATCTGGCTTTGGGCTCCTGATGCCCTTCAGAATTGTAGGTATAGCCAGTTGTAAGATACCAAGCAAGGCTTCCTGTTTTTTCCAGTTAATTGATTTCTTAACTGTGAGTGAAATAGCTGCTAACTAGACAAAACAGAATGAAAATATGCTGTCTTCAGAAGAGATTTCTGTAGCCAGAAGCTGGTTTGCTTGTCAGCAGACTTGCTTTTTCTTTGCAGGGATATTTCTATTATCCTTTCTGTAAAATTCAGCAGTCTAGTTCCTGTTTGTCATGTGAATAATACATCCTGTCTCAATTGCTTAATTAGAACATGCCACTCTTAGCCCTTAATGTCAGTTCCTGCACTTTTTTTAATCCAGCAACAAAAAAACCTAGCTTGTTCATGTTTCTTAAGTATTTTGCTCTTCCACCAAATAACATAACTTGATAGACAGTTGTTCCTGTGGTGTGGCTTTGGCTTTTTCTCCAGTTCCTTGGCTGAGTGTCCTTTATCTCTCCTATGAGAGATCTAGCACCTTGTGCTAGAGATGGAGGGAAATAGCGTACTGCTTAGATGTATGATCAAGAAATTAACATGCTTTGTCCATGTTTCTCTTACTACTTCTGTGTAAAAGGAAGACTTAGTCTTAATGCACAGTCTCCAAATATCAGTGTTTCTTCCTGTGCTTTTTATCCCACAACTGAGTAGTTTGGTGCAGCAATTGATATTTTGAAATAGATAGGAAATTTCTTTTTAAAATGTAAGTATAATGGTGTATACTGTGCATAAACCTTATTCATTTCCTTTGTATTTCTTGTTTCAGGACCTATTTGGTAGCAAGACAACAAGTGGGAAATGCTGGTGCATCCATTCTGTGGAAGGAATGTGGCTTACCTGGGAATGACAAAAGCAAAGTGCTTGATAAATCACAGCTCAGCTTTCAACAATTGGGAAATGGGGGGAAAAAAGTCTGAAAGGAAACAAAACTGAAATAACAAGACAAAATTAGTCAGGAAGACTGAGAATTCATCAAGGTCTTTCTCTGATTAGAGAAACAAAGACTTCAAGAGACATTCAAACTTTTTGTGATGTTCTTGTAGGGACTACCTTGCACTTAGTGTAAAGAAAATTTGGTCATATTCCATGATGGCACACTTGTTTGGGGAACCTCAGTGTTTTTGTCTGAAAAGTGCTGGTATAACTTAAGTGAGAGGTGTCAGCTGAACTTAGTCAGTGAATTGGTCATGTTGATATTGCCTAATGTCTTGCATCTGAAAGTACATCAATGCTGATACCACTAGAGGTAGCTACTTTGTTTGGATCTCAAATCCTTTATCAGCTAAGGCATTAGAGACAGTATGTTAAGCAAGTATATTGTTTTAAAAAAATAAGCTGTAGTCATGTCAGTAGCATTTCCACTTTTTTTTTGCAAAACCTGAGAGGCTCTGTTATGTATAGTCCTCTCTCTACTTCTGATTTGTAGGGTTAGACAGCAAAAACAACATAGCAAATGGTGCTGTGAAGTATACCAGCTGTCAATCTACCTTGCTTGGCTTTCAGAGACTTGTTCCAGCAGTCTGCAGTGCATGCACCTGTTTGTAGTTGAACCATCATCCAAGTTTGTGAACTTCATCACTGGGAAACAATGACTCTGAAGATGAAATAATTTATTTCCCTATTTGGAGACTGATTTTTGTCCTTTATTTGAAAGGAAAATGATTTCTAATACTATTTAATATAAAAATGATTTCTAATACTATATAACCACACTTGTCTGAGTATCCATGGTGGACACCAATTGCTGCTGCTACTTAATGACTGAAGTTCCTATTCTGCTAGTCTCAAGCTTTCTGCTGTGATGGAGACATTTCTCTTTCCCTGATTCTCAAGCTGCCCAGTTGTGTTCTACTAGGAGTTTTTATGCTTTCCTGTAGAAATACAAACTACTGCTTGGACATAGAAATGTTCTGTTCAGGGTTATGCTTGAGCTACCCGGGATGTTTCCTGATTCATGTTCAGTACCTCCAGCAGCAAATAGCTGTACAGAGAAGGAATATCCTGTCTGATTTGCTACTCACTTGTGAATATGCTCTGAATGTGGCTGGACTTGGCAAGAAAGAAGCTGATGACTTTTGACACTGCTGTAGTTTCCTTGAACCTTCAGGAGCCTTACTGAATCTACTGAAAACATTAATGCATTTCTTGCACAGTACCAGAGAGCAGCACTCTTGCAAGTTTTGCCTTGCATAGTATGGGATGTGGAGTAGGAATTAATCTTTGAAAGAATGGATTGTGGATAGGACATCACTTGATATAGGGCAAGCCATATTTTTGGAACTATATCTGTTATACTGGTGCACTTTTCTTCCCATTCCTTTCTGAACACACTGATAACTGAGATAACTCACTCTTTGCCCTGAGTAGTCTTTCTTTCCTGTAAAAACCTAACATTTTTCTTCTTTAGTTGATGTGATTGACTAATACAGATTTTGAGAAGCTCATTAAGTGTAAAATTATTCTGCAGCTCAGAAGTCCTCATCTGTAGATGTGTTAAAACACAAGATAATAATTGGCTATAGCAAATCTCAAGTGACCTTACGAGTTGGTTGTTGGTGTTCATCAAGTATATTTTGAAATCTATATAATGTATTCAGTGTTATCTCTGAGTTAACTGAGTAACTAATCTGAGTAATACTATCTTTTTGAGAAATGTTATGGTTTTGACTGTTCTTCAAGAGTAACTTGAGCCCTTATTGTGTTTTCATGTTAAGGACACCTATCATGTTAAGGACACCTGCTAAAGTATCTTACATGTTTAAATTCCTTCGTGATACTAAAACATGTTCCAGAGGACTTGATGTTTGACTGTGAGATGCCATCTGCTCAAGTCAACTGTAGCATATTTGCAGAAGATATCTCATGTGTAGCTTAACAATGCTGAACTTTAAACTGAAGAATGGATTTCAATTTGTTTGGGGATATACTCAGAAGGCTATCAGGTCTGAGCACTTGGTGGCTCTTGGAGTAACATCATGCAACTATGAGGAAGATATGCTTTTAACCTAAACATTTTCATCTGTTGTAGATTTTTCTCAAGTTATTTAGTATGACAGCTAGTTTTGTACTTTTGTCATTAAGACAGTAAGGAAAAAGTTAAATTCATTTTTGTTGGACTTGCACACTGAAAGCTTTGGTTATGGTAGTACAAGCAAAGACCTTAGTTCAACATACTGGTGAGCTTGAGCTTAGCTTCTTTGTCTTAAGTTTTTGTCTTAATTCACATTTCCTGTACTCTTCTCATTTTTTACTTGGTGTTTAGAAACTCTTCCTTCTGTTTGAGATATGTTCTATGTACTTGTTTTTGTGCTTAGCATTGCTTTCTGTGTACAGTGTGAAACCTCACTTTTCAGTCTGAAAAAACTGGGGCAGGTAAGGAATGTGGGACTGCTTTGAGGAGTAATCTGGGGCAGAGGACAGTGCACTGTAGTCTGCAAGACCCAGCTAAAATAGTGCCTTTATAGCATGAATAGAGCGGTCTTTCTAGGTAACTCTGTACTTCTCTTGCATACTTTTGAGATTAAAATATACAGTGTTATATCTGTGAGGAGTTACCTGTAGGGATGGAGAGACCAAATTTCAAACTTGTATGTAAGCATGGCAAGAATACGGTCATTAATTGTGTTGAAATCTGTCTCTTCACTGGAAATTAACCATGTGAACTTTGAGTAGTATAATGATGTTACTGTCTTGAACTTAGTGGACCACTGAAACTACATTTGTATTTTCATTTCTTATCTCAGAAATACTTAAAGATACTTAAATGTCTTGAGTACATTTAAGTACCCAGATCTGTATCAGAAATAAAATAAAGTACATGCTTTCATCCTGCTTACACTAAGCTCTTGTTAGTGAAATTATAACAGGATGTGTTGGCTGTCATGTTGTAGCTGCTTGTGATGTTACCAAATTGACTAGGCAGCTGGGTTAGAATTTGGTTGCTCAAATCAATATTATGTCTATAAATAGAAGAATTCCATGTAAATGCAAGAAGTTTACCCTTCCCAAAGGACTGAGTATGCCTCTATAATGTGGGTGTCCATAACAATCAGATCAGTATAATAAAGAAATTTTTACATTAAAACATGGTGATTAATGGTTTTTGAAGGTGTTGTTTTAATGCTGTTTGTTATGTTTAGCCATATCCAGAAGATCCAGCAGTGTACAAACCACTCTCCCAGGAAGAGCTGCAGAGGATAAAAAACGAAAAGAAACAGAAACAAAATGAGAGGAAACAGAAGATATCAGAGAATCGCAAACATTTGGCCAGTGTACGGGTTGTACAGAAGAACCTTGTCTTCGTGGTAGGGCTATCTCAGCGCCTAGCAGATCCAGAGGTGAGCAGTTCACACTTACAGATCTTGCTCTTAACTTGATGCCATGAAACATTGGAATATCCTTGTGTTTCTCTGAAGGATACAAAATTAAGCTGTATTGAAATGGTTTGCTGCTATGAGGCCTCCACTTCTTAAGGGAACTTGGCTTCCTGCTCCATAATACCCTCAACAAGTGTTTGTCTCTGTCTTAGGGAGTACAGGTGCTCTGTGATTTTTTTTCTTTTTTTGGGGGGGGGGGGGGGGGTAATTGTTCTTTGTTTAATAATGGGAGCTTGATTTTAAGCTAAAAATAAGCATAAGGGCTGTTCAGGTACTCATTTTCCTAGGCTGGATCTGCTGGCACTATACAGCTATGTCATGAATCACCAATTCTAAAATGGGAGTTTGGTTGGAGTACAAAGAACTGATATACAGTATCACACAAACCTGTAGGGACAGAAG
Source organism: Molothrus aeneus (assembly GCF_037042795.1). Classification (NCBI taxonomy): domain Eukaryota; kingdom Metazoa; phylum Chordata; class Aves; order Passeriformes; family Icteridae; genus Molothrus; species Molothrus aeneus. Next base: position 23,021,355 of record NC_089650.1, on the reverse strand, counting down.
AAAAAAGCCAACCCTTGGAAGTATATACTAGGAAGAACCATAAGGATTATGTCCTTAAGAAGCTGTGGGGAAAAAGTTACTAAGTGGAAGACCCCAGAAAAAGTTGGCCTACTACTCTGCATCATCAAAAATAAGGTTTTCATTTGAGAAAACTGATTATATTTAAAATGCTTTATTTACTTCCATCATCAGTCATAGGTGCAGGTGGCCAATGGAGTAAGTGCTAATGCATAAAAGTATCTTGAATTAGAATATGGAGGAAATGTACTACAGGGTAACATAGATGTCTTCAAAATTACAGTGCCAGATTAAATTCACTTCATCAGACTAAATTATCTGGAGAAGTCTCAAACAGAAGTGGCTGTTTCTGAGGTCTCAGAGTATGGTCTGTATTTTGCTAGACTGTTAAAGAACAAGTGTAAAAAGCAAAGCTGCTTTTAGTGAAGGAGAAAAAAAGGGAGGATAAGAGGGAAGACAAAAAATCAAGTTAAAACTGATCTGGTGTATAACACTTCAGTGAGTACTGAAATATAGCAGCAAGTATTTGCAAGCACCTATCAGCACTGGCTTGGGGCTATTTTACCATTGAAAAATGCAGTATGAATTTATTATTGAAATTTAATTTCTTTGACCAGATGGAGGATTTGTAATTAAGAGAAATAGTAGTAAATACAGTTGATTTTTTTTTTTTTTTTTTTTTTTTTTTTTTTTTTTTTTTTTTTTACACCTCAGATAATTTTACACTGAATACTTGAAGTAACTAGGAATGGGTTGATTTGGGGGGGTGGGGATGTGCTGCACTAGGTGTATTGGTAGCAGTATCTCAATGACATACTAGAAAATAGTGTGTACTTACTAAATGTTGCATATAGCACAAGATGACTCGATCTTCAAGAAACCTAGCCTGAGAGAGATGAGCAAAAAAAAGTATACATTATATTCAGGTTTTCTACTTAAGCAGGCAAAAACCTCCTTCATAAATTGAGATTATTTGGAATGGGAGCTTGGCTGTTATGTGCTGTTTCTGGAAATATGTCTGTGGATCATAGTGGAGTAAAGTGGATCCTCTTCTGTTGACGTGCTCTTAGGAGAATTGTGAAGGCTGTGCTGTCATATTGTACCAGGAGTATAATCTGCAGTATGCTTAGGTAAAAGGGAGGTTTCTTTAGGATTGTCATTCTCTTCTGGAATGATGCCTTCAGGGTGGGTGTAGTATGTTTCAAGAGGGTGTAGACCAAATGAAGAACAGCTAGAAAGGACAATGAATGCCTGGTTGTCTATACAACATACCCTGTAGTTCTTTGGGATGTTCCCAGTGTGATGCTGTTAGTTTTTGAAGGCATTGATGCTTGCTTGGGAAGGGAGAGGGATAGTTTAATTTTTGGATCAGTCCAGTTCACCTGCACTGTCCAATGCTAATATGAAGATGGAGCAGAGGATCAAATCTTCCTTTATAACCTCTCAGGTTATTTTCTAGAACTAGAAATGCCCTTTTGTCTAGTTTCAGTCTGAGTAGTCAGTACTTTTGTACCTTCTTCCATCACAGAAATGGGAAAAAAAAGCTTTTGGTATAAATGTCAGATATGCTTCCAGTTTCATTGGTGCACAGGTAATGGTTATGCAGCAGAGTTGCTTGATATGCTGGTGATGTTCTTGATTTGCCCAGGATCCCTAAATGATTTGTTAGTGCTAACTGATTCCTGGGAGGGCAAGATTAGTATTTTTTTCCTTTATGGATGTGATCATCCCTCATTCATTTCAACATGATATTGATTCCAAAATGTTTTTTCTTGTCCCTAGAAATTTTCTTTTGTCTTCCTTTACTTAGTCTAGTCTTGGGAAAACTTGAGTTATCTTGAGCTAATTGGTTTACTCCCTTTTTTTTTGGAGTGTGGGGAATGGCAGTCAGGATTCAGCATTTTATACCTAGTAATTAATATAGCTGAATGCAAGTTTAAGGTGTATGGTTATTTGGAAATGAGAATTAATGTGATTTTTATTTTTTAAATCAAATTATAAAACAGGTATATACAGGAACTTCTTATGCTGAATGGGATATATTTTACCAGGGTGGGATTTGGGTAATCAGAGTACTGAAAGAATTTTTAAAAATACAACATGAAATGTGGGATATTTGTCATTCAAGTTCTGCGGTGACAACATACTTTGTATTGCAAGTAACTGTGTTTTTATGTGGGAAAACAAATCTAAATCTTTGTGCTCTTCTTTTAGGAGAGACCTGTTTTTTATTAGTTAAAGGTTTTAGCTGCACAGTTTTGCAAAAGAATAAGTACACCTCTGTATGAATTATAAGTTTAACATTTGAACTTTCTTTTCTTGTAGGTTTTGAAACGACCAGAATATTTTGGGAAGTTTGGTAAAATACATAAAGTTGTCATTAATAACAGCACATCATATGCAGGCTCACAGGTAAGTCAGAGGTCTTTGTCATTTTTTTACTTTAATTCCTTTAGAGAATACATGTGTGCAGAGTGATTCTAGGGCTCCCTATTTCTGATTAAGCAATAGGTAAGAGTGTAAAAAGGAAAAAAGGCCTTGCAAGAATCAAACTACCATTAAGTTACTGAGGCATTTTCCAACCAGGCTCTTGAAGCTGGATGCAGAATGCAACATAGAGAGATTGAAAATTGGGAGACAGGATGAGAAACTTCAAAGAAGTAGCAATATAGCATTTAGTTGCTAGTCTGCATTTTGGGGATAAAATGTCTTTTAAGTATTTTTAGAACATTAATGCAACATACTGATGCATTTCTCTTTTCTTCATTCTTCATGCATCACAAATGAGTTTTTATGGTTACTACCTTTTTTCTCAGTTTCTTGTTAAAAACATCAAGCCCTTAATATACCAGTTTATTAAGTGATGGACTAAAAAAGTTACTTAATGATTAGATCTGTTTAGGGAAAGAAAAACAAGTAAATAGTGTGTTTTCTTCCTAGGGTCCAAGTGCCAGTGCATATGTAACCTACATCCGGTCAGAAGATGCCCTCAGAGCCATACAGTGCGTCAATAATGTGGTGGTAGACGGCAGAACACTTAAGGTGGTAACATTTATGTGTTCTTGCATATGTGTGCTAGAACATTAATATCAGGGATTGGCATACAGTTTTGTTTGTGTTGGCTTTTGACTTCTTTTCCTGGTATTAATCTCAAAATGGAAGTTCAGTGAGCATCCAGCTGGCAGTGTTTTGGTGGGTTGGCAGATAACTTCTTAAAACAAAGTTTGAGGCTAACATGTACCTCCTGTCCATGCTTATGGTGGCTTTTTTGTTGTATAGCATAATAGTACAGTGTGAAAACCCACTGTTTGCTTTTATAGAATGTTTCTGTAGTCCATACACCACACCTCTCAAAAGCTCCCTGGGAAATCAAAGGTTTTTTTCCTTTTGGTGTCTGTGCAAACAGGTCTTCAGGCTGATTTGGCCAAATTGGTGGCTATAGAAAATCTAGTTACTATTCATTTCCTGACCCTGCTTACATGTCTCCTTATGATTATGCAAATATTTACTGAGGTTCTTACTTAGGCATTTATTTAGATTAGGATGCATTTTTATTTTCATCCAATTATCTAATCCTCAAGAATATATATATTTCTTATAAATGGACTTTTTATTCCATCTGCATCAAAAAATGCATTATGGTGGAATTTCAAATCTTGAGGTAATTTTTTAGATATGACTTTATCTTAGATGGTTAAAGACATTCTTAACCTCCAGTACTTATTTTTTTTTTTCCTTCAGGCATCCTTAGGTACAACAAAATATTGCAGTTATTTTCTAAAAAATATGCAGTGTCCAAAACCAGACTGCATGTATCTACATGAGCTAGGTGATGAAGCAGCCAGTTTCACAAAAGAAGAAATGCAGGTAAGTGTAGTGAATGGGAAACACATGAAATGTGCCACATACGTCTTACTGTTTATGATTTAGTCTAATATGTGTCATGTGTTGCTGAATGTTATGGCAGTGATGAATTTTGAAATCTAAAGGTGATTAACCAGGATATTGCAAAGAACAGTTAGCTCAAGTTTTTTCATTGCATGCTGTTGTTAAAGTCTGAGAAGTCCAGTGACTGTTCATAAGGCAAAAAGAAATAAACTCTTAGCCTGGAATTCAAACAACCTGAGCTAACTACTTTCCCTTTTTTCATACTAAAGTAAGGTAGTGTCATTTTTGTTCTCTGTGAATGAAGTTAGTTCAGATCTGGGTTTTATTGTAAAATTGGTGTGTGGACAGTTATGGATTGACTCTTGTGCTGTGACTGACCATGCTGTCTGAAGCCCAGTAACCCTCCTAACCTGTGAAGCATTTAGAAACCATTTGCAAATAAAATGTTGAGGGTTACTACAATAGCACTTAAAAAATTATGCTGGGATTTTTTTTACGATTTCAACATCAAAATGCTTATTGTCTAGAGTAGGGAACCAAGTAAATGGATAGCTTTACTGTCTCAAATGTCGTGCATTCTGAGCAAGACCATTTCTGGTCTATCTCCATCCTTCTACATGAGGTGTGGTAAAGCTGTTAAACTCAAGTATGCCAACTTTGCATCCATGCTGTCATTTTTGCACGTGGTCTGTTGCTGAAGCAGAGGGTCCCCACCCTTAGTGCCAGCGCAAATTTTGTTCTAGTATAATTTTCTATGTTAGGCTGATGTAAGCTGGAGAATAAAGAAGAATGTCCATACCTATTAAATACTTTCTACAAATTATTTCTGAGGATTTCAGCAGATAATTGCAATAGAAGGAAAAGTTCAAGGACAAACCAGGTCACCTTCCCTGTATGTTTTCCTGTATTTCTCCCACCACCTAGATCTGTTACATCTGTATGTTTGGGAGTATATTCCCATCTAGTCTTTTGAGTTTTTTATAGACCTGTCAGCCATGAATTTATTTAATCCATTTTGAACCTGTCGATACTGCCAACCCTTTAGTCTTTTGTGGCAGCAAGCCCCAGAAATTCACTAGCTGTTTTATAAAGTGCTTTCTTTTGCCCGTGTTGAACTGGGAACTGGTTTGTTTTGTCAACTTTCCCTTAATCTTAGCTTCATAGTGCTTGCTGAAAGCAAAACCCCTTATTCACCTTATTCATTGCCATTGTGTTATGGCAAAACTTGATCTAGTCTCTCCCAGTTTTCTCTCCAAATCATAGTTTCTGGTCTTTTAAACTTTTTAAAGCAGTTGCTCCATTTCTGCAGTGTCTGTTGCCCTTCCCTATATTTTCTAGCTGTGTCTTCCTTGAGATGGAGAGATGAGATGCATGATGTGGGGGAAGCCAAGTTTAATTTATCAGTTTTCAATGTGCTGTATGTAGTGTGATACATGCTTTTTTCATTTTGTTTTAGTTTATTTGAAGTGGCCTTCTTAGTGATGCCCAGCACATCTTTTGTGGCTAGTGCATAATCAACTAACAGTTTCTGAGCTCTGTTGGCAGTAACCTCAGCATCTTTTTTTCTGGGCTGTAACAGCCAGTTCACAGATCAGGAGTGGGTTACTATGGTCTAAACTGCTTTTCCCTTCTTGTGTCACCTGACATGTCCTTGGTGAAACTTATTTGCCAACATTTGCTTATTTACTGATTTCACTGGGTTTCCTTTGAAGCTCCTCATTATCAACATGACAGTTTATTACCCAAAAAGCTTGATATTGTCAGCAGAGAACTTGCTTTTAAGTCCTTTCTCCTGCATGCTGATGGTGTTGCATAGAACTGATGCCAGTCATCAGTGCTCATTGCTTGCTTCTGCACCCTAAGAGTTACACTTTGAACTATCTTAAATTCACACTCTCTTCCATGGCAGATTAATAAATAGCTGGAATGAAACCTTATCAAAAATGTCTTCTTTCAAAGTTTTGTGGAGCCTCTCTATTTATGTTTACTGACTCTGTGAAGAATTCATGTTAGTGAAGCAGGGTTTCCCTTTACAAAAGATACTTGGATTCAATCCCAGTGGCTTGTGTTTATCCATGAACTTCTATTTTTAAAAATTATTGTTAGTATTATCATCTTGTAATCTTTGGAAGGATGCAGGTTTACTTAGCAGCCTGTAGTTCACAGAATCTTTTCTACAGCCCTTTTTGTAGAAGTCAGTGGCAAACGCTCAATCCTCTGGCCTGACTGCTAGTTAAAATTGATAGGCTGTGTACCTTGGTCAGGATTTCATTTTCATGTGTGAGTTTCTTCAGAAGTCTTGAGTGGATTTTACATCATCTTGGTGACTTACATGAATCTTCCTTCCCTGTTCCTTGTTATATTGCTTAAACTTTTATTGAATTTCATATTGCTTTCTTAAGAGTAATTGGAAATTATACACCTGCTAAGTACATTGTTTTTTTTGGTGTGCCAGCCTTTCTGCATTTGTATGTCAGTGAATTTCCAGATCCATTTAATGAGATTGAATGTTCATTGTTTCAGACTTTGACTCTGTATTTTTTAAAAAAATTGACAATGGATGATTTGTATTCTTAGTTAAATAATTAATAGATCTAAACATAGTGATGATAAAATAAAAAGAATTGGTAGAACTCCAGGAAGTCTAGGAAAGTGAAGTTGGGAATATTAGGTGGGTTGGAAATGCCAAGTTTGGCCTCTGGGTTGTCTGCTATAAATAAAATACAATTACTACAAGCTTCTGTATAGGATTTTAATCTTGTTTCTTTCTTGCATTTGTGTGGCAAATAAATGAATTAAGACTGACCACTGATGTATGTAGCTGTGATATTCGGTCTTTAGTCACTTAAGCAAATTGAGAGATCCAGGGAGGTTTCTTTTTACTCATCTGCTTAACGTTTGCAAATTGTTAATTGTGCAAATCTGTGCATCAGCCTAGTTGCTACAGTCATAGTGGATGGTGAAAGAAGCATTTCCAGGGTGCAGAATATCTCAAGGTTTGCATTTAGGTGAGCCATACTGTAGAACCACAATTTTTCATACTTTAGGTAGCTGTTTGGGTGTAGACACTGACCAAATGGATAAGATGATGCATACACCAGATGTTTCAATCCTTCTTGAGAGGTGTGTACATCGACTACATTAAGGACACATTCAGGATCAGTCAGTAATGGAGAATTGGAGGATTAAGTAGCAAAAGAATGGACTCATTGATAAGGTTTGACCTGAAGTATTTCAGTGAGAGATGCAGTTGGCCTTCTACAGGCATCCATAAGGGAATGTAGTTTATCAGCAGTACTATTTTTTTGTATTTTGTCTATTCATGCTTAATTTTTTGTAAAAAAAACTAAGTTATATTTTTCTTTTAGGTTGTAAAATTTTCCTAGGGTATGTGCACATTGAGTGTGCGTTAATTCCATTCTTGTTCCAACAAAATAGTAAGGAATCAATTAATGTTACAGAGAGTTAAATTTTATATGTACAAGTAGTGTGAGAGCTTCTTAATCAATACTGAAGATCATTAATTTGGTATTTCAGACTTAAGATTCAGAACACCTGACCATTAATCTTGGCATTTGTTTCCTTTGCTAGAGGACATCTAGTATCTGGAAACGCTAGAGAAAAGCTATTGACAATTTCAAATTCACTGTTTTATTTTGTATCTTGATTCAACTCATAATAAAACTTAACTTGGAAATAGTAATTCTTAGGTTGGAATGTTGTAGCAACCTACAAAAACCATGAATGCTCATCTTGGAATTCAGATGTTACTGAAAGTGTTGGGGGTAGGAGTAGATTTTGCTGGTTTTGTTTTTTGTATCAAGCCACAGAATGTTATCTGCAAGCTAGACTGAAAAACACCCTTTTCCTTCACTTGCCATATTCTAGTACTCTGGAGCTGAATTGGACCTCCACAATTTCTGAAAGCAAGAAATTGTTCTCAGTTGATTCAATTAGCTGAAAGAATATTTCAATATTTCAGTTACTAAAAAGAATGATTTATCAGTTATTGCTTAGAATATGCTGTTTGTCATGTCATACACCTCTGCTGTTTTATTAAGCTAATATAAAATTGCTTTCATTTCAAAGGAACTTTGTTTCAAAGGAACTCTTTGTTCCTTCCCATCTTCTGAAAAGCGTAGTATGGTTGGAATATGAAATGCAGACTGCCTTGGAAATGTCACTGTTTGTGATTTCTATGGTATATTTGTGAAGCTCTTGATTAGAACTGAGGAGCAAGTTCTAATAAAGTTGCCAATGCTTTTCTGATTTAGAAGTCTCAAAAAAATGAATAGTATAAATAGGTGATTTTTAGGCAAGCTTTAGAGCTGTTGAGATTACATCTGTGCTGAGAGTGAGAAGCACTGTTTTGAGTTTGGCAGGAGTGAGCTGACAAGTTGTAAAGGCTAAAATAGTAAGCTTTGGGACATATATATGGGCATATTATATCTATTTAAAAATTATAACTATAAATTTATATATTATACCAGTATTCATTCATTGTGAGTTTCTCTTTCCTTAGGCGGGTAAGCACCAGGAATATGAACAGAAACTACTGCAAGAATTATACAAACTAAACCCCAACTTTCTCCAATTATCTACGGGTACAGTTGACAAGAACAAGAACAAAGTGACAGCACTGCAGAGGTACGATGCGTAAGTACTGGTGCTGGACTGCCTGGTTATTCTTTCTGGTTATTCCAAAGAAAGCTTTTATTCCTATTTCATCCCCCAAATTGCCTCCTGTTTTTAGTACCTGCTATACGATAAAATCTTACAGGTTTTCTCTGTGGAGAGACATTGTTTAGGAGTGATAGTCTCCAATTTAGAGTGTTCCCTCTGAAGCCGCTCCACATTCCTCCCCTTGCCCTCCCCAGTACCAGGCAGGAGAGGAGAATTGGAGGCACAGAAGGTAAAAATCAGAACAATTTACTGGAAACAGCAGTGAGATAAGAAAACAGTAACAGCAACAGTACAAATGACAGAGGGTACAAGAAAGAGTCCAATGATTCACAAGTGATTGCTCACCCCACAGAAGCCCCCAGCAGTACTGACCACTTCCTCTGCTAGGCCATGCTGACCCAGAAGAGAGCTCTTCCCCAGAAAATTACTTAAGGTGGTATGGAATTGTCCTAGCCATGCTCCTTACTGGCTACTGCAAAAATTAACCCTGTGCTGGCCAGAACCAGGACACCTGCACCACTTTGTTCTAAAACAGAGTGTGTATCTTCGGAAAGAAATGTGTTTTGCATTTGGATCAGTAGTTTAGAACAAGGTATTCTGAAAGAAGACCTTGTATTTTATGTTTGTAAAACCAAATACATTTTTTCAAGACCAGATGTGTATTTTCTTGGTATGATTGATATCATTATGAATGCAGTCTCTATTTTTATAACTGAGCTATCTTATAACCTTAATGTTTTTTTACATCATGATTTATAGTGCAGTCCATATATTTTTTACTATGTTGTAGCTGCAGATATAACTTATTATGCCTTGCTAAAATAATGTTCTGTTGATGTAGTTTGTTCAGTAAGTTATGAAGAGATATCTATCCATATGAGTATATAGTCACACAAAGATAAATGCAAGTCTGAGTTTACCAGTCCTTAATTATTCATTCAAATGTCATATGTAAGTAATAAAAGCTGTTGACAATTTTTCCACTCCTTTTTGTAGGAGTTTGATAAAGGAGATGGGCAGAGCAGAATGTGAAAGTTAGATTGCACTTCATATGAACCTTGACCATGTATTTAGGGTTTTTGTTGTGTGCCAGTTCATGCACTACTGTATTTTTCAGACAATAGTTTGCCAGTGGCAGCATCACTGCACAGCCCTCTAAGCAAGACAGTGGGTACTGTGTCTGAAATACTGTCAATAGGTCTTGAATGAGCAGAATACAATTCTGAGAACTGGTATTCCAGCTGGTATACTGGGACTATTTTCTTTCTTTTAATTTCTGGAGGCAGTTTGATATGCACTTTGACTGCAAGTGGTCAGGGCTTCCAGAGGGATCTTTTTCCTTAAGGACAGAGCTGCTCCCTATTTCTCAGGCACTGGTTCAATATTGACTTCAAAGGTAAAGTGCAGCAAGCAAAACAAATACACCACTTCTTGAACTTGGGTATTGATGATTTTTAATTTTGAAATCTGAACTAATTTTAATTTGAAACCTGATTAGATCCCAGCAAAATAAATTATACCAGTGTGGGAAGAATGCACTATCTGAAACTGCAGCAAACTTTTATGCCTTTAGGAAGCAATTAGGAGTTGGAGCTTGGCCAGTTTGTGGTGCTAACATTTAGCACTTAGAGAGAAAATGGCATATTACTCTAAAGGCAGCAAGTGGTAATTTCTGGAGGTAATTTCTCTTGTCAGTTGAACAGCATAATCACAGCTTGGACTCTGTTCTTTGCTAATGCTTAGGTAGCACCTTTAGGGTTGCAAAGTGAATTTCCTGCAGCTGGGATTTGGACATGTTTTGTCATTGCTTTTGCACTGGTGAATGAATGCACATTGTTCTTTCACAGTTTCTACCCAATTGGGTTCTTGTAGGATTGTTTTTGTAGGATTCATTGATAGGATATTCATATTTCTAGCAGTTTGTCACAGCCTCTGACAACTGCAAACTGGTTCTTGTGTTTCTGGGGTGCAGAATTTCTGTTTCATAATGGAAAGGAACAGAAGTTGAGCTCTAAGTAGTAGATACTTAATTATAAATATCCAGTAGTAGAAAAGAGTTTTTAGAAAAACACTTAAGAGTTTAACAATTGTTTTAATTTGAAAGGTCCTGCTTGCAGACCTTTTCTTCCTGTTGAAGACAACTGTTAAAATCCCCTAGGGCCACTCTGTGTACTCATCTCCTGCTATGTTTCTTGATAGTTGTGGTGACTGTCTTCTCTTAAAATTGGAGATAGACTCCAGATATAAGACAGATCAAGCTTTTTTTATTTCCTTGATGACATTTTTCTGAAGAACTGAAATGAGTGTTTTCTTATGCTACAAGAACAAGCAATTATTAAGCACATACTGATCTTTTAGAGAACAGCCTTTCAGAGACATGCAGCCTGAACTTAACTAAAACAAAAAAACCCACATACACAAAACCCCCCACCTCAAAATACACACCAGTTTGTTTCTCTTTCCCTTTTCCTTGGATGCAAAACTGACTTTTAACTGGCATTTTAAAGTTTGTTTTAGTATAGAGATGGCTTTGCACTGTAGTGAACATAAATTTGGATATTTGAAATAAATGGATTGACAATTTTCATAATCCAGATTTCAATTCATTTTTGTACAATGACACTATTAAATGACAGATATGCTGCTGCTGTCTCTTCATTCCCTGATGTTCTGTATCTGATCAGCTCATTACCTCTAACATAGTCCAGATGTGAGCAAAGCCAAGATGAGATCTGTAGATCAGGTCAAGGTACTCATCTATCTACATATTGTATATGTAGCTGAGAACAGATGGATACAGAATAGCAAATGTTAAAATACTGAGATTTGAGAGGAGCTACTATTACTAATTTTATCTGAATAGAAGTAGGAAGCATTTGTGTTGCTGTAAGCAGTTACTGAAATTTCCAGATTCTGACTGTGAAATTAGTAAATTGACCTAAAAATGTAGAGTAAATGTTGGACCATGTAATAGAAATATACCAACGTAGGAGAGCATCAGGAAGGACAGAGATATTTTAATATTTTTTTGGTGAAAGCTGCTTTATTATGAAGACAGGACTTGGACACTAAAACCAGCTCCTAATAGAAGCAAATGGAAAGCTACAGGTAATGTAGAAGAACTTGAGAACACAAAAGAAGATATTTTATAATAAGATTGCAGGGTTGACAGACAGCACTGTATTTGAATCCATTTGGTTATAGACTATATTCCATTTTGCTTAAATTTGTACAGAATGTAACTATTTACAGCAAAAACTTCGACTTTGAGTCCTCTCTTGAACTTTTTTCAGTTCTAATGTGCACTCTAAAATGAAATCTAATATTACTTTATAAAAGGGAATTAATTATGGTTTTAAACTAGAAATGAAGGAAGCAGTAACTTGAGCAATGTGTTTGTCTGGCTGATCTCATGGTCTGTTAGTAAAGCTGTGGACTCCTCTGTAGGTGTGAAACCTAAAACTTCATCTGCTATGGCCAGGCGTGATAGGACTTGGAATATAAAACATATATTAAAAAAGTATGACTTAGCTCATGACTTACAGAACTAAAAAATAGTTATGGGCTAAAGCAAGTAATTCTGAATGAGCTATGCAGAGGTCTGGACACTTGAACTATTGATGGCATTTTTCATTTTTATTTACATTTTTTTCCTCTTCCTCAAACGGGCAAGTTTGGACTCTAGGATTGGCAAAGCAGCTGTCTATTCAGGAAAGAAAACAGAATTCCCTCTGGTTTTCTCTCTACCCTATCCCACTAATTTTTTATGTCATCACCTTTTAAAATCTGAAAAATAATATCCAGATAAATCTATTCTTACGGATTGTCTGGCACAAAGATTTATTTCCCCAGTGTTTACAATTTTTAAAACACTTTCTTCATAACTTGAACTCTTCAATTTTTTTTTTTATTTTACTCTTGCCTTTTTCCAGACCCAACAGTAATAACAAAGATGCCTGGCCATCATTACAGAGTTCAAGTAAATCGGCCAACGGTTTAACAATGGAACACAGGAAAACGCCTCCTATATTAGAAAATGGCACAGACCCAGAACACTTGACTCCAGATGGTGCAGACTCAGATTTCGGGTAATTGTGCTGCCTTTTGTACTTCAGACAGCTTGCTTTCTCTCTCACTGATTGGTGTGGAGGGAATGATTCTTCAGTCTCTCTGGTTGGAGAGCTGGATACAAATCCTGATCCGGCCACAAAAAGCTGGGCTTAGTGTAGCCCGTGTTAAAAAGTCTGATTGGCACACTGTGCAGGAGAACCCTAATATGAAGTTAGTTAGTGACAGTACAGGTAATGGCTGAGGGGAGCAGAATAACCAGGGGATCAACAGCTTGTACAGCTGCACAGTCCCATTCAGAGCTGAGTCCTTCCTTTTTTTCCATACAGAAGCTTCCACAAAAATATGCCATTTGCTGTACATCAGGAGGTTTGTCATTTGGAAAAGCTTCAGTAGAGGGAAGTTAAATGTTAGGGCTAAAATATCTAATTTCCTTCCAGTGATGTGTTCCAGAAACACAACACAGAGGAAAGGGCTCCCCAATTACCACTCAGAGGGACAGCAGGGCAGCAGGTTGAACTGAGGCTTCTTTGTGTAGAGGAAGTAATTCATCTGCTTACAATCATCTCTTATTGCCAGTCAAATTTTTTTTTTATGCCCTTCTTGAGTAGAACTGGTGTCCTCTTCCACCTTATGCATCACTAGCAGTTACAGTCCTAGTCTGTAGTCATGCTGGTTTGTTTTTTATGGACCCCTTAAGGTAATTAACATTAGGCTCATTCAGAGGTTGGATGGGAAAAAAAGCAAGGTAAACCCTAATATTTCAAGCAGTGGTGCTGCTGATTAGGTACCCAGTCTTCATTTTAAATCAATATTGAACCAATGCATTAAAATGGAGAGCGTTGTTGGAAGTGGTACCTTCTTGTTAGGCTAAATAGCAGTCCCCTTGAGGAGCAGAGAGCCTGGGAATTGCATCTCAGTAGTGATGTGCAGTTTTTTTTTCCTGAAAATAATGTATTTAATGTAAATAATTTTGTAGTCAATAGATAATGAGCCTTATTCGTTCCTGAGAGCTAGAAGTCTATCTTGCAAATAAAAGCTCCTTAGGCAGGTTCAAGTATAATAGACATTTTAATCATTTAGATTGTCAGTAAAAGTTGTCTTACTCATAGCTTTTTAAACTGCAGTATGGTGAATGTTAGTGCTGTAGGAAAGGAATTTGACTGGAATATCAACTCTTCAGTCAGAACTGATTGTGTAATGAAGAGTCTACAGCAGATTTCTATAGGAATTTAGAAATTACTAACCAAAAGCAGTGTCTTTCAATTGGAAGAGCTTTATTCATGCTGTTGGATCACTAAGCAGAGAGGATTTGTAAATCTTCACTGGAGTAGCACAGTGATTTTTCCTTTATAGTCATAAGTATTTCAGCTTAATTTATCTGTTTGAGATACTGACTCAATCAGTTGTCTTTTTTTCACGAAAAAAGGTATTGATGATTACTCTTACACAGTGTCTTTTAGAGTGGAAAATTGTGCTGAGTTTTGATTACTAATTTTGGCGTGAGGGGAAAAATTACAAGTGGAAGAAATCTTACAAATAGTTGACCTTACTATATGGCTGTATGCAGTAATTAAAGTTAGCAGCACCAAGGGCTGTTTGAAAACAAGGTGTATCTAGAATCTGAAGTCTGCACCCAGTTAAAAGAAATTGTTACATATATTTTTCAACATCATGACTGTAATTTGACTTGTATCACATTGTGGCCTCTTAGTGGAACTGAAATTCATGTTCTTACTTCTGATGCTTGTTTGTAGAATCTTTGTATTGGCCTGTGGAGCCTGATGCTTGTGCATCTTTTCTCATGGGTAGATAAAAATGAGAGTACCTTGAAGTTGCAAAGCAAAGATTTTAGTGTGAACTTCAATAACACCATTTCATTAGTGCGGTATTGAGATTTATTGAGGCAACTCACAGATGCCCATAAGAATCTTGAATCCTGAGATGTGCCATTTCAGCCAAGTCACAATAATTTGCAGTGAATGGCTTTCTGAGGTGGTTTTCTGCTGTATCTTATATTATCCTTATTTTTGGCAGGGTTTTATGCTATGTTTTTTACCCTTCTGTCATCTGAAACCTCAGTCTTAAAGGCTGGTGGGAAGCTTAACTTGCCACCAAGACTAAATTGTTAATTTAATGTTTTATCTCTCCCAGATTTATTTAGAATTTGTATGGAAACAGAAAACTTGTGTGTTTGGAAAACAGATCTTTTCCAGTTTCTTTACAGTAGTAGCTTAGATGGAACTGACTGTTACAAAATACTATCATCATATAGACTTCTAGGGTTTTGTATGGCATAGAGCTGCTATGAGCATGTTCAAAACTTTAATTTTGTTCCTTAAGGCAGTCAACAAGCAGAATGGCGAGTGATGAAAAGTATTACAGTATGTAACAAGTTATTGGAATGCTTATGATTAAAAAAGCAGTCTCATAAAAAATAAGTGCACTTTTTCCCTTCTTGATCCCTGCTTTTTAATTTTTGTTGTAATTTTAAGGCTTTTCTTCCACTACGAAAGCAAATGTTTATTTTTCATGTTAAATACTTGAATCTCTTACTGTCTTTTTCCCTCCCACTTTTGCAGCCCTATCGATAAACCTTCAGATTCCCTCAGTATAGGAAATGGTGACAGCTCTCAGCAGGTAAGACACAAAGATAAGTGCTCTGAAAGTAACAAGTGGGTTTGAGGACTCAATGCAACTTGCCAGTTGGAGAAGCATGTGTTTTCTGAAGTGTCTCATAACTGGGCATTGGAATAGGCCGTCCCAGGGGCGATGGAATCTCTGTCTCTGGAGGTCTTTAAGAAAAGACGGATGTGGCACTTAGTGCCGTGATCTCGTTGACAAGGTGGTGTTTAGTCATAGGTTGGACACAATGAATTTAGAGGTCTTTTTCCACTCTAGTTTATTTTGTGATGATTTTAAACAAAATTTAAAAATGCTATTGCTAAGTTGATTTTTTTGTTTGACTTGTGCTGAGGCATATATTAACAAACCTAATTGTGGCCAGGAGTTTTTAGGAAACTTTTCATCTGAGTTAGTGAAGAATATTTTTATATATAAACTCATGTTCTAATTTTTCTCTTTCTCTCTTGTTTGCAGATAACAAACAGTGACACACCTTCACCACCACCTGGTTTAACAAAACCCAATCCAGTTATACCCATCAGTTCATCTAATCACAGTGCACGGTCTCCTTTTGAAGGGGCTGTAACAGAATCACAGTCACTCTTCTCTGACAACTTCCGGCACCCTAACCCCATCCCCAGTGGGCTTCCTCCATTCCCCAGCTCTCCACAGACTTCAAGTGACTGGCCCACAGCACCAGAACCACAGAGCCTCTTCACATCAGGTACATCCACAGCTTACATGGCTGCGTGCTGCCTGCTTTTGCAGTTGCTTAAAACTTGTACAGAGTTGTGCAGAGCTTAAAACTCTGTAGAACCTAAAACTCTAGGACTTGTTTTATACTGTGTTTTCCCCCCTTAAAAATGGTTAAATTTGTCACTTAACTGCAGATGAATTGCAGTGACCTAAGGGTTTCTTCTTAAAGAAACTTTGCAGAGTTTTCAAGCTGCATGACTAAATTATCAGAGTGCTTACTTTAGTTTTTCTTAGCAACATGCATAGGATGTGACATGTATGCTTTAATATTTAGTGTTACAGATTTTTATTGAGAGTGGGGAAAATACATGGTATCAATATATGTTGATGTGATAACCTGTAATTCTAATATCAAAAGCTGTTGTGTAGAATTCAGAATTTTCTTAGTATCCTGCATAGTTATCTGAAGGTGTCTCATCTTTCTCTTTGAGGTGAGATTCTATAAATTCAGACATGTTATGTTTAATTTCATCAGATATTTACTTCATCAGATACCTGTATTTTTCAGGTACTCTCCTATGAAATACCTTGTCATATGCACAAAACATTGTTTTAGTTGTAATTATATAGTCTTGGGAATAGTTAATAGTATTGAAGAATTCACAGATAACTCTGAGGGAATTGTTAGGAAATGAAATGAAACAATATCAGTTAAAAAATGAATGAAAATAATATTATATAGTTGGTTTACTTAGTGATTAGTCATCTTTTGATGTTTATCTTGCTCCTGGATATCATAATTCTGTTTGTAAACAATATTTATTACCAAGGAAATTCCTTTCTGCTAAGGCACTTGATGCACCAGTTTTGTGAGGATTAAGTAGCAGTGAGATTTCCAGGTAGTAGAGATCATAGTTAATATAAAGTGTATGGTTGTGGTTTAAATAAGAATGCAGAGGACAAGTTCTTGTTGGTCCAGCAACTGTTTATCATCATGGATTTTAGAGTGAAAATAGAACTGTCGGTTTCTTCTCTGAGAGGATACTGAACCTTCTTAGAGCAGCGCACCAGGTCCCTACCAGCAGAGGGAGTTAATGTTGCAAGTGATGCTACCCTGTACTTAGCAGGTTGCTTGACCACAATTTTGAGGAAAAATATTGTAAAGATAGACCAGAATTCACTGAATCTGAATAGCAAACTTAACACAATCATGAAAAGAAGTAGTAACTGAAAATGAGGACAAATTCTGATAACTTTTTTGCAACACTGCCTCAAAATATTTAACAGTATCTTGTAATGCAGTTCCCTTTTTTGTTTTATCATTGTCTCCTCAAGAATTTGTCTTGTTTCTCTTCATAGTGGTAGACAGTAGGGGATTTTTTGTGGGTTTTTTTTGTTGGTTTTGGTTTTGTTTTTTGAACTACTGCTCTGAGGTTCTTCCTTTTGAGAGGGAGCGTCCTGCTTATCTTTTTTGCACATCATTACTGGTGAAAGCAAAATATTGAACTGAGTAAAGACCTTATTTATTATGCTCTGCTTGTTCACACTTCCATGAAGTAGCATGGGGTATAGAAGGTTCTAAGCAAGTGGTCATTGGTCTCTTTCTGCTTGGGACTATTCTTGAAAATACTTTCTGGATAAGGTTTTTCCATGGTTCAAGAACAGTGCAGCTGTGCAGTAAAAATGTTATTTACTACTTCTCGCACTTCACCTTTAGTAGAAGTCTATGACAGTTTGATTTGAATATGGCATTCTAAGCTGATGAATAAGGTATCTTTGGGGAACATAAAGTAGTATTATATGGAAGATGAAAGACCACAGTCAGATACACAGGCTGAAACTTTCATATGGAAAAATGATTTCTAACAATTGTTCTAAATCCTGTTCCTTTCTTCTCCAACAGAAACTATACCAGTATCCTCCTCCACAGACTGGCAAGCAGCTTTTGGGTTTGGTTCCTCCAAACAGCAAGAGGACGACTTAGGGTTTGATCCCTTTGACATCACCCGCAAAGCCTTAGCAGACCTGATTGAGAAGGAACTGTCAGTCCAAGACCAACCTTCCCTTTCGCCCACATCTCTTCAGAACCCTACCCCACACACTACAACTGCCAAAGGGCCAGGTTCTGGATTCCTGCATCCTGCTGCACCCACAAATGCCAACTCTCTCAGTAGCACCTTTCCAGTCATGCCACAGAGGTTTCCACAGTTTCAACAGCATCGAGCAGTTTACAACTCCTTCAATTTTCCAGGCCAAGCAGCTCGCTATCCTTGGATGGCCTTCCCACGCAATAGCATCATGCACTTGAACCACACAGCAAATCCCACCTCAAATAGTAATTTCTTGGACTTGAATCTCCCACCACAACACAGCACAGGTCTGGGAGGGATCCCTATATCAGGTAGGTGAATAGGGACACCGATGAATATGACTTAATTCATACTCTCAGCTTCTCTGAGTTAGAACAGGAAAAGGAAATAGCCAGCAACAAGCAGTAGACTGTTATCTCTTGACTGTTGTACTAGATTATGAACAGAGGGAGGAATATTGTTTTAAATAGGTCCTTTGTATTAAAAAAAAAACAAAACAACTAACTGGATATTTAGCCTTGTAAATGTTGAGCTTTATAAGGAAGGTGGAGTATTATGTGCCCGCTTAATATTGTGCCAAAGCAGATTGGTATTTTGGTTCTTCAGTCTTGCCAGACTGGCTTTACTTAAGAATAGGCCCTGGAAGTGCATTGTGACTTTCATGTTGGCATGCAGGTGTTGACCAGAGTTCTTAAAGTCGTGCAAAACATTGTAATGATGGTAATTTGTGCCAGATGTCTTGGCTGGGTCGTTCCCTCTTGCGTATAACTGAATGGCTGCACAGTAAAACATTTAGTGCTGTTCATTTCTGTACTTCAGATGGCCTTAATATTATGCTAATCTTCACTGAATGGGTGCTTCCAATGTGTGTAAGAGGATTCATCCTGATTCTGAGGGCCTTGATGTTGGAGAAAAATAAATGTGAAGTCAGGCCGGTTTAGGCTGCCCTGAGTGGATTAATAGGCTCTTGCATTTAACATAACAACTAAGAAGCTAATTGTAACAATAATTGTCTTGATTAAAAATTTACTTCTGGGGTTTGAAGTTCTTCCATACTTCCAATTTAGCTTGTCCTAAACAAATTCTTTTCTTGTAACAAGGGAAAAAATTGTATTACATGAATAATGAACTGCAGGTAGAAAGTCTCCGTTAGCTCTTTGTAGCCTTGAGGGGGAGAAAACTTCTCCTTGAGATGTTGCCAGTATTATTTTCTTTTCATGGATTTTAGAAGTACTAACTTTACTATAAGAAAATGACCTAGGAAAAAGTTAGTGGGTTTTTTTGTGCTCTAGTACAAGGACTAATTTTGGCTGTTACTTTGCTGTACTTGCTCCTCTTTGAAGGCTTTTTGCAGCTACTGTACTGTTGAGGGGTCTTTAGGCTGATACAAATATAAACATAGTCCATACTGCTAGTGCAAGTAATTCAAAACTCTTTACACTGGCAACAGCAAAGTTTTAAGCCTGAAATGACTGATATTGGTTGCACAAAAAAAGTTGTTTCTGGCATGGAGTAACAAAGTATAGCATCCATAGCTGCACTGTTGCTCTCTTTCCCCTAAACTACATACAATTTTCAGAAAAACAACAGGACATCACTTTTCAACTCCACCAGTCAGTTGTAAAAACTGCTACTTTGAGGGGTCAGTAAAAAGACTATCTTATGACTTGGGGGTCCAGAAAAATCCTTTAATGTTGAAAAAGATCTGTTCAGGTTGATTTCAGGTTTGCAAAAATATTGCATTATTTTAATTTTAGTTAGCAGTTTGAAAGTGGAACTTTTTGTGTTTGTAGGAGATTTGTAGATTTTTTTTCAACTTTTGAAAAGCACCTTGTATGGTACTGGTTGATGCACAGCCCAGGCCATGTGCTTCCCCCCTATGTTTTCAGGTAGCAGAATTGATATTTAAGTATGTCCCTTTTTTGTATGCAACTGCTACAACCAATTAATCCAAAAATATTTTCGGCAAATATTGTGCTAAAACCACAATAAACATCTGCTGTGTTAACCATGGAAAGTTCTTTATGTTGGTTTTAATCTCTTGTTATAGAAAACATTGTTAGTCGACTGGCTGACAATTAGATAGCTGTTGCTGCAGTGCAAACACTTCTCAGCTGATATACGTCAGCTTTGATATATCTTGAAAAAAGGATATTTTGCACAAGGATGGATTACTCCTTTTTCCTGCTGCCAGAAATCAGCTGAAGTCTCAGTTCTGGTTTAGTTTGCTGGGTTATGAGCTTATATTATTTATATTTATTTTAGTGCTCTACCTGCTTCAGAAGTACAAATAATTTGAAAGTCAGGAGATGACCTCATAGCTCTTTTCTTGTGTGCTGACTTGATAGTTTCCGGGTTTTTTGGTATTTTTTTTTAATCTGCATCTAGAGTACAGGTCTCTCAATGAATCCCTTTTATTTTCTGTTTGAAAAAAATAATTCCTGTTCTTTGTTTGTTTTTAATCTATCAGTAGCAAGTATTTAATTACTGAATTTTCCTAGTTTTCTCGTAATTTACAGATACATCTATCTGGTGGGGTTGGGGAAAGAAAGTGATATCCAAGTACAGAGACCTCATGTGTATAAGACTTTATCATACCCTAGCTGACCTGCTAGAAAGGCAGTGCATATCATAACAGCTGTTTAGCAGTATGGAACAGTTAGTTGTAGTGGACACCTAACTTGAACCAAGAGAAGTTCCTTTCTCTTGGTTCTTTTGTTAGTCCATATTAGGATGTTTTAGTCAATGTTACTAGCTTGGCTGGTCCAGATATAACAGGAAAAGAAACCAAGTGTAGGTGAAACTTTGCATTCTGTCTTGTAGCAGAGACCCTCTACTGCTGTAAAAGCCACATGTTCTTTAAGGTCTTTGATCACAGGTTTTTACAGGATTATAAATTCTTAAAGTAGCTAATACTGGACCAGTTACTGGTATAAAAAAAGGGATGGGAACAGGGACATGATTCTGTGTGTGCTTGCTCTATTTAATCAACCCTTTTGAAGCTTTTTTTAATGTCAAAACAAGCAGATCTAATAACTTCTATAAATTCATATGTTAGCATAGTATTTTCTAGGCTTTCTAAATTTGAATTTGAGTTGGTTTCACTAGGCGTATTTGTGGTATAGAAGCTTGTATTAAGAAAATGGTATCTTGTAAACTGCTGCTGTTTCTACTTTAGACATTATTATTCACATGAATTTGAAATGCTCCTGTGTGACATGTTAAATGTAATTTGCTGAAACTGCCTTTTGTTTGAGCTGTGCTGTGTTCATAAACTCACAGCTTCAGGCAGGTCTGTTCTGTGATGTACCCAACTGAAATAGAGGAACACAGGCACTACCTACATTTCATTTTTTTTTTTTAATTAAGGTCTCACTTAAAAATAATTTCTATATGGAATTTGGTTGCTTATTTCTTAGAGGAAGTAGTTAATTATTAACTAATTCAGCGGTTTCCAGTGAAATGACACAATGACACATGATTGACTTCATAGATTTATTATGCATGTATTTGAATGTGTCATGCTCATCAGGCATACATTTGTCCCCAACCCATAGTTAAATGAACTTTTTGATTGATTGATTCCCAGAGTAACTCTTTTTTCCTTCCCTCAGTGTATCATTTTTCCAACTGTAGCAGATGTTTCATCTTGTCATTTTCAGGGACAATTTAAGCTTATTGCTGTTCTCTGGAGTGGGATGGATTAGATGGTTTACTATGAAATTATAAATGTGTAACTCTGCTTCAGGAGAAAAGTCCAGTGACTTCTTCATGGACACTGTGATTCTTGCTGCAAGCAATCTTACCCTAGATTGTATGCAAGCCACCCTGAGAGTATTGGCCAGCAGCTATTCTTTGTTCTGCAGATAATGCCAAGGGAAGGATTGATTTACTAGCAGCAGTGTGGGTGGGTGTGTGCCTTTATTTTTATTTTACTATAAGATAACAGGAAACTCTTTGTCGTTTGATAGCTAGTACACTATCATCTTTGCTACCCTGCTGCCTGGTGGTGTGTTCAAAAATAATAGGTATAATATGGGATCATAGAATAAGATAGGATTCAGATTAAGTGTCTTTTGGGACATATGTGCACAAAATGAGATTTAGACATATTAATTTGAAAATAGTGAATTCAAGAAATAAAATCATATATTTATGAGTGGTTGGTACTCATTGATTTTGTTACATAGAAGTACAGTTACAAACTCACAGAGTTAAAAGGATTAGGAAAAAGTTGAAAATGGTTAGTCCACATTCCCCATCAGTTCTATGCAAGATGAAGTACTTGACATTTTAAAACACTGGCTATTACTTCATTTTGTAATTTCATAATTACCCTGAATGTAAAACCTAATTGTAAGCTCTATGTAGACCAGAATAATGAGGTAGTTTGGACTCTTCCAAGACTACTCCTACACCTACACCCCTGTGTATATTCTTCCCAAAAAAAAAAAATCATTGAAGCCCCGGAGTTGGAAGGGACCCACCAGGATCATCAAGTCCAATTTCTGACTCTAACATTTAGGGCAGCCTAAATGTTATATGTCTCAAAGCTTTCTCCAAATGCTTGTTGAACAGAGACAATTTATGTATATCATATATTAAAAATCTAAATAGAGGAAAGAGTCAAGTGGACACAGACAGATATGAAGCATAAAGAATTTAACCTTATTTAGGATGGGGAAAAATATTTTATTCATTGTCTTTGAAGATAGCCATTGTAAAAAGTTCATCAAGATATTTTAACTATGCAGCTGACTGATACAGGAGCTGCCATAGGA
The DNA here is from genome assembly GCF_037042795.1 of Molothrus aeneus. Classification (NCBI taxonomy): domain Eukaryota; kingdom Metazoa; phylum Chordata; class Aves; order Passeriformes; family Icteridae; genus Molothrus; species Molothrus aeneus. Next base: position 22,998,506 of record NC_089650.1, on the reverse strand, counting down.
TATTTCAGAACATGGGGGTTGAATGTTATAAGTCTGTGTAGTAGAATATAATGAAGAATCAAAATTTCATTTTCTCAAGACCTTTTAGTTTTGATGTTGTGGCTTATATCTGATGAATATGTATATCCTTATTGATTGATATTATGTATATTTAAAGATGAGACTTAATAAATGAGTAGGCAACTCTAATAATTTTGGGTGTCCCCCAGCAGTGTCTGTGGTAGTGGTGTTGCATTCCTTATCCAGACACAGATTAGCATGCATGTCTTCATGTCATGGCTGCATTTAGGTTTTTGTGAAGCAGTAGCTGCTAGCAGGGAGGACAAAGCAATGACAGTTTTATTAAGAAGGTCCAACATCTTCCCACCTAAAGTACTGAGCTCTTCCATTTCTGACCTATTTAAGGTGTTGCATCTTCTGCTGCTTTAAATTTTCTGGTCTCTATGCTCTCCAGCCGTTGATTTGCCTTGAACATCAAATCCTTTCTTGACTAATGCTACCTTTTAGACAAGATTTTAGTAAAACAAGGCAAGATCCCTATATGTTGGCTGTGGTCATATTACTTAAAGACTATTTACAGCACGAAAAAGGATGACATATCAGAGTAAAGGTTAACATGTTTTCCCTTTAATACTAAGATTCCTTGTCTGACTTGCTATTTTCCCATAACATAATTGCATTTCCATTTGAGAGACATATTTTTTTATTTGGTCTTTGTTTTTTTGTCTCCTCTCCTTGGGTTGTTTCTATTTAGTGAAAACAGACAGACGCATACTCCAAGCCTTGTTTTATACAGTCTTGGACGGAAACAGAGAATTTGTGGCATAGGAGCTGACATTGTCCTGTGGTCTCAGGATAATGATTTGATACAGGGTTTTGGGTGTGTTCTGCTACTGTGCCTTTTCAAAAGAGGGTTTGGGCTATGTGGTATGGCTGTCGAAGTCAGCATGCTGTAAAAATTCTCCAAGTGCTGTGTAAAAAAGGCATTTGATCCCACACCCTAGCAACAAGAATGTGACTTAAACAGTGGCACTTCACATCCCTTTATTTGGATGCCATGGTAAAACATTTTCCTATACTTTTCCTCTTGACCTGACATTATATGAAAGCCTTAATGCCTGTTTTAAGTACTTGTTTCCTTACTCTTAACAGTGAGAGAGGCATTAGTCAATTATTTTTCTGTCCTAATCTTTTTAAGAAGACCGCTTGCTCACTTGGTGTTCTTCCTTGGTCTTTGACTTTCCAACACCAGCTGGACAGAAAGCATGGCAGCTGAATGTCATCTTTTCTCTGCCCCCTGGCTAGATCTATGCCTGCCTGAAGTCTTTCTGATTAGGGGTAAATATTGAAAATAGGAAATCTGGTGAACATTTTAGCTGATACAGCTAATAGTTGTAGGTGCCACATGTGGCATTCCCAAAGGCTTGTCTCTTTTCCAGAGTGCAGAGCAGCTGCTCTCAGAAGTAGATGTATTGCCCTGTTAATAGGGTCACTCCTCATTTGAAACTGCTTTGAAATTGTAAAATGAAAAGTACCTTCTGTAAACAGCCCTCAGCTATTTACATTATTGCTTCTACTGATTCTTGTATATCCTGGTTTCCTCAACAAAAATGACTGTTAGTACAGCCTTTGCTATTGAACATTTTGTTCTTTTCATCAGTCCTTTTGCTCACAGCACCCTTTTTTTTTCCCATGGAGGTCCTTAGTCCTCCATCCTTCCTCTTCAGGAGATGCTTTGTATCTGTGTGTATCCCCACCTTGAAATTCATTCTCCTTTTATTTCCCATCATAACTAATTTTCTGTTTCATTGATGAAGAAGTGTTCAGCACAATATGGAATTAATCCATTTTGAAAATAAACTTTTGGCTTGCTCATTTCTGTTTATCTGGAGGAGTTTAATATTTTTTTCTTATGCATCCAGGTTTAACCTAAATAAAATGGAAGTGGAATTTCAGATTAATTTCTAAAACATTAAATCAGTGTCAAGATCGAAATCCGCTGTGGATATTCCTTTTCTTAGCTCTGGTGTCTTGTCCCTAACTCCCATTCACTTCCTAAATTGACTACAAAGGCCTGGCTTCCTTGGTGTAATCTTCTCATGGTCTCTGAGAGAACTTCATCCACAGCACCTGTCCTTTAAGTCCTGCTATTTCTCCATCTGTTCCAAACTCTCATCTTGCATCTTCCTTCCAGTGCTTTTTCAATGCTAATACTGCAACTGTTTTCTAAATCCTGTTGAACCTTTTTTTCTGTGATTATATAGGTGATACTGTTTCAAAATAGACTTGATACATAAATATCTGTCTTGATCTCTAGCTTGGCTTTAAGATCTTACAATTTTTTTTAAATCTTTGATTGCAAGATTTTAGGCATGACGGTGAAAGACTGGCATCCTGCCTTTTTTTGGGTAGCAAGATGCCTATTTTTAAGTGTGTAATTTTATTTTGGAAGAAGAATATGTATGTGACAAAGAAAAAAGTGGAAGAAAAATCCTCCAATTTGGCTGCAATGTATCAGAGGAGTGACTAATCACATTAACTCTACTACATTTGAAATAAACATGGGGTTGGCTGAAATA